>NC_133704.1:2255000-2263278 GCF_048934315.1 Petromyzon marinus | reverse complement strand
GTGTGAGTGTGTGAGTGTGTGTGAGTGAGTGTGTGTAAGTGTGTGAGTGAGTGTGTGTGAGTGTGTGAGTGAGTGTGTGTGAGTGTGTGTGTGAGTGTGTGTGAGTGTGTGTGAGTATGGGAGTGAGTGTGTGAGTGTGTGTGAGTGAGTGTGTGTGAGTGTGTGTGTGTGAGTGAGTGTGAGTGAGTGTGTGAGTGAGTGTGAGTGAGTGTGTGAGTGAGTGTGTGTGAGTGTGTGTGTATGAGTGTGTGTGAGTGTGTGTGTATGAGTGTGTGTGTGTGAGTGTGTATGAGTGAGTGTGTGTGTGAGTGAGTGTGTGTGTGAGTGTGTGAGTGTGTATGAGTGAGTGTGTGTGAGTGAGTGTGTGTGTGTGAGAGTGTGTATGAGTGAGTGTGTATGAGTGAGTGTGTGAGTGTGAGTGAGTGTGTGAGTGAGTGTGTGAGTGAGTGTGTGTGAGTGAGTGTGTGAGAGTGTGAGTGAGTGTGTGTGAGTGTGTGAGTGTGTGTGATTCCGTCTGCTACAGCAGAGGTGTAGGGAATTCCAACAAGACCTACATCTCTGCTTTATTGACCTGGTCAAGGCCTATGATACCATCAGTAGGCCTGGGCTCTGGGTTGTTCTTCGTGCTTTTGGAGTACCTGACCCTCTGCTCACGATCATTAAGGACCTTCATGATGGTGAGCGGGCCCGGGTAAAACTACGTGGCCGGGAGTCAGAGCCATTCCCTGTACACCTTGGGGTGCGACAGGGATGTCCTCTGGCTCCCACATTATTTAACATCTATTTTGACCACGTAGTTCGTGAAGCCTTCAATAGCTGTACCGGGGGAATCTCCATATGGTACAGATATAATGGGAGGCTGATCGATGCCCGGGTGCGTTCAAGGGATGGCTCCCTATTGCTCAACCACGTTATGTATGCTGATGATTTGGTAATAGCTGCTCAGTCAGAGGAGGAGTTGGAGACGCTGCTGCTGAGACTGGAGCGTGCCACTAAGAGATGAGGGCTTACCATCAGCCCTACCAAAACTAAGCACCTGCCTGGGTATTTTGTACCATCGGACACTCCACCCCCACAACTCCCAATCGGTGATGGGGCAGTTCTGGAGAGAGTGGAGAGAGTGGAGATTTTCCCATACCTGGGCAGTGTGCTTATGACTGGCTCCAGTTTAACAGCACAGGTCTCACTCCGAATCAGTAGAGCGGCAATATCTTTTCATCGGTTGCGTAACGCTGTGTGGAAGCTACCTGGTCTGTCGCTCCGCACTAAGCTTCAGGTCTTCTCGGCCACGGTCATTCCCTCCCTTCTCTACGCTTGTGAAACGTGGACCCCCCTAATGGAACATCTTCGCCGGTTAGAAACATTTAGGCTGGCCTGCCTACGATCCATCCTGGGTTTAACCAGACTGGATTGTGTGAGGAGCTCACAAATCCTTGAAAGATCTGGGCAAGGTCCCATCGGTGAGCTCCTCCGGCGGGCAAGGCTGCGATGGCTGGGTCATGTAGCCCGCATGCCCAGCCACCGCATGCCGAAACAGCTTTTGTTCGGCCGGATTGAGGGGGCTAAGCGGGCGCGGCACGGGCTAGAGAAGAGATGGAGTGATGTGGTGCAGGAGGACGTGGAGCTGAGTGGACTTGCCGATGACTGGTACCAGCGGTGTCAAGATCGGCCTCTGTGGAGGAGGCTCGTGAAGGATGCTACTGGGCAGTTGGAGGTAGTCGCCCTCCAACAACAACGGAGGGCGGAGGAGCGACGCTCACAACAACGAGCGGAGCGCCGGGTGGCTAAAGCACAGCAGGTTGGCACAGTAGGGGGCACAGGTGGTGCACCAGCCAGTCATCTCAGTCAGTCGACCCGTGGCACCTGGGTCTGCCCCGTGACCTCCTGCCAGCGGGCGTTCGACACTTCACGTGGCCTCAGGGTGCACATAGCCTGGCACAAGCGTCGTGGTGACGTCACCGCCACTTAGTGGCGAATGGCGGTTGTTGTTGTTGTGTGTGTGAGAGTGTGAGTGAGTGTGTGAGTGAGTGTGTGAGTGTATGAGTGTGTGAGTGTGTGAGTGAGTGTGTGTATGTTTGAGTGTGTGAGTGAGTGTGTGAGTGAGTGTGTGTGCAGGGGCGCGACTATGGGAGAGGAGGGGGCAGCGCTGTGCGACGCATAGGGGCCCAGTTGGCCACAAGCCCCCCCGAATCAACAGATAAACAAGTAACAACGTCTCGTTAACGCGTAGGCTTTCGCGACCAATATTATCCATAATAGAGGCTGGCTTTAAAAATCTGGCTGTCGCCTGATGATGCTGGTTGTAATTACTGGTGAAACGTCATACTCGAATTATAAACGTTGTGCGTTTACTCTCCAACACACCGGTTAGTGCTGTACTAGTGTAGTGGGTTCAATTGAGGCGCATACTTGAACTCGGAGGCAATACGTTTTTATTCTACTAACATCACAGTAACTCTTAATAACGACATAGGGTGGTGAACCACCGCTCCTATACTAACTATATACACTCGGGGGGAGATGGCTATTTACACACTGGATGGGACAACTAATAAATCGGACCATGACAGCCAACACACTGCCTGGTCCACGTGCGCGAAGACCGGAGACCGGAGACCACGAGGACGGAGGTTTCTTCCCAGAGATGAACAACCCCGGTCCCCACGGGGACCCGGCTTTTATCCGCTGCGGCGTGGCCAGGCCCCGCCCTTGGCCACGCCCCTTTTCCAGATCCTTCACGACGGTTCAGGACCCACATCACGTGTCCCTCTCACCTTCCTCCCTGGTCCTCGTTAGCACCTCATCCGGTCACGTGCCCCCGCGGGTTTACTCGGCCTCTTCCCCGGCATGCTCACTCAGGTGCCAGGGACAGGCTCCGCTCAAACGGTACCACTCACACAGTACCGTCGCTATGCTGTAGTGCTGTCATCAATGACGCTACACTCGTAACGAATTGGCACGTTATGTTTATGTGACAAACCTCACTGACTGGCTGTGTCGGGTGGTGCAGGTTTAACCACACATTTATATTCACGCCATGTAACCCCAAAAACTCGTCTATTTATGGAAGTAACGAAATGTAAGAAATGTTATTTTACCAAAAGCATTGATTAAAGATTACCTGCGGCCTACACGTTTGACTATCGTATCAATAGAGCAAGCATCAAGTAGGGCGATCCACGCCCCTTAGAGGAAATCCGAGAGCGATGGGGCTGGCATGAAAGCAACACGCACGATGACTTAATTGTGAGTATTACATCTTGAAATATTTTTGTCATTAAAACCGTCACCGTGAGACTCTCTTCCTCTAAATCCAATACACTGTGCAATGAAACTAATATATAGACAGTAGTTCTAGCCTACATATTATCGTATACGGGGTAAAAGTGAGTCGGGAGAAAGGAGGCGGCCCCACAGTCAGATCTTGCATAGCCCCCTCCCCCCCCCCATTGGAGTAGGGAGTTGTGCCCCTGTGAATGTGCTTTAACGTAACGGCATGGACCGGTGGCGCCGTGGTTAGCGCGCTTCGCAGCGAACCCGATGGGACGGCGACCCGAGGTCAATTCCTCGACCACAGCTAAGGTCAAAAAGACGAAGATCCCCCGTATAGCCTAAACAGACTGTAGGGGCAAGTGCTGTTAGCGAGCACCTATGAAGGCCAGCACTGCACACGAGGGGGTGGATGGGCAACACCACGTCCGGCCGCCTTTGTCTCCCCAGTGGCGATGGTTTGCACAACCCAACCAGGTACTAATTTGAGGTTAAGTCGACCTAGCGGAGGCCCAGGACCGGTTTAGATAATCGTAACCGGTGTTGGCGGTGAACGGGAATTGAACTCTGGCGGCTGGGTTTCTCACGGAGCGCGCAAACCGCTACACCACTGTTCCACGCACGCACACAAAGGCAAAGACACAGACACACGCTAACCAACGCGGTGAAGTATGGTCAAAGAACCACCCACCCCCCGCCCCAACGATCGTCGATAAAGTGTTGGGGGAGGCCTTCATCCAGCGGTGGACTGCTGAAATTATTATTAATCATCATCCTCAGCCACGTCATCATCATCATCATCATCAGTCACGATCAATCTACTGCTAGATTAAGGCAATCCGTCACCATATAAAAGACTTATCATCATTAATTGTATCAGTGTATATATATATACATTATAAATTCAATCATGATCAATCCACAGCTGGATGTAAATTACGTACTACGAGCAGTATCAATGTATATTGTAACGCACCAAGTAACTCGAGCATGCGAGCAGAGCGAAACCTCTGCATTGTGTAGTGTAATAGCGCCGACTGGTGACCAACAGCGGCAACTGCGGTGAACAAACAGCACACGCGCGAGACAGTCCACGCAGCTGTGTTGGCAGGGCAGAAGAACTGGGGCAAGGGTCATGGAGGGGCCCACCTGGAGGCCCCTGGATCCTGCTGGTGGGTTCGAGAAGGTGGGCGTGGCGAGGGCCAGGCCACGCCTACAGCTCGAGGCTGTGGGAATCGGATCGTCTCGTCGTTCGCCGCCGTCTTCGCTCGACGTGGCGCTGCTCGGGAGCCTGCCGGCTGTCTTAGACGGCGAGCGTTGTGTCAATGCCAGCGAGTACTGAGTTAGTGTGTAGGCGAGATCGCGTTTGTTTATAAAGTAGGTACCTCTGCAAATATCGACTACAATTGTAACGGCGTGAGCAGGCGGCATGGTCAGGAGCCCCTGGGGGGCTGGGGGGGGGTCCGTGGGTCTCGTGATGCAGCGAGGGCCCCCCCCGCGCCTCCACCCCCGTGACGAGGGGGCCTCATGGGGGGCGCTGCGTATGTGCGGCACAACAACAACAACACGTGCTGCGTGTGTGCGGCACAGCGCCAACAACAACACGCGCTGCGTGTGTGCGGCACAACAACAACACGCGCTGCGTGTGTGCGGCACAACAACAGCAGCAAGACGCGCTGCGTGTGTGCGGCACAACAACAGCAACACGCGCTGCGTGTGTGCGGCACAACAACAGCAACACGCGCTGCGTGTGTGCGGCACAACAACAGCAACACGCGCTGAGTGTGTGCGGCACAACAACAACAACACGCGCTGCGTGTGTGCGCTGTGTTTACACAAACACGGCGGCGGCGGAGGCGGAGCGGTTCGCGCTACGCTGCGCTATGAAGCCGGCGACCCGATCTCGACTCCCGGCCACGGCCAACACTGTCAGTGACGATTACGTGAACCGGTCCTGGGCCTCCCCTCGGTCTACTCGGCCTCAAATGAGTACCTGGTGCGGTGTGTGAACATCGCCGCTGGGGAGACAAAGGCGGTCGGGCGTGGTTCTTGCCACACACCCCCTCGTGTGCCGTTCCGGCCTGCATAGGTGCTACTCGCTAACAGCACTTGCCCCGACAGTCTGTTCAGGCTATACGGGGGGCCTTTGTCTGAACAGACTGTTTGTGTAAGTGCTGTTAGCGAGCACCTGTGAAGGCCAGAACGGATGGATTTGTATGTTGAACTTATTTTCGCACAGTGCTAATCGGAGATGCGGGCATGGCACACGAGGGGTGGACAGCACCACGCCCGACCGCCACGTCGCGATGTTCACGCGTTCTCATTTGAGGCTGAGTCGACCTAGGGGAGGCCCAAGACCTGTTCAAATAATCGTCACAAAATAGCACTGTGGCCCCACGTGGAAGATACAAAAATAAATACATATAATAGCCGACGTTTCGGGCGGTGGCCTTTCTTCATAGCACATAGACCAAAGGGCTATTATGAAGAAGGGCAATTGCCCGAAACGTCGCCGACGAGTGTGTTAAGTTTGATAAGTATGCTTGTTGCCTAAAACGTCGCCTGCCAGTTATATACTGTATGCTTTTTCTCACAGGGTGTTCAACATTCAAATTCTGCACACGCGTGTGCGTGCTTCGCGTTCATAACACTGTAACATAAAACAAATAGATGCTCTTCCTGGGTACTAAGTGTTATTTCCGAATTGCTTATGCCTCAAAAGGTACAGAAAGTGGCTATTAATCCCCACAAACTTTGCTTTTGCGACCAGGACGGTGATATTTTGAAATGTACCTATTTTACAATGAGAACACGTGGTGTGCATTTGTGTCATTCCTTCACGTGAAGTCCTGGTCACAAAAGCAAAGTTAGTGGGGAATAATAATAGCCAATTTCTGTACTTTTTAGGCATAAGCAATAAAAAATATAACACTTCGTACTCAGGAACAAAAAATTGTGTTACATCGTGTAATCATCAGCGGGCCATGGTCACTCCACTGCTGGATGAAGGCCTCCCCAACAAGCCTGCGGGTGTAATAATGAATCCACCCCGTGGCTGCTCAACACACCGACGAGAAGATTTTATTCGCTCCATTTCCACACTGGGCGTCTTCTCGTATTCGCGTTCCATTCCTTGGGCTGCGGCTCCGTCATTCGTCTTGACCACTGTCCACCAGGTGAACCTTTCTTATAACGCTCACTAACCACCCACGATAAAATCGGAGTGAGTCTGCGGGCTTCGTTGTTCATGTACAGCTCCTTCGTGACCTCCGGCTGAACGGCGCTTTATAAGTGTAAATTAGTGTTATTATTACATTATTGTTAGTCACAATTTCCTTTTAATCGAGTTAGACGCGCACTCAAAATGCATGCGTAGCACAGTCAACACGAAGTAACGCGCATAATCAGTGATGTTACTCGGATGCACACACACACCTATAAGGTTGTGTGTACAGTCATTTACACTCAATTGACACAATTACAAACTCGCAAGACGATCACCGCACACACAAACAAAGACAAAGACCCCCCCCCCCTTATAGCCTGAACAGACTGTTGGGGCATGTGCTGTTAGCAAGCACCTATGACGGCCGACACGGCACACGAGGGGGTGGGTGGCCAGGACCACGCCCGACCGCCTTTGTCTCCCCAGTGGCGATGTTTGCACACCGCACCAGGTACTCATTTGAGGCTGCGTCAGCCTAGGGGAGAACCAAGACCGGTTCAGATAATCGTCACCGGCGTTGGCCGTGAGCGGAAATCAAAGCGCAGTGCGCTAACCCGCTACACTACCGCTCCCCACACAAGCCAACACACACACACATCACGAGGGCCCACACGTAATTACACCGCTCACCTCGTGCAACAAAGAGGAACACGTGGATCAGAGGAGGACACACGCAGATTCATGACATCACAATGCGTGTTGAGAGATGTGAATCGGAATCAGAACCTTCAATTAGACCGGGAGGAGAAATCCGATGAGCTCTCTAGATGTCCCGGGCAGGACGCGTCACGGCCAGAAGGGGCAATCGCCGATGGTCAAAGACGAATGAGCGGAGTCGCAGCCGAGGAGTGGAACGCGTCCGAAAGGAACGTGCAGCGGGGGAGATGAAGCGACGATGGGAGCAGCCTCTCGTGTGCTGAGCAGGCGGGCGCTGGCTGGGGCGCCAGGGTGGCTAGGAGATGTTAACTACCTTGCCTGGTATGCAGGAGGTCGTGGGTTCCACCTCGACCTTGACGCCTGCTGCTGCTGCTGTATATTTGGAGTTTGCGGCGTCTCTCCCACCGTGGTCGCGTGGATTTTTCTCCGGCTCCTCCGGTTTCCCCCTCCACATTTAGAATTAAACATCACCACGCGTTCAGAATGTTTCGGCTGCTGTGAATCTCCACATGACGAGCCACTCCTTGGAGCTGTCATTTGTGGCCAGGTCGCTTCTGAAAAAGCGCTACATAGCTCAGTGAGCCTTAACTGGTAAAATAAAAAAAATGTTATTAAATAGTTTTGGATCAAAACATCGCTGCAGGATATTCAGTTGTGGCGGCTGCTAAGGGAATATGCCTTCATCCAGCAGTGGATTGACCCTGACCGATGATGGTCGTGTTGATGATTAGACGCAGACTCGGCATTGATTAATTATAAACTCGGCTACACACACGCGCGCGAAAGTAATATTTCGAACTAATTGAACCTCATAACGACAACCTCACGGCCGACCGCGCGAACACACACACAGATGATTCACCATTCCCTAGCATCATTAGTTCAACACACACTCGAGTTATTATCCACGAATAAGCGATTAATTGGCTCGTTTCCCCGCCCTTCCAAACCGGGCCACCTTCAAAACAACACGCGCGCCGCCAGTGCCTTCGTCGATCCACTGCTGGATGAGGGCCTCTTTGCGCTGTCACGGCCCACGGGCGTTCGTTTGACGGGTAACTCCAACCCGAGCACCTCCATCGGGGGAAACGGAGCGATGAAAATTCAGTTCGCCGTGTGGTGAGC
>NC_133704.1:1797500-2252500 GCF_048934315.1 Petromyzon marinus | reverse complement strand
CTCCCCCTTCATCTCCCACCCACCCACCACCTCCCCCTTCATCTCCCACCCACCCACCTCCTCCCCCTTCATCTCCCACCCACCCACCTCCTCCCTCTTCATCTCCCACCCACCTCCTCCCTCCCCCTTCATCTCCCATCCACCCACCTCCCTCCCCCTTCATCTCCAACCCACCCACCCATCCACCACCTCCCCCTTCATCTCCCACCCACCCACCCACCACCTCCCCCTTCATCTCCCATCCACCCACCCACCTCCCTCCCCCTTCATCTCCCACCCCCCTTCATCTCCCACCCACCCACCCACCTCCTCCCTCCCCCTCATCTGCGCATCCCCGGACTCGCGTCCTTGACGTCATTTTGCGCGTGGGTCGCACGCGCGCGCGCGCCTCTCCGCGCGATATAAACCCCGGCGGCGGGGAGACGCCGCATCCCGGGAGCGGGCGAGGAAGAGGAACAGGAGGAGGAAGAGGAGGAGGAAGAGGAGGAGGAGGAAGAGGAGGAGGCACCCCGTACGGGTCTTCCTCTCTGTGCCCGGTCCGAGCGCGTGCGAGAGAGGCAGGGAGAGACGGAGACACGCGCGCCAAGAGCAGCAGCACCGCGATGAGTTCTGTGTCTCCCTCCCTTCTCAAGGAGGGCGGGGGTGGACACACGCGAGGCGACGTCTCCCGTGTGAGTATATATACACACACACTCTGCGTGTGTGTGCCTTGTGGTTGTGCCTGGTGACTTGCCCCTGCATGCGCCTGTGGCTCTGCCCCGTGACCTCCCGCAAAGCCAGCCACCGACACTTCACGTGGCCTCAGGCTGCACCTAGCCTGGCACAGACGCCGCGTTGTGACGTCACCGCCACTTGGTTGTTGTGTGTGTGGGGGGGGGGAGCGGTAGCGTAGTGGTTGTCGCACTGCGCTACTCGGTTCAACTCCCGCTCACCACCAATAAGAGAGGCGAATATCTAAATTGGCCCCCTATGTCAAGTGAGTACCTGGTGCGGTGTGTAAACATCTGCGGTGAGGCAAAGGCGGCTGGGCGTGGTGTTGGCCACCCACCACCTCGTGCGCCGTGCCGGCTTTCATAGGACCTCTCACAGCGCTTGCTCGCAACAGTCTGTGTAGGCGAGATGGGGGATCTTTGACTGTTCTCGGTACAGTCTAGGCACGTGTTGTCTGCAGTCTGTGTACAGTACGTGCCAGAGGTGGATATAGAACTTCGCAAAGGGAAGGGGGCGAGTGGGGGGGGGGGCCTGGGGAGGCGAAGGGGGTCCTGGAAATCTAATGTTATTCACTAGAACCCTACATTTAAAACGTCTCTCTTTTTTAAAGTATCATTTGACGAGGATCTGTAGATTTGGAGAATACCCCCCCCCCCTCCTTCACCTCCTTTGTTGATCCGCCACTGGTAGGCACCATGAGGTACTTGTGACGGGAACCACGCGAATTACCCTGTCGGGCTGCTGCTGCTGCTGAGCGTGCGCTGTGATGGAGGAGGCGGTGCCACAGTTGGCGTGGGAAGCGGCGGCGGCGGCGCGGGGGGGTTTCCTGATTGGAGCACGCAGCGAGGGTGTGCGTGTGACGTACATGTGTGTGTGACGTACGTGTGTGCGTGACGTACGTGTGACTGCACGTGTCTGTGTAGCGCAGGACGTGTGTGTGTGTGACGTACGTGTGTGTGATGTATGTGTGACTGCACGTGTCTGTGCGCGTAGGACGTGTGTGTGTGATGTACGTGTGTGTGACGTACGTGTGGCTGCACGTGTCTGTGCGCAGGACATGTGTGTGTGACGTACGTGTGACTGCACGTGTCTGTGTGTGTGTGACGTACGTGTGACTGCACGTGTCTGTGTGTGTGACGTACGTGTGACTGCACGTGTCTGTGTGCGCAGGACGTGTGTGTGTGACGTACGTGTGGCTGCACGTGTCTGTGTGTGTGTGACGTACGTGTGACTGCACGTGTCTGTGTGTGACGTACGTGTGACTGCACGTGTCTGTGTGCGCAGGACGTGTGTGTGTGACGTACGTGTGGCTGCACGTGTCTGTGTGCACAGGACGTGTGTGTGGTGATGTGTCGTGGGGGAACGGTAGCGTAGTAGCGGTTTATAGCGCTACGCTGCGCTACGAACGAGGCGACCCGAGTTCGATTCCCGCTCTCAGCCAATACCAGGTAACGATTATCTGAACCGGTCCTGGGCCTCCCCTAGGTTGACTCGGCATCAAATGAATACCTGGTGCGGTGTGTAAAAACATCGCAACTGGGGAGACAAAGGCGGCCGGGCGTGGTGCCGTTCCCTCCCCCCCCCTCCCCCCCGTGTACCGACCTTCATAAGTGCTCGCTAACAGTTTTAAGGCTATACGGGGGATCTGTGTGTGTGTTTTAATCTCTGACACGCGTGTTCTAGTTGCACATGTGGCTCGTGTAAAATGTGTGTGGGGTGCACGTGGTGAGCTGTGGTGGTGCGGTTGGCCTGCCGCGCTACGAACCCGGCTACCCGAGTTCGATTCCCGCTCACGGCCAGTGACGATCATCTGAACCGATCGTGGGCGACAAAGGCGACCGAGCGTGGTGCTGGCGACCCACTCCATCGTGCGCCGTTCCAACCTTCATAGGTGCTCTCTAATAGCACTTGCCCCCAAAAAATTAAAGCCATACATGGGCTATTTGTCTTCGTGCATGTATTTTTGTTACACTGGCAGATGGTTGCACATGTGTGGATTTGCATGGACAATATGAATGTCTCCTGGTGCGGAGCGGTGGTGCAATGGTTAGCTCACTGCGCTACGAACCAGACCACTTTCGAGTTTGGATTCCCACTCACGGCCAACATCGATGACGAATATCTTGAACCGGTCTTGGGCCTCCTCTAAGTCGACTCGGCATTAACAACACGGGTGCGGTGTGTAAACATCGGCATTAGGGGAGAGACTAGCGGTCGGCCGTGGTGCTGGCCACTCACCACCCCAGGCCCTGTCGACCTTAATAGGTGCTCGCTAACAGCACTTTCCCCAACAAGCCTGTGTAGGCTACACGGAGGATCTTCGTCTTGTGTATGTGGGTATTGTTGTTGTACACTCAGCTCACGTCTGGTGTTCGTCCTCCACTTTAAATTCGTGTGCGCGCGCTAATGCAGTCTCCTTCGGATGAGTCATCGGAGTGCGCGCGTGTGTGACTTCACGTGTGTGTGTGACTGGGGTGGGTGGGTGTGTGTACGGGGGAGCGGTGGCGCTGTGGTTGGCGCACTGCGCTACGAACCCAGACAGTCGAAGATCGGCGAACATCAGTGGCGATTATCTGAATCGGTTCGGGGCCTTTACCTTATGTCGACTTAGCCATAAAATGACAAACTCAACACGTCCATCAATAACACTCCACTAAAATGACAATACTATTTTTGTTTAGCGTTGTTCATACAATTGTATCCCGAAATTCGACGGTTCGGGAAATGGACCTTCAAATCCTGAGAGGGATCAACCTTAAATGAATATTGGGTACTCGATTTTAAATTCATAATTATTTTTATATTGGAGGAATACGATGAGCTATCAAGCTCTTTTTCACAGATGTCCCAGTAGTGAATTTTCGCTGGGGAGACAAAGGCGGCCGGGCGTGGGGCTGGCCACAACCACCTTACCGCCTGCCGTTTTGGCCATTCTAGATGCTCGATATAAACGTCTCTTGCCCCCAACAGTTTATGCACGCTGAACTTGTTTCGCGCCGTACGTAGCCAACCGCGTGTATGGGCATCCCCTAGGTCGACTCGGCCTCAAATGAGTACGGTGTAGTAAACATCGCCACTGCGGGGACAAAGGCGGTTGGACGTGGTGCTGGACACCCACCCCCTCGTGTGCCGTGCCGGTATTCGCTACTCTATGAACAGAGCTTTCCCCAAAAGTATGCTTATGCTATATGGGGGATCTTTGTGCAAAGGAGGTGAATCTGTCGCTCGATATTTCCCGGAATGCTTGGCCGGCGTAAGGCACTACCACGAGAGGTACAAGGTACACCCATCCATAACAACCCGATATTCTCGTGCTCTCATGTCCCGATAATCCTATGAACCGGTTTAGCGACCGTTAAAGGGGGCGCCAGGGTGATTAGGAGATGTTAACCACCTCGCCTGGTATACAGGAGGTCGTGGAGTTCGATCCCGACCCTGACGCCTGCTGTATAGCTGGAGATTTCGGCGTCTCTCTCCCTGTGGTCGCGTGGATTTTTCGCCGGGTCTTCTGATTTTTCCCCCTCCACGTTAAGAATCAACATCACGCATTTAGAGTCTTCGGCTGCTGTAAATTTGCACGTGATTTAAAAAAAAAATAAGCCCCACATACTTGAGAAATCATTTGCGGCCAGGTCGCTTCTGAAAAAGAGCGACATAGATCAGTGAGTGGGCTTTACCTGGTAAACTAAGAAGAGTTTAAATTCCTCGTGAGTTGTGCAATATCCCGTCCAGACCCTGAACTTGTTATCTGCAATATCGATTTTGTCGTTTTGCTGCTGCTGCTTCTGCAGTCACGCACCACGGATCTCCAGTGGTAAATTAGGCGGACATCCGTGTAACGAATAACACGAACTTCATAAAATTTGACGAGAAAAAAAACCTACACGCACGTTTATATATCGCGGTGTTTTTGAAGAATGTTTGAACCGGGTTTTTTTTTGTCCGTTTAACGCGCAGTGTGATGATATTGGTCGCTTTCGCGACATAGTTGAGAAATCATATTGGTCGCTTTCGCGAGTTTTTTTTTATGTTTATTTTGTTCGCCACTGCCAACGCAGCAGCAGTATCAGCACCGAGTCATCCGATTTAAACGAGTCGCCGCATCGGTCCCAACAGCTGTCGCAGTACCACAACAATTCCCGCAATAGAGGTCCGGACTACTTCGGTTCCAATCGGAGGGGCGGGGGGGGGGATTTTAGGGTGTGGGGGAGTTTCGGCGAAGTGTAGGAGGCTGACTCACCGTGCAAATAATCCACGCTCCCGTCTCATCCCCCGCCTCCTCCCTCGCTCGCGTCTTCTCCGTCGCACGCATTACAAAACAAGCGGTCCATGCGCA
Organism: Petromyzon marinus; assembly: GCF_048934315.1. NCBI lineage: Eukaryota > Metazoa > Chordata > Hyperoartia > Petromyzontiformes > Petromyzontidae > Petromyzon > Petromyzon marinus. The sequence goes on along the minus strand of NC_133704.1, from coordinate 2,247,453 downwards.
ACGTTTCCATGCCACCGAAATCCGTCCCTTCACATACAAAGAGTCAAGGTGTGGTGTGGTCCCCCCCTCCCCACACACAAATCCCATCGGCCACCACACGACTTTCAGGGAGGGTTTTTTGTTGTTGTTTTAATGTCGGCAGCGTTGCTTTTTATAACAGAAAAACTCCTGGGCAGATTTCGACTTTGCATGTGTCCATCGGCAGTCGTTAGTATTCTCCAGAAGGTACAGAAAGCACCGTGTACATATTTGCAAGGTGTAACTATTGTTTTGTAACCTGAAATACCAATTGATTATGACATAAATTGCTCCAAACTAGTTTTCTTAGCCACGTTAAACAGTTCAGAGCCCTTGGTTAATCCACTGATGGATGACGGCCTCCCAACGCCGTGTTGGTTGGTTTGTGGGGGTTTGTTTGACCATACTTCGCCACGCTGCTCTGCGGGTTCGTGAAGGGTAGGGGAGGGGCTGGGGACCCGTTGGGATATCACGTGGCCTCAAGGTGCACCTAGCCTGGCACATGCGCTGTGGTGACGTCACCGCCACTTGGTGGTGAACGGCCGTTGTTGTGTAATGTGTGTGGGGAGCGGTAGTGTAGCGGTTAGAGCGCTATGCTACGACCCCGGCGACCCGAGTTCGATTCCCGCTCACAGCCAACACCAGTGACGATCATCTAAGCCGGTCATGGGCCTCCCCTAGGTCGACTCAGCCTAAAATTGGTACCTGGTGCAGTGTAGTAAACATCGCCACTGGGGAGACAAATGCGGCCGGGCGTGGTGCTGGACACCCACCCTCTTGTGCACGGTGCCCGCCTTCATAGGTGCTCGCTAACAGCACTTTCCCCAACAGTCTGAAGGATATACGGGGGATCTTTGTATTTTATGTCGCGTCTATGCAGCATTGCCTCTGCCCTTCACGCGCAGCGCTTAATTTCTATTCCGAAGGCGAACGCTTCCTCTCGGCCCGCCCGCCCCTCGTCCCCCTCCTCCTCGTCCCCCTCACCACCCCCTCCTCGTCCCCCTCACCCTGGGTTCATCTCCCTCCCGCCGCCTCCACCCCCTCACCCCACAACCCATACTTCTCCACGTGCGTCCGCCATGACTCATGCTTGCGCGCCGCCCTCCCTCCGTCTCCCCGAGCCCTCTCCCAACCAGCACCCCATCCCAGCTTCGCCACCCATGCCTCCCCGTGGCCCTTTCAACTCGACGCATTCCTTCAATCCCTTCGCCTCTCGCATTCACCCTCATTCAACACTCGCCAACCATGCATCCCTCTCATCCCTCCCATCGATTCATCCCTCCATCCTCTCTTTCACTCCTCCCATCCATCTCCCTCCATCGCCCATCGCTCCCCATCTTTTTAATCCATCTCACAGATCTTCGCTGTCGCCATCCATCCTCCCACCAGCACACCTTGCATCCTCTTAGCCTCCTTTTTACCCCCACTCCTCTCTTCCTCCCTGCTTCCTTCATAACCTCCCTCCCTCCCACCCACTCGAGTCTCCTGGTAACCAAGCATGAATGAATCATCTGCCCGGACTCCAAGGAGGAGGGGGGAGGGGTAGGGGATCATGAGAATGCGCGTCACGGCTCGCGCGCGTGGGCGCCGGTCTCGCGCACGCCTGCAGCCGGTATTCTGCCTCGGGTTTACGGTTCGATTCGCTATTCTGACACGGGGGGGGGGGGGGGGGGTGGTTGGTGGTTCTCCCTTGTAACGACTGTCATTGCCGTTGTGCAAATCGCGCCCGCAGCGGCGCGGCGCGGATGATGAATCGGGATGGCGTTGCTCTGTTTCCATGACCTAGGTATAGGTCATTGTGTACCATCACCAATAATACATGGATGTGCAACCCATTATCAATCCACTGCTGGATGAAGGTCTCTCACATGATGCGTCAGTCGCGTGGACTGTTTGGCCATACTCTGCTGCACCACGCCGGTCTATGCGTGTTGTTGGAGGGGATGGCCTCGGTGTTTGAGAGTTTGCTGGCCACTGATGTGAGCCGTGGCCGGGAATACAACTCGTTTGGCCGGCTTCATAACACAGTGTGCAAACCATTGCCAATAATCCATCATCTACATATATGTGTGTGAAATATATACAAATAAAATGCGGTTTAGCAGTGGAAATTTTTAATTTGCATGTTCAAGCCCCATGGATTTCGAGCAGCACTCCCGAGATACTTGAGCACATGGAATGATATTGTACAAACGTTGCAAAATGGGGACTCAGCTAAAAGAATCAAACAAAAGTCTTGGGGCTGAAATTTTCGGGATAAAAAAAAATATATCCGGGCTCTTGGTCTGCAACAACAAACCCACCAGACCACTCGTCACTGGCGTCTGGGGAAACTTGAGGTGGCCCATTCCCTCCCTGCCACGACGCTCAACTCCACACACAGATGGATTCACAACTTAGGGGGCTTCATAATTATATTGCATGCGAAGAAAGCTGCGCGGCAATTCTGTACGCACCAATCGACAAGTCGCACGGCAGCCGCTTAAGTTCTTGATACAAACGCATTGTTACCGTATTCTCCAGATTTTATAAAACATTCCGGTAAGTAAAGCGCACCCCAAACGTGTGCGCTCCGTGGCCAAAGTTCTGCAGATCCGGAGTGGAACGATGCGGACGTCCGAAATCAACGCCTCCCAAACATCGTTGCACGCCTCCCGGTGTTGACGGTCCTCCTCCTCGAAGACACCGGCGGTGTAGCCATCCAACCGTTGCATCAGATCATCAGCAGGCCAGTGCGCACCACATCTCCTTCAGGAACGGAAAACTCAAGACAAACCACAGCAGTGCGATTTTGTGGCCATGCAACCCAAACTATGGACTATATATTTAGTAAACCCAGAGACCATTAGAGATGCATATAGACCCACAGAAGCACATAAAGATACACAGGCACTCATACAGATACATCATAGATCAGCGACAGTGTGATTGTGGCCATGCAACCCACACTTGGGACACGCACAGTAAACCCACTGCGGTCTGCGCTCCTTCAACGGAGGAGGAAGAGGAACAGCGACACAACACGAACTCTCTCTCTCTCTCTCTGATGGAGCCCTCTCGTCGTGATGAGCAGCAGCAAACCTCGACATGGGCATCGAGCTCCTGAACCACATCGCTGCCATTCGCAATAGAATACAGATCTGGTGCCAGGCACATATACGGACACCGATTTGATTATAAGATTCACCCACAACTTTTTCTTTACAATACAGTACGGAAAAAGCGTCAATTCGGAAGAAATAGACAATCCATTTCCTATTCGATACAATCTCATTTTGGAACAATACGCATGCATAAACTGCACAGTAGGTGGTGGATATCACATATTACTGACCCCCATCCAAACTCTCCACAGTTTGAAGAGGCGATTTTGTAAACAAAAAAATCGTTTGTGTATTACAGAGACATTATACGCGTGTCCATTCAATGTTAATTCGTTGTAACGGCACCCCTAATAATCCAGTTTGATTTGCGAGATACGTACTGCACTCAAGTATACATCAAGGAACCAATATTCAGTGTTTAAAATAAATCTCGATCCGAGGTTGGCACTACCCATTATCGCTCCCAGGGTAGATAAAGTGGTAACAAGTTGTTGGCAATCTACAGTGGCCATCCCGCGGAGAGACTGGCTGGTTAGCCACCATGTGACCCGTGGAGTTTCCAGCAGTGCCTAGGAGGTGATGTAGCCAGCCTACAGCACCAGGTGTGCACGGTGGGCATCCCACCAAGCCCGAGCCAAGCTCAACTTCTGCTTTGCGTCCGCGATTGGGCTCCTGGATGATTTTTGTTCGTGGGCCTTTTCAGTGGAACGTAACTGAATTATAATCTCGATTTAAAGCTTTGAAGAACCAAGAAGATGAATAATAATCATTACAGTCGCCACCGTGACCGGCCGTGTGGCCGCAACAGCAGCTGGATTATGGACTGTGATTCACAGACGATCGTTTTGAGAATCTCTCTCTACAATAGGTGCTCTGTCACACTGTGCGCTGCCGTTACCACATGACTCGTTCGGTTTCACCCCCCCCCCCCCGCACAGCCGCCTGCCCCTCCCTTGCCGCGCTTGGTTTCTTCGCTGCCCGGGTGCCCGTGGCGTTAGACTGATGCTGTGAGGCTCCGCAGAGGCAGTAACAGTCTACAGCCATGGACACCCGGCGGCGGGCTGCTCCACGGTGGGCGGTGTGCTGGGGTCTACACGGGCGGAAGTGGTCTACAGACGCCAACACGCGGCCAGAGCCGTGCCACACGGGGAATATCGCTCCGCAGTTACCAACACCCAGCCACAGCTTGTACCACAAGGGCAATATCGCTCCATAGCTTCCAAAACCTGGCCACTGGTTGTGTGACGGAGGTGGTAGTGCAGTCCACGGTTGACAACAGTTGGACCCCGGTTTTAACTCACTGTGGTCGCATGGATTTTCCTCCCGGGTCCTCCGGTTTTTCCCGCCTTTATAGATTCAACATGCGTTTAGAGTATTTGGCTGCAATACATTTCCACATGATGAGCCACTTAGTTTCGCTATCGAGCTCAGTGGGCCTTACCTGGTAAAATAAATTTGTATTAGTTTCAACAACCCAGGTGGTAGTGGGATCTAAGTTAGCAACACCAACACTGTGCACACGAGGCTGTATCACGCATGGGGTGTGGCAGTCCATGGATACTGGTGCCCGGCTGTGACCCAGTGTACACGTGCATCTGTGCGTGCTACAGCTACCGAATAGCCTGGTTTGGCTAAGACCGGCACGGTTTTTGAGAAGGGCCTTCCCGCTGTCCCGAAGCTCATCGTGTTTCTGGCCATGTGCTCGACTTGTGATGCGGGCAAGAGCGAGGCCTATGGGCCGGTAAGCTTAGGCCAATGTAAGAGTGAACGAGTTAGGCCGCTCGGCGTGTGGATGGAGCTGGCTCGCCACGCGTTCCGGTTGAGCCTCCCAGAAATTTGGTGGCTTTAGCACCGAGCTCGCGCCCACGCACACGAGGCCACTACAGATCTTCGAAGGAGCACAGCCGAATCCCGCTCTCTGTGAGAAACTGTGCGAGCTCTGGGCGCGCAAGCGTGCGCATCTCGTGCTCTCGCTCCTCTGACATCGAGAACTCGTCCGGACCGTCGGGCCCGCAGCCCGCCGCCACCGCCACGCCATCCGGGCGGCCCTCGCTCCGGTAGCCCGGGTGCGCCATGAGCTCGATGACGGCCGCCCGATGGCGCTCCGGCTCGGTTGGGCGATCGTCCGCCCGCTCCTCGACCATGGACGCGCGGGTGGCACCGTCGTCCTCGCCGTCGTCGTCCACCACCGGCCCCTCCTCGAGCTGTTCGCAGGCGGCCGCGAGCGCCGTCCGCAGGCGCTCGAGCGTCATGTGCGCGCCCATGGTGCTCATCCCCACGAAGGCGCGGGCCCAGCTGCGGTGACATAGAAGCTGCCGTGACCGCAGTGGACGCGCTGCCGACGCCACGAGAGAGCATCGGGGGGCTGCCCCCCACCCCGTTCAAGGTTTAGAAGGGGATGGTCCATCTTAAGTTCTCCAGACAACGGCGATGACGCGTGTAGGTGGATTCGCTGAGAAACTGGAATGTGCCAGAAGCGGTTTGATCATCAGACATTTCTCGACACCCACACTCTTAGAGATCTGACAGACTCGCATAGAGACCCCAAAAGAGAAATTGGAATGTGCTGGCAGTAGCTTCATCATCAACGCTGTCTCCAGCAGCTGGGTGCTCGCAGCTTCTCAGGGGAATGGCTCTGATGCATCCCAGCACTGGTGCAGTACGATCATCCCTACCATCGTCAACATGACCACTGGTGCAGCTGCAGCAGCACTATCATTACTACCATCCTCATCGTCACCATGGTCATGTTGTATCTTATGTTTCAATTATCAGTTGGTCCACCAGCACACATTGCCATCTAAGACTGGGAAATCCCGAGGCGGACTTGGTTTCCTCCTGAACTTCGAGCCACGAATAGCCACTGTGTGTTTGTACTGTAATGACAATCTGTTTATTCAACAAGGATAAGCTCATCGATCCTCAAGTTCATTTCTTTTTAAGAAGACCCCCTTGCTCATGACGTTTGACACATTCCCCACTTCTTAGTTTTTGATTTCGTCTGTGCATGCGTGTGGAAAAGACTCCAGAGAAAACCTCCTGCTGATCAGGGGATAACAACGCTGATATACAGGTAGTCTTCTTGAGAACTCTACTTGCTGTGCTACCCCCACTGGTACTCTCTGCAGGTGGATGACCGGCACGTGATGGGTTTTTATCTCTACCTATTGCACCAACCCTCCGGTTTAGCACAGTTGGCTACGTACGGTGGAAGAGAAGTTCAACATGCATACACGCTTCGTATGCAAGGAATGCACCACAACACTTTACACCGTGTACGCTCGCCTAAAAACTGGGTTGTTACTTTTGATCAATTACCATACAATGCGTCCGATTTTGTAAGCCAAGCCACGTTTAGCCTGGTTTTTGCTGGGATAGGGTGACCACCATGCATGAAATAAGACCTTGCAGGCTACTGCTGCTGCTGTTAGTACATTATTAAATTTTATTCTGGTATTTAATCAACCTGGACTCTTAGGATGCGGATTGCCCGATTTAAATATTTTCCACGTGGCCCTAACTCCTCCTCCGTGATGGATATTCCACTGGGGCATCCATCCACACGGCCCTGACGTTAACAAACCCAAAAATCTCAACGCATTCATCAATAACGCTGCCTTTAAAGAAAACTACACTATACAATGGGCAAGGCCCTAGCACAATGGGCAAGGCCCTGGCACAATGGGCAAGGCCCTGGCACAATGGGCAAGGCCCTGGCACAATGGGCAAGGCCCTGGCACAATGGGCAAGGCCCTGGCACAATGGCACTTCCCCATGGTACATTGTGTCTACACAACTGCCAACTTTACGATGTTCCTGAGCCAATTTAACGATGATCCTGAGCCTCCGTGAACCGTTCCACCAGCAGGTCTAACTTTCTTTGCACCACAGCCAACCATGCTAATTGTAGGTGTGGGGAGGGTGGGGGACAACTAAACGCAAAAAAGCAGTTTTTTAAAAATATTATTTTGTCAATCTCTATTTAAAAGTGCACAGCTCCAGGTGGCTTCCTAGTATCGGAAGGAAGAACGTTCCAGACGGTCGCAGAGGTGCATCTGAAAGCGCGCAATTGCCGAGTGGCCCTAACATGGAACCTGTCGTCCCCCACCCCCACCCTTCTCACCGCAGGCCGTGCTGGCTGAACACCGCCCTCGCCGCGCCCGCCTCCCGCTCAACGCTGGAGAAGAACTCCCTCTTCTCCGCCCAGATCCACGGGCATGCCGCGGCGCCACCCGCGCAGGCCTCCACGGGCACGCGCGTGCTCACCGTGCCACACGCGCGCAACACGCGCGCAAACGCCACGCACGCACCTGCGCACGGCGCCACCGCGGGGGTCACGGGGGAGGGGGGTTCACGGCAAATTACGGAGCCGTAGGGGGTCGTGGAGGGTTGCAGCGTGGCAGGGGTACACGTGGGGGTTTAAAACGGGCCCCAGAACCTCCCTGAGGAGAGGGGGCTATAGGGGGTCACAGGAGGTGACAGTGGGGTCACGGCGTTGTGGTGGGTCAGAGGGTCGGTCATCGGAAAGTCACAGATTCAGTTAGAATCTGAAGGGGAATTGCAAGGAGTCCCGTAGGGTCGCACACAAAAACTAAATTATTGCAAATATTGATTTGATGTTTAGATTTGTCAACGATAAAAACGACCTTTTCAAAGGTAAGATACAAAAAAACGTGACAGGTCTTCAATATTGAAAGAGGTGATCCAACTTTGTGTTCAGCATTCATGATAATAATACTGCTGCCCTCTCGTGGTACATACTGTAATCTGTTAAATCCCACCTGGGCACCATCTTAGGCATTCAATATTTTAATTCTTATTCTCATCATCATTACATGTATTTTGTTCCACCCAGGCGAGACTTTGAGAGACCAAGATTCACTGCTGGATGAAGGCTTCCCCGCACCGTCTGTGCGCGGGAGCGGATGGTAGAGGCCCAGTCGGTGCTGCTGGCGTGTGGGGGTAGTACCTGGGTGCACGTGGAAGTGCTGGTGGCCATCAACGTGCCGCGGCCAGGAACCCGTGAGCTCGCGGAAGCGATCCATCTGTGCGGTTAACTCCATCTCCAGCTGTAGACGCACGTGCACACAGTGATCTCTCTCTAGTGCTGCGGTGGCAAGATGTTAACTACCTCGCTTGGTATACGGGTGGTCGTGGGTGCGATCCCTATTCTGACGCCTGTATATTTGGAGTTTGCATGTTCTGCCCGTGATAGTGTGGCTTTTTCTCCCGGGTCCTCCAGTTTTCCCCTCATTTGAGAATCAAGATGCATTGGGAGTGTTTGGCTGTTATAAATGTCCACATGATCAACCACTTCCATGAGATATCATTTGTGGCCAGGTCACTTCTGAAAAACAGCTAAATAGCTCTGTAGACCTTACCTGGCAAAATGAAAAAAAACACATTGTTTAATAGTTCAGGGTGCAGGCTGCGGCATGGATAAAGAGCAAGATACATTTCAAATGTGCACGTTGGTGCACATTGGTGCACATTTGAAATGTAAAACACATGCCTTACTAATACAACACACACTGATACACGTGCCGTACTATAACACCACGCTGACTAGAAGTATGGTGGGGGGGGGGAAAAAACACGATGCCAAACAAAAATCGAACCACTTATTTGACTGTAATCCACATAACTTAGGTTTGATGCCCATAACAGATGCGTTCCGCCTTGTGTGAGCGTCCACGTCTCTCACCGAGAATCCAGTACACGTACTTACACTGTCCCACCAGCTGATCCGTTTCTCTTTCCTCGTCTCCTCTTCCCCTCTCATGTCCCCTGCAGAATCGTCTCCGTCAAATCTCCAGCTGCGACCCTCCTGAGAGTGCCTGCCTCCCTCCCTCCTGTCATTAAAACCCTTCGGTAAATTATTGTGCGCAACAAAACTCTCTCCTGGTACAACTCGCACGTTTCTCCTCAGGCCAGGTTAACCCCTCCGCCCTTTTGTACACAGCGCATCTCGTATAGTTGTGCGCACACAGACAAAAGCCAAAATCCTCCCCACTTCATAGCCTACACGTGGACAGTACCGATACCGAGCACCTATTAACCCTTTCCCGTTCTGAGACTTGCTGCAAGTTGCAAGCTGGGTGTCCCGTTAACCGCAGAATCTGGGAACGCACAAGCGATCGGTGTTCATTTTATTTAGAGGGGTGTAGCGCCGTTGCATTTAAAGACATTGTGCTCACCGCAGAGAACTGTAGCGACACGACCGCACAATGATAGCTGGCGCCAAACTGTGCCACACGCCCTCCCGCATGGCCTTGTGGGAAGATGATTCAAAACGTACACGTGTTGCAGTGCACGCGCATTTGCCGCTCGTGAATGGAGGCGATGCTGTGGAATGTGTCGCCTGCATTGTGATTGTTGTACAGTATTCCTCCGTTATTCGCGATGAGGGATGCATTCTTGAGATACTTGTGAACAGCACATTTTGCGGATAATGATATTGACTGATCTTTTTAATTACCTTAAATTCATAAATAAGCTATTAAATACATGACAATTCTAACACTAAAACATTGCTTAAAATAAGCAATAAATAAAAATAAATATTAATGTATAAAATCTTTATAAATTAACTTTAAATTTTGATTTAAAGCTTTAGTGACTGCAGTAATTCATAGTCTTAGCTCTTTCGGTAAAGTCACGTTGAAGGGAAACAATAAAATAATAAAATATATATTGTTTCCCTTCAACGTGACTTTATCGAAAGAGCTAAGAATATAAATGAACTTTACTTTAAATTCTAATGATGCTGCGCCGCGTCGCTTAATCTCGTCACTTTCTCGCATCACATTCTCTCCATTCTCTCTTGATGTAGGCATGTTGAGTTGCAGATGCGATTTGGAGATAGAAAGTTCGTGAATAATGAACGAATGCTGTGCGTGCAGCACAGCTATTGAACCGGTGTGCACATGGAAAATATAAAAAAAAATCGCAGGTCATCAGGAGTTAGCAGTACTAATTTTAGGCTGAGAGAGAGGCCCATGCCAGATAAAAACTGAAGGTCAAATGCCGTCGAAGTCAATATCCTCTTTGCTGCTCAGCGATTGGGGGGAGGGAGGAATGTGTTTATTTTCACTTAACCTAGTACTTGTTACTTTAATGGGCACACAAAAACAACATAGTCGCCGATGGGCACCACGGCCAGGAATAGCTCGGGGTCACCGACTTCAGAGGAATGCACCCACAATCATCAACAAATCTGTAGATGACCAGAAGCTCCAATCCTCACAAAGCAATGCACCTACAACGGCACCGCACCAAGTGTCTTCGGCATTGACGTGGCAGTAATCGCCCATTTAGAGCCATTTTATCGACCCCGGTGGGACGATTGGCCAAGTCTGCAGTTCTGATATTAATACATGGCTCCAGGTACTCAATTAACGCCAAGTTGACCTGGGGGAAGCCCAGCGCCGATTTCAGACAACCAGTAAATGATTTTTAGTTGTAGTCGGAAACTTAATTCAAGTCGCAGAGTCCGTGGCATGCCAACCCCTGCTCCCGCAGTCATGCACACGCAGGTAAGAGGAGTCGCCCACACGCACAACTATGTGGATCTTAGCCGCAGAATCGGAATAATAATAATGTAAACTTGTAACGCATCGCCGCACAGTATTCGCTCTCTCTCTCGGAGAGACGGCAGACGACTCGAGGCATGAGGAGGAACCACAGACAAGCGGGAGAGGTAAGCCAGTACCACATTTATCTTTCCCTCCCCCCCTTCCCAAGCTCTGCAGTCCCCTAATATATGAAGGTGTAATCGGCCAATTAATGTGTTTTATACATGTGGGAGCAAACGAGCCCCCAGAGAAAACCCACGGGTATGAGGGGGAAGTGCTCTATCCCATACAGAACAGGTGGAGTCCACATTATTTGTTTGACCACTGCCTCCTGGCGAGCTAGAGTACAGCTCCTCCTTAAGCCCCAGCGGGAACAGAGTTCCACAATATTTGTGCGGTGTTCCACCAACCCTCGCCTCCACCGCCGAGCTTAAAATAAACACATGTAAGAAAACCCACGCGTATTATTGCATTATGTAACGCTTTCCAACGTGCATTTGTCCTTGTGTTTCGTGATTGGTATGGAACCCAAAGGGGTAGTCGTCGGGCCTATAATGCGTAGGCGTGAATGCCCACGGTCCTTACAGCACCGGATTGCGTCTCCACGTTTTAACCGATGACCAATTTTGATCATTGTAAACGTTTTATCAATTCTGGGTGAGGCCCCAATAGCTGCAACACAACTGAGGACATACGTATGTACCCAAGTCGAACGTCTTTCGCACCGTAAGCCCACCGTGCCAATTGGAGGTGCGGGGGGGGATAACTAAAACACAAAGCAGTTCTAAAGAAATTAAGTTTTCAACCTAGATGATTTAAAGGTGCATAACTCCAGTGGCTTCCTAATATCGGAAGGAAGAGCATTCGCATTGGACCATCTTCACGATAATTATCGCGCCCTCCTGTTCTGGACAGACGGGCGTACGTACGGACGGGGCCACCGCATGAACACTGTTCACCTCTGTTTGGAAGTGTTAAAAATCATCCAGAGCGTCCAGCACCCAGGAGCGCAACAAATGGGGGGGTGGGGGGGGGGGGTATGTGGCCCCTATGCACCGCATAGGGGCCCAGTGGGCCACAAGGTGGCCCGGAATCAACAGATAACAAAGTAAAACATTTAATAAAAAATGACTTGACCTATCATGGACCAAACCCGATTTAACGCATCTGGCTATCGTATCAATAGAGCAGCACGAAGTTGTGCGGTCCACCCCGTTTTTTATTTAAAAAATTCTAGAGCGAAAGCACCATGAGACTTTCTTCCTCTAAACCCAATACACGGTGCAACTAAAATAATAAAGTTATAGCCTACATAGATGAAGGTCTTTCTTTATATAAAATGTGTCTCAAAAGCCTCTAGGGTACTTCCCGACGTGGTAGAAAGCTCATGTTTGGTACATAGGTAGCTTTTTGGACACAAACCACAGAGGAATTTGAAAATCCAAGATTTTTCATTTAAAGGCTCCCAAATATTGATGTCAAATGCCCCATAAACTTGTTTGTGAGTGTAATTTAGAAACCGTTCAAAATATAACATTGCAGTTGTTTATAGAGCGTTAAGCAGCAAATACAATTAAAGCGAACCATTGTTCTATCTTTTGTTTTTGAGATGACGGATTCAAGCGGTTTTTGAATGGAAAAAATACACTTTGTGATGTCCAAATCTTAATAATTTGAAAATGGTGAAAGATAGGAGCTTCCCTTAAAGCCTACGTGTTTTAAACGCCCCTCAGAGTGTGACGTTCATGTTTGTTATTTTTAATAAAAAAAACAATCTTTAAATTGAGTGGCTTCCAATGGGTACCAAGTCGTCAATTTTTGTGTTTGTGGAAAAATACTTTTTGGAGTGTCTGATCGTAGATAAAAAAAATTGTCAAAAAAATAATTAGGTTCAATATTTATTGAAAACGTTTGCCTGGCAAAGACAGGCTTTATGGACTAGTTATTGTATGCAGGTTAAAAACATCTAGCTATTTCAGTCAGTGAGTCGGGAGAAAGAAGGGGGGGCCCATAGTCCCTGTCCACCACCCACCTCCTTGGGGTCAATGTCCCCACGATCCATTGCCTCCCGGAAACCCGTCATCCCACGGAACGTGCCCCCCGGCAGCAGCAGCCCACGCCCCGAGCGTGGCAGAGTCTGGCACACGGGCTCGCCCTCCGTCACGTTGGCGTGAAGCCCCAGGGGCATTCTGTGCCTGGTGGTGGGGGGGAGGGGTCGGTAACGCACACATAGAGAGGGAATGCGTTTTCCCCAGTTGATTTCGTCCTGACCCAGGTGTGAACTCGAGACACCCAGGATAAGAGACTTAATTTGCAAGAGTGACCCGGGTCACCAACACGACAACAGTGGTAACATAAAATAAGAATTAAAAAAATTACAAGTACAACAATGAAGCAAATGGAAATCGGCGCAAAATCAATCACAATGAAAGACGACATCGAAAACGGCACACACAAACACAGACGTACATTTCCTGTAACGTAAGGTGGCTCGTACAAATGACTTCTAAAACCCATCGTGGTGAAATTCCATAACGGAATCGTCACGATTGATGTCGGCTTGAATTGTTGCTTTGCAGAAGCAAGGGAACGCCTTTGCAAACGGCAGCTCTTTCTCTACACACCTCACTGGGCACGGCTATGACAATAGGGTTGGTCCTTTCATTGGGCAGCTGCCACCTAACCTACTACCTCATAGGTTTTCACGGCTGTATGGTATCGATCCTGCAATGTTTTTTTTTTGGGTTGCATCGCGCGCTATTCGAATCTGTCTGACGTTTCGATCCACGTCTGACGTTTCGATCCACCTGGGAGCCAGAAATCTTTCTGATTGAGAGGGGTCAAATACTTATTTCCCTCATTAAAATGCAAATCGATTTATAACATTTTTGACATGCGTTTTTCTGGATTTTTTGTTGTTATTTTGTCACTCACTGTTCAAATAAACCTACCATTAAAAGTATAGGCTGATCATTTCTTTGTCAGTGGGCAAACGTACAAAATCAGCAGGGGATCAAATACTTTTTTCCCTCACTGTACCTTGCCTTATTTATTGTGTAGTCACTGTGGTTAAAGTACACTTCTAACTTGGCTAGAGTCACAATCTTTACTCTGACCAAGGTCTAGAAACGTCAGTAAAAAAACAAATGTTTTGTAGGAGTAATTACATACGTATTATTTTTAGAGGCCAATGAAATTGTAAAGTTAACAATCGTGATTGAGACCCAAGCATGAGTTGTCTAAACCATTTTTATTTATTTTACCAGGAAAGGCCCACTGAGCTATATAGCTCTTTTTCACAAACGACCACAATTTATACCTCAACAAAGTGGCTCATCGTGTGGAAATGTATAGCAGCCAAAAACTATAAGCGCATGTTTCTAAATATGGAGGGAAAAACCGAAGGACCCAGAGAAAAAGTCCACGCGACCACAGGGAAAGAGAGGGAGACGCGCAAACCCAGGACCTCCTGCCTACCAGACGAGGTAATTAACATCTCACCACCGTGGCACCATTACTCTGGCCAGCATAGAATATCAATAATAGTGATATCAACTTGTAACGAGCTAACGCCGCACCGTGTCCACTCGCTCTTGTAGAGAGATAACAACTCGGAGGCACGAGGATGATGAACCACAGACGAGTAGGGAAGCAGCAGCCAGGCGGCGAGCTAACGCCACATTCCCCAAGTTCTACGGTCCTGCATATATGAAGGTGTTATCTTGCTAATTAATGAGTGTTCAGACGTGAGAGGAAACCAGAGCACCTGGAGAACACCCACGCATGCAACGGAGAAACATTCTATCCCACATAGACTGAACAGATGGAATCCACATTTTTCTCTCCCGCCGGCTCCTGGCAAGCCAGGCTATGGCACTGTGACCCCAGTGGGGAGTTTTGCTAAATTTGCGCGGTGATCCACCAACCCTTGCTGGCTCCACAGTGCATCACTGGATTGGAGGCGCGTGTCATCACCACCGCCCAGAAGAGGAGGCCACACACGCTCCAGCGCTCCCTCTAGAGGCCCATCCTAAATATTTTACTTCACCTTATGTAGTGGATTCAACTGAGTCGCAGACATACTTCTTGGAGGCAACACATTTATTAACACCAACTCATTAACACAAAGGGTTACTGCCCCTTTACCAGATAACCTGTGGTGGTGGACCACCAGGCTAACTACGCTAGTTACTGGGAGTAGCTACAACTGACAGGACCCTGGCTTGGGTCCTCGTCCACGTGTTGGTGATTTCTTCTCTTGGACGTAGAACGTAGATCTTCAGATGACAACAGTAACGCAGAGCCCTGGTCCCTGTGGGGAGCCCGGTTTATATGCTCCCGGGTCGTGGCTGGCCCCGCTCTTGGCCACCTTCGAGGACCCTCTTGTCGATTCTCGACCCTTCCCGTAGGATCTCACCCTAACACAGGGGTCGGGAACCTTTTTGACTAAGAGAGCCATGAAAGCAAAAAAATTGGAAATTTATTTCAGTGAGAGCCATATAATATATTTTAAAAGTGAATTCAACTAAATGTCAGTATAATAAGCCTCTGAATTTATTCTTTTAAATAATGTTGTTATAACACTCACCATTAATGCGACTTCTGGTGCTGCATGGATTTGCTGATGTCTTTGTAGTCGGGTTGGTACTTGGTGAGGTTAAGCTTCATGCAAGCGTTGAGGCTTTGATCCGTTAAACGTGATCGTAGGTTGGACTTGATGTTTTTAAGATGTGAGAATGACTGCTCACATGCATACGTAGATCCAAACATGGTCAATACAGCAATACTCACACGCTGCAGTGTGTGGTATGTGACAGGAAGCGCGTTCCAAGTTTTGAGAATCAGCTGGTCTTCGGGTTGGAGTTTTTTCATTTCTGTCCACATGTGCTTGCTCGCCAACTCCGCTTTCTGTCGTGTGATTCTTTCCAAATCTTCATTCAGTGACTTGAACTTATTCACCCACATGTCTGAGGCCTTCAGGTCAGCCACTTCTGCTTCAAAATCTCTGACGGAGACACCAGGGATGTAATTCAGGTCGGCTGTGTTCAGTGAACACTCGTTTGGATGGGTGATGAACTTAAAAAGACGAGTGTGCTCACGAAATTCTCCAAAGCGTGCTTTGAAGGACTGTAGGAGACTGGATGTGCAGCCAGCTAGCTGGTGGAGATCAAGGTTTTGAATGGGCTCACTTGCTGTGCATGCATCTTTAAATTGGCTCAGTTTTTCAAAATGTAGTAAACGACCTGTTTCAAGATCCGTGATGAAAAGCTCCAGCTTGTTTTCAAAAGCAAATACAGCTTGTTGAAGGGATAACACTGTATTTCCAATGCCTTGCATTTTCACGTTGAGCTGGTTCAGATGTTCAGTCAGATCTACGAGATAGTAAAACTTGAGGAGCCACTCGGTGTCGGCTAGCTCAGGATGCCCGACGCCTTTCATTTCAAGGAAAGTCCGGATTTCGTTCAGGCAAGCCGCAAAACGGCTAAGCACCTTCCCTCTTGACAACCAACGCACATTGCTGTGCAAAAGCAGACCAGGATAGTTATTTACAACTTCATCCAGCAGTGTTTTAAACTGGCGATCATTTAAGGCTCGGGCAACAATAAAGTTGATCACACGAATGACCAGCGACATCACTTCGCCAAACTGCCTGTCACACATCTGAGCACAAAGTGCCTCCTGGTGTATAATGCAATGGAAACTTAGGATGGGTCTATTTTCATGTTCACGGAGAAGCGCCACAAATGCTTTGTTTTTCCCCACCATACACGGAGCACCATCAGTACACACTGAGAGAAGTTTATCCATAGGTAGACTTTTTTCTTGAGCAAACTCCATGAAAGACTTGAATAAATCCTCACCTCTTGTGGACCCTTTTAATGGCAGAACAGCAAGACTTTCTTCGCGCAGTGTGTCACCAACAGCATATCTTGCAATCACGCTGAACTGCGACAAATGGCTCACGTCTGTTGACTCATCCAAAGCCAGAGAAAAGAACGGCGCTGCATTTATGTCCTTCACTTGCGTTTCCTCCACTTTGTTTGCCATCACGATGGTACGATCATGAACAGTTCTTGCCGACAGAGGCATGTCTTGTATCCGTTTGATTATCTTGTCTTTGTTCGGAAGATCATCAAAAAGTTCATTGGCTACATCCAGCATGAACGTTTTAGCATACTCGCCATCTGTGAATGGTTTTCCGTTCCTCACTATTGCTAAAGAACCAGCAAAGCTAGCCGAATTATAGTCACCTTGCCGGGTCCATACGCGGAGTTGCTGCTGGCTAGCTTGCACCCTGCTCAGAAGCTCTTGGCACGCTTTCTTTCTGCTGTCTCCCGCAGGGTATTTTGATGCAAAGGTAGCGTGGCGCGTGTCGAAGTGCCGCTTTACATTCGACCGTTTCAACGATGTAATTTTGTCATTGCAAATTAGACACACCGCAGAACCCGCTCTCTCCACAAAGGCGAATTCTTCGGTCCATTCGTCCTGAAATGTATGATACTTGTCGTCTTTTTTTCTTTTCGCCATCTTCTTCGTCGAAGGGTTAGCTTTGAGCTAATGACCGAGCAGACGCAGTCTCAGACTGATTCAAAAGGGGGCGTTTACCTGTTTTACCCAGCAACGGCAAACGTAGGCCAGTATCATCCAATTAAAATAATGGACAATTGCTCCTGCAGCCCTGAACAGGACATGCTCAGTGAAAAATCGATGGATGGATTAAAACAAGTGAGAATATTTTGTTTTATCTGCGAGCCATATGCAATCATCAAAAGAGCCACATCTGGCTCGCGAGCCATAGGTTCCCGACCCCTGCCCTAACACGTGACCACCCCCTAGCCCCCGCCTGGGGCCACTGTGTAGATCTTACCTGTCACGTGCCTTCCAGGGTCAACCAGAGTGCCATGGCCTAGGGTAACCTCACCCCATGGCTGACACTGTCACACTCCTTCATGTAGGAGTCAGCACTGCACGCCACGCGTGGTGACACTGCGCTATCCCAGCGCTCACCGAGCCCCCTCTAGGGCTGGTACTACACCCACCTACGGGGTGTCCGCGATGACGGTGCATCGCACGCCGTGCCTCGCTCGAGCCGGCATTAATCAGCGACATTCACGATGTCGCTTCATACATGATATCCGCGATGTGAGTACATTGCACGCCATGACTTTCTAGGGCCGGCGCCACACAGTGACATCTGAGATGTCACTACACTTACATTAATTTCAAGCAAAGCAACATTAAACGCTGAATGTTGGTCGACCATTGAAGATGTAATATTTGATCAATTCTTGGGTATATGTCCAGATAATTTGATTTTCTAAATGTGATTTGGTAATAAAGGCTGTGCATGTGAATCCACAGTGAGCTTGCCTGATTATGACCTGCGTGTTCTCCGTGGCTGTAAGCGTGAGGAAAGCGATGCGAAGATCAACGCCTGGGATTTCACGGCGTTCAACTCGTATAGGAATTGACAACATTCTCTTAAAATTTCGGATTCTAGAAAGGACTGTCAACCTGTATTAGCCCACCTGGTGATGGGTAAAGGAAGGCAGCCCCAGTGCTTACGTGCGTTCTACGTGTCGAGGGTTTTATGCACGGTGTATTGTCGCATATCTGACTGCCTTAACCAATTAAACGGCCACACCCAGTACCATATTGTGCGTGGGGTCATTTTCGATTATCGCATATCTGAGCTTTTCACGTATGTAGAACTTCTTTCGCACCGTACTTAGCTAACCGTGCTAATCGGAGGTGTGAACATATCCGCCTACACCTCGGTCCCCAGCGAGTCGGTTATGCGACGCTGTACAGTATGTGCACATTGCCTCTGACCAAATCGCCCGGGTTGTGCCGCATCTTGCCAAACATCAGAAAGCCAAGCAGGTTAGTGCTTGGATGGGTGACCACCACCATGCACGGACAGGTCGTCACGGGGCTGTGGAACTCACCATGTAGCCACAAAATAATCCATGGTGACACTGTGGTACTGCCATTCCCCCAAATGCACGCTCCCTACCTTCGCCAAGCCACGCTGACCAGCGCGATGAGGTATGCTCAAACAACCCCCATAACCGGCACGGCGTGGGGAGGCCCTCATCCAGCAGTGGACTGACAAAATAACTTTTTCCTTTCGTATTGCCGATGTACATGTAGAGCAGGAACTACAATTATACATTCAGGTGGTCAAGCCAGGCGCCGGCAGCAGCGGAGTGTATCGCTATGATTGAGCTGCACATGTGCATGTATTGTTTGTACGGGCTGTTGGTGATGACAACGCCCAGGAGTTTCGTGTGAGACTCCCGAGAGAGAAGGGGTCCCTGCCAGGCCCGGAGTGGAACTGTGTTGACCCTTCTTAACAATGCTTTCTGTGTTTAGTTAAGCAGAATGGAATTTGTGATGAATCACAAAGACAACAAAGATCCCCAAGTTGAACACGTAGGCTTTCGCGACCAATATTATTCATAATAAAGGTTTTTGGGTTAGATCGCGTTATTTATAAATGTGTCGTAACCCTCCACTACCCGACACGGTCAATCAGCAAAAAAAGTGTCACGTTGACAAAAGACAATTAGTTCACTACTTTAGCCCACCGGTGTGTTGAAGAGTGAATCCACAACATTTACAGTTTGAATACGACGTTTCGCTGGTAATTACATCCAGCATCATCGGGCAATTCGCCAGAATGGTAAAGCCCTCACTTGCTCTCGGTCTTAAATAGAGCAGCAGGGTGACGTCATCATTTAACTCATTCAGGTGCAGTAATTATATAATCGATTGGTAATCAGTCAATGGTTATGATTAGTAATGAGTTGTAACGTGTGTTATTGTGAATATATGCTACGTTAGTAATCTGTTAATTAGTATGTGTTTCCCCTATAAGGAATTGTAATATGTATTATTTAATAATACGCTTCCAAGCCGCACTAAGCCTATAGCTATCAGAGCGATTAAAGTTATTTCTATTTCTCTCAATTTCAATGGATTCTCTAATTAGTCTTTGCGAGTAATAATTAGTTTTACATAACACTTCAACGTTCTCAAAATCAATTGAGTGTCCTTGTTGACAAGCATGTTCTGCCACTGCCGACAGTTGTGTTTGAGATAATTTAATATTTCTTTGGTGTTCTTTTAGAATGTAATTATCAGCGAAACGTCGTATTCAAACTGTAAATGTTGTGGATTCACTCTTCAACACACCGGTGGGCTAAAGTAGTGAACTATTTTGTCTTTTGTCAACGTGACACATTTTTTGCTGATTGGCCGTGTCGGGTGGTGGAGGGTTACGACACATTTATAAATAACGCGATCTAACCCAAAAACCTTTATTATGAAAGATCCCCCATATAACCTTCACTGACTGTTGGGGCAAGTGCTATTAGCGAGCACCTATGAAGGCCGCATCAGCACACGAGGGGGTGGCTTTCCACCACCACAGCCGGCCACCTTTGTCTCCTGAGTGGCAATGTTTACACACCACACCAGATACTCATTTGAGGCCGAGTCGACCTACGGGAGCCCCAGAAACAGTTCAGAGAATCGTCACTGGTGTTGGTGGCCATGAGCCGGAATCAAACTCAGGTCGGCAGGTTTATAGCACAGCACGCTAACCGCTACCCTACCGCTCCCCCCTCCCCAACACACACACACACGATGCCCCATCATATCCCCCAAATCCAAACTTTGGTATTTAGCAGGTGAGGTGAGGCCCACTGAGCTATATAGCTATTTTTCAGAAGCGACCTGGCCACAAATGATAGCTCAACGAAGTGGTTTATCGCGTGGAAATTTATAGCAGCCAAATACTCTAAACGCACACGTTTCTAAACCTGGAGGGGAAATCCAGAGGACCCGGAGAAAAATCCACGCGATCACGGGGTGAGAGACGCACAAACTACAATTATACAGCAGGCGTCTGGGGTCAGGATCGAACCCACAACCTCCTGCATACCAGGGGTGGGAGCTAACATCTCGCCACCAAACCCACTCCCCCCAAACCCAAACAAAACCGAACCTGCTGCACGTCTGCCACCGGGGGGCACTCACGTCTTTGCGAGGCGTGCCGCGTCTTCGGCCGCCCTCCCGTTGACGATGAGGGAGGCTCCGCTCGCGAGGCCGGCCAAGAAGCACTCCACGATGCCGCGGTTCCTCTGCGGGCAGTAGCCCATGTCGTCGCACACCACCAGCAGCCGCCGCCGCCGCCGCACCACACGGGGCTCGCTCATCTCCTCGGCCATGCCGCGCGGAACGCTGGGGCCAGCAGGAGGCACGGGGGGGGGGCAAGGAGGAAGAGTCAATAAACCGTGTCCTTATCACTCTTCTATGGCTACTACTACTGCCACTACCATGGCTACTGTTGCCATTTCACTCCTTGATTCCTTCCACCCATGGTGAGGATGCTACCAGACTTTGTTGTTCCGTTTCATGCACAATGTGTTCAACCGCCACACGGCAGGTCGCAACAACAGCAGCGCTCGTGAACTCACACACCCGCCTACTCATCCATCCGCTCACTCCACACACCGCAGTTCACAACACTTCGCTTCTTTCTCTCCCATCGATGGTTTTCCCAAGTTATTACAACGTAACCTTGTATTAACTCGAATCTATTACACCTTCAACAGTGTTGTGTGTTGGCCGTTTGAGTTGTTGGGGCTATGCTCAGGAGCTGTGATTGGTGACAGGCAGGGGGCGCAAGAACGCCGGAGCGCGCACACAAATAGTGATGGAGAGCAATAGCCACGCTGCACCGAAAACACAAATTGTGATGGAGAGCAATAGCCACGCTGCACCGAAAACACAAATTGTGATGGAGAGCAGTAGCCACGCTGCACCAAAAAATCCTGCATCCTCAAACAAATGTAATTTAATCTCTGCTTCAACGACCAATTGATATCACATTGGTTTGGTGCAATGCATTTGCACTCCATCCATGGCCTAATCATCATCAGCCATGCTCTGTCGTCTGTGTGCAGCAGCAGCAGCGTCATGCCGAGCCAGAGCACTCAACCCACTGTGGCAAGGGTGCGAGTTCAAAATCTCTGTCAGGGGGTGACTCGGCTCATCGTTCTTTTCGAGATGATAAAATGAGTAATTATTTTGTAGCAAGCCAAATGATGTTGTGAATATGCTGTTCCCCTGCCGTGATAATGTGGGATAGTCGCCAATGCCACAGCACTGTTGTTTATAATAAACACCAGACCCCAGCTCATTTGAACACCACAGGTACACATTTGAACGCCACAGGTACACATTTGAACACAGGTACACATTTGAACACCACAGTTACACATTTGAACACAGGTACACATTTTAACACAGGTACACATTTGAACACCACAGGTACACATTTGAACACAGGAACACATTTGAACACCACAGGTACACATTTGAACACCACAGGTACAGATTTGAACACCACAGGTACACATTTGAACACCATAGGTACACATTTGAACACAGGTACACATCTGAACACAGGTACACATTTGAACATAGGTACACATTTGAACACAGGTACACATTTGAACACCACAGTTACACATTTGAACACAGGTACACATTTGAACACCACAGGTACATATCTGAACACAGGTACACATTTGAACACAGGTACACATCTGAACATAGGTACACATTTGAACATAGGTACACATTTGAACACAGGTACACATTTGAACACCACAGGTACACATTTGAACACAGGAACACATTTGAACACCACAGGTACACATTTGAACACCACAGGTACACATTTGAACACCACAGGTACACATTTGAACACAGGTACACATCTGAACACAGGTACATATTTGAACATAGGTACACATTTGAACACAGGTACACATTTGAACACCACAGGTACACATCTGAACACAGGTACACATTTGAACACAGGTAGACATCTGCACACAGGTACACATTTGAACACCACAGGTACACATCTGAACACAGGTACACATTTGAACACCACAGGTACACATTTGAACACCACAGGTACACATTTGAACACCACAGGTACACATTTGAACACTACAGGTACACATTTGAACACAGGAACACATTTGAACACCACAGGTACACATTTGAACACCACAGGTACACATTTGAACACCACAGGTACACATTTGAACACCACAGGTACACATTTGAACACAGGTACACATCTGAACACAGGTACACATTTGAACATAGGTACACATTTGAACACAGGTACACATTTGAACACCACAGTTACACATTTGAACACAGGTACACATTTGAACACCACAGGTACACATCTGAACACAGGTACACATTTGAACACAGGTACACATCTGAACACAGGTACACATTTGAACATAGGTACACATTTGAACACAGGTACACATTTGAACACCACAGGTACACATTTGAACACAGGAACACATTTGAACACCACAGGTACACATTTGAACACCACAGGTACACATTTGAACACAGGTACACATCTGAACACAGGTACATATTTGAACATAGGTACACATTTGAACACAGGTACACATTTGAACACCACAGGTACACATCTGAACACAGGTACACATTTGAACACGGGTAGACATCTGCACATAGGTACACATTTGAACACCACAGGTACACATCTGAACACAGGTACACATTTGCACCCCCGGTCAAGTTTCTGAATAATAAGTTCACCTCTTCACCCAGCGGTATCAATAGGTACACATCCGTTAGTGCATCAGCGGGTCATGTGCGGTCAGGTCAAGTGTGGGTACTCGGACCTCAAGGTGCCATACCCTGGCTTGCCAAAATACATTACCATACAGCAAGTGGCCTAATCGCCATCCGATTCCATCTGTACGGGGAAAGAGCGTTGCCCCCTCGCACAAGGCGTGGGTTTTCTCCGGCTGCTCCGGTTTCCTCCCACACTTCATATAATAAACACAACTCATCATTAGTTGGATAAAACCCAAAATCCAGCGGCAGGACCTGCCTGGAAACGAGTTCAACGACTCCGATTGGTACGGTTGGCTACGTACGGTGCAAAAGAAGTTAAACATGCAGTCTGTTCTCGTATAGCCCGTGTTTTCAGAATGCGAACTGAATATAACGCGATGAATGTGTAGTGTTCTTCAAGGAGGCACACACTTGACTTGGGGGCAACGCGTTGCTTACACAGCCCAACGGGGTTAACGACACACGCTACAGGGTAACTACATAACCGGGTCAGTCAGTAACCTCCTGATTGACCCACGGAGACCGTAGATCAGAGAGACGTAGAAACAGCCAAGAATGCTCTCGGGACTGCCCCTTTATGCTGCTGGGCGTGGCCTCGCTCCGCCTTCGGCCACGCCCCCTTCGAGACCTTTCCCGAAGGATCTCGACCGAGCATCACGTGTCCCTCAAGCCCCCCTCGGGCCCCCCTCACTACCCTGTCTCGGTCACGTGCCATCTTGGGTTCATCCAGACTACCATGTCCTGACTTGCCCTCTCTCAGGCCGTCACCAGAATTATGCCCCCTAGGGCCTGCTCGAATGCCGTACTCACTCTGGCCCCAGAGAGAGGTTCCAGACGCACAGCAGCACTCTTGTGACAGTGCCTGGAGCTAACACCATAGTGACACCCTTAACGTCACTACAAATGTATTAGGGAACACATTTTTATTTATTTTATACGTGAATGAGAATTGGACATAACGCGATTAATCGCTTATTCCTACGCGAGTAGGAATAAGCAATTTTACGGCTGCCTCGGCGTAGCATTGCACAATGCGGGATGCTGCTGGATCCTTCGAGACGCTACCCACGCGTCTGTCTTTGTTCGGCCTGCGTACGCATCTCACACGTTATCGCGGACTCTGCTTTACCCTAACGCGATTTTCCCATAACGCGGCGTTCTTCAGGAACGCAACTACCGCGTTCAGTGCCGGATTAAGCTAGTGCGGGGCCTGTAGCACATGTTATAAAGGGGCCCTAAATAAAAAAAAAACATTAAAACACAAATCTTTTACCTGCATAGTAAAGTAATTGTATTTTTTCATTTGCTATAGTCAGATAATACGACAAATCGCTAACCTTAAACATCCGGTCGTTCATAAAAGTTGAAGGTGGTATAGTACTATAGTAATGGAGCAAGTGTAGAATTACTGAACCCGAATTGATAGCTTGAAAGCATTTAGCGCGGGGCCCTTGAAAGTGCGGTTCCCGTAGCTTATGCTACTTGTGCTACTAGGATAATCCGGCAGTGAGCGCGTTATAGGAGAACAGACTGTACACACAACTACTCATCGTCATTAAATGATTAACCTCTTCCAAGACGCCTGGCCAAGCGCGTAAGAAGAGCAGGCAAAAGCAACCCGTTTCTCTATAGTGGCCCTCTGCGGAGCTCACACGAGACTTGGAGAGGCTCTTTCGGCCAGCAGTGTGGCATGGTTGAGCGAGAAAGCGAAGTCGCAGGCCCTGTTTGCGGCCACCTTTTACCCGTTTCGTCTTCACACGAATCGCCAGGATCCTTTGACGGTGGCCACGTGGGGGCGCACAGGCGAAGGGCATCGCCACAACACCACGAGCCAACATCATTTTTTCCCAGAGAGGCGACGGCATGGGAGGGATGGTGAGCTTTTGAATCGAGGCAGACCCAAGAAGAAACATTCTTAAAGGGTTGTTGTTTGAGTTGTGTCCCGCCTAACCGTCGTGTCGGGGAGTGGTGGTGCAGCGGTTAGCGCGCTGCGCTTCTAACCCGGCGGACCGAGTTCGTTTTACGCTCACGGCCAAAACCCAGTGACGATTCTCTGAACCGATCCCGGGACCTCCCCCTAGGTCGACTCAGCCACGAATTGGTACCCGGTGTGGTGTGTAGTCAACATCGCCACTAGGGAGGCAAAGGCGGCTCGGGGCGTGGTGCTGGACACCCACCCACTCGTGTGCCGTGCCGACATGAATAGGCGCTGGCTAACAGCACTTGCCCCAAAAGTACGTTAAGCCTATACGGGGGATCTTTGTCTGTGCTTACCGTGACACTGGTGGCCACTGCGATGAGTCGTGAAGCCACGGACACGAGAGGAAGGAGTGTGGCGAGAGCTCTGTTTGGGGAGACAAGAATAGACCCCAGTGGCTTTTCGGTCACGGGAGGGCCAAAGGTTAATCCTCGTGATGGCAGACAGGGCTTGTGCCCAGACTTACGTACTCATTGGCTGCTTGTAGGGCGTTCTGGAATTCACCATTAAACGTGATCGTTATAGGCTTTTGAACGCTTTTAGCTAGAGGGTGCGATTGTTCGATAAGTTACACAGCGTGGAATGAATGTACAGCACGTTATTCTGGGAATGCTGCCGCGGGTGGTGTGATGGGCGAGCAGCAGAGGTTGCCCTGTTCGATGCTGACCTCTCGGCGCGGCAGCTGAAACACTAGGGGGCACGCACTATCAATTTGAGGAAGTATACTGCACCGTGCATTTGTACAGCACGATTCGACCGACAAGGCCACGTGTTGTGGGGTGGTGCTTGTACAGTGTACCTACAGGGGAGCTGTTAGCGCGCTGTCCTAAGAACCCGGCGGACCGACTTCGATTCCCGCTCGCATCCACCAACACCAGTTGCGATGATCTGAACTGGCCCTGGGTCTCCCCTAGGTTGACTTGGTCTCAAATGAGTACCTGGTGCGGTGTGTAAAGATCGCCGACGTGGTGCTGGCCAACCACCCCCTCGTATGCCGTTGGCGGTCTTCATAGGTGCTCTCGAACAGCACTTGCCCCTACTGTCTTCAGGCTATAGGGGGGATCTTTGTCTTCGTAGGTAATAGTACGCTCCAGTATTCACGACCTTTTCAAAACGTCTGGTCAGCGTGGAAGAGTAGACCAAAATACCCAATAGAGGGCGCTTCCTATAGTTCCCCTCTTGGGGAGGCCTTCTGCCAGCAGTGGCGTGAACGAGGAATTGCAGGGCTGCGCCATGAATGAACCCTTACGGTCTGGAAATTAAATAAATTTTCATTCGTAGCTTCCAAAGGAGGCACGCATGTATTCTCTATAAGCTAACCAGTTTATACATAACTCGGACCATGACTCTAACCCATACACATTCATGGATTATGCTAGTAATAATAATGTCCTGTAGAGCCTTTTGTCAATTCATTTCGGAATGGCCTTACCCACACCGTGGCTGGTCACGGCCCCATCAACGAATCATTACAATTGCAAAATGTGTTTATTTTTTAACCAGAGTGTATTGACAAAGGGTTGTAAATTTCGATTTAAAGCTTTCGTGACTGCAATGATTCATCTTCTTTGGTTCTTTCGGTAAAGTCACGTAGAATGAGAATAAAATAATAAATTGATAAAATAAAATAACACAATAATATTCTCACGACGTTTCGGCCACAACACAAGCGGCCTTCATCAGGTGAAGGGACGAGACTGTCTGGTAGGACCAAAGAAAAAGGGTTGTAAATTAACCACAGTAAATAATACTGGTAGGAACCTCCTGGTTACACCAGCCCACAGGGGATTATTGTGTCAGTCGTGCATCCAAAAATGGGAGGAGTGGGGCTGGGTGGGGAGGGGATGGTGGGGAGGAGCTGGGTGGGGAGGGGAGGGTGGGGAGGGGCTGGGTGTGGAGGGGCTGGGTGGGGAGGGTGGGGCTGGGTGGGGGGGTGGGGCTGGGTGGGGGGTGGGGCTGGGTGGGGAGGGGCTGGTCACCCCGTGGTGCCCTTATAAAACTCAACGTTTAACCTACTCACGCCGGCTTGTGCCCGCCCTCATAATCGGGTATATTTGCGGAATACACCACGCCGCCGTTGACTCTGGCCATTGACCGAGCAACCCAACGTTCTTACCAGCTCCTTCCGCAGGAATGTGTTTATTCACCCTGCAAGTGTTACCTATCAGGCCCTGTACGAGCTTTTTTAATTTAGTGGCGTATGGCTCACAGAGAACCACGATGTGGCATGTGTCCAGAATTTAATACCATGAACATACATCCCCCCTTAAGTGATTACTACATAAACTACATTGATGAAGATAAAAAAGTCAACTAAGTCACTTAGTCCATTATGTAACCGGCCACTAGGCCTAGAAATGTGGTTATGTCCGACTGACTTAATAGCTAATGGTGTGCGCCATGTAAAGCCAGCTTTGTGTGATACTTGTTGGTGATGCTAAAGTTTGATTTATGAATGTGGCTCTGGACAGCTTAGCACTGATTAGAGTATTACCATTAGGGATTGTGTTAATCTGTAAGCATACATTTCCCGGTTGAGTTAATCTTTAATGCAATTTAACAAATTTGGCACGTGGCGTTGTTTCGTCTTTAACAGTGTACAGTATTTTAATTGATAAGTCCTCGGGCCAAACAAGGCAGGAAGGGGTGTCACCAAAGGTGGCACATTTTTTGTCGAGACATTTAATTAAATAGAAAACGAGGGAGAATTATTTGATAAACCCACTCACTTCACATGGTTATTGCGTAATTAATTCACTGTTCTTGGCCACATTAAAAAACTAAACCCCACTCATGCCACCTCAGGTGGTACTAACAAATATCTGGTATGGGCTAACAAGACTGGTTAATCATAAATTCACCTAAATCATACAAATTGAATACTATACTCTTTGGTTCTTTCGGTAAAGTCACGTAGGTATAAAGAAAAATAAATAATAAATCACGACGTTTCGATCGCTACACAAGCAATAGTCATCACGTGGAAAGATACAGCAGTAGAACTGCTCAACAGGAAAGAGCTGCTGCAACAAGAGTGAGCTGGAGCATGTACACTAAGCCCTCAAGATGAATTGATATTCAAACCGCACAATCCGAAAAGCTGTATCCCCAACCATGGGGAGAGAACCATCTGAGGACCAAATCAAAAGCATCACCTTGCCATACATTGCAGGGGTTACCAAAAATATTTCAAAAATCTTGAACAAACGCAAGATCCAGGTTCGATTCAACACAGTACACAAAATCCGTGATTTGATCCCATCTGTGACGGATATGATTCCTGACATGCAATACCCTGGTGTCTACAGACTAAGTTGTGTCTGCGGTAGCAGTTACATTGGGGAAACGAAACGTCTCGGACCGTGTTCGCAAACACAAGGCAGATTTGAAACACGAAAGAACCAATACCTCTGCTGTGGCTGATCACTTTTAAAATAGTGGGTTCACACAATATTGTTTTTTCCGAGACCAAGGTACTCTGCAAACCTTCGGGCTACCATCAAAGATTTGTCCATGAAGCCATCCAGATATATAAACACAGACACAATTTCAACTGGGAAGATGGGTACAAACTGAACAATCATTGGAAGGACGTTATTAACCAGGTAAAGTCATAACTTGCTGTGATGTTTCCATTCTTCCTGCCGTTGTTTAGCAGTTATTTCCGACTCTCTGAATTACATCACCTTGTGAAATGTCTTTACATTATCAAAGGTCTCACTAACATAGCCACCGCTGCTCCCTTTTTCCTCGATGTAACGGTAGCTCTCGCTGTTTAATAGGCTGCATGTCTCACTGGCACGGCCACCGTTATGGTGGTTCTCTTGTGTTGATACGCTGGCCTCTCACTGTGCAGCAGCCAACGCCGCAGCTTGTGTTGCCCAGGAGGTGGCGCTATGCCCGGTCCTCTGACACAGACATGCTATCTTCCCATTAAACCCGTTTACATTGACATGCCAACCTCTCCCTTTAACGCAGCTACTGTGCGTGAGTGCGGCGAAGGGACTCCTTCCCATCTCTGACCCCGCCTATTTACCCTTGGGTGACACACACCTCAAACCTGTATACATATAACCTCTTGTTGCAGCAACAGCCCTTTCCTGTTCAGCAGTTCTACTGCTGTATCTTTACACCTGATGACGATTGCTTGTGTTGCGATCGAAACGTCGTGATTTATTATTCTTTTTCTACTTACGTGACTTTACCGAAAGAACCAAAGAGTATGGATTCCTGCAGTCACGAAAACTTCAAATTAAAAGTGATTACTGTGAAAAGTGCTGGTAAAAGTGGGATTTTCATTTAAAGATAATTATAAAATCAGATTTAGAAACGAGCTCTCTATCATTTATCACATCCATAATCAATAAGAGTCTAGAAAAACTAATTATTTGATGCTGCTGATGCTGCCTTGGCAAGTGGTGCACATGCACAAGCAAAATTTACAACAAAAAGACCCGAAACACATTCGTAAATAAGTGGCCTTGAAAAATATATAATAGATGACGTTTTAGGCAATTGCCCTTCTTCAGAGAACACAATTCTACAAACGACTCATTAATATTTGTTAACTATTGGATGGTTTTGTTTTTATTTTACCAGGTAAGGCCCACTCAGCTATATCAGAATATTTATACTGGAGGAATCTGATAAACTATGAAGCTATTTTTCACAGATGTCCAGTTGGGGTTTGTGTATAAGAACGTTACAACAATACAAAAAAACTACAGTAGTGCAAAGTACAGGAAAGGCAAACAAAGCACCCAAAAACATACCAAGAAAACGAATCTATCCCATCCAATCAGGCAAAGCCCACTGAGGTATTAATGTTTTTCAGAAGCGACCAGGCCAAAAATAATAGCTCAACAAAGTGACTCATAGCGTGGAAATTCAGAGCAGCAAAAAAAAATTCTCAATTCTTGTTTCTAAATGTGGAGGGGAAACCCCCGGAGGACCCAGAGGAAAATCCACGCGACCAGGTAAGACAGAGACACCGCAAACTCCAAATATACAGCAGCAGCAGCAGGCATCGGGGTCGGGATCGAACACACGGCTTCATCAATACCAGGCGAGGTAGTTAACATCTCCCAACGCATATACAGCATTTCGATTTAAAGCTTTCGTGACTGCAAGGATTCATCTTCTTTGGTTCTTTCGGTAAAGTCACGTAGAATGAGAATAAAATAATAAATTGAGAAAATAAAATAACACAAAATAAAATAACAATAAAATTCTCACGACGTTTCGGCGGAAACGTCGTGAGAATTTTATTGTGTTATTTTATTTTATCTATTATTTTATTCTCATTCTACGTGACTTTACCGAAAGAACCAAAGAAGACATATACAGTATGTTGAACTTCTTTCGCATCTTACGGTGCCACCGTTGTTTATAGACAAGCGTAGCCCGAAGCTCGAGATATCGTTGAGTTAAGAAACGTGTGCCTGATGGAGCTAGTTGTAATTACTGGCGAAACGTCGTACTCGAGATTGTAAATGTTGTGGCGTGGCTCTCCAACACACCGGTGCGCTGTACTAGTGACGAATTGGCCACGTTCTGTTTACGTGACAACCTTTACTAGTTGGCTTATACACTTACGCGATCTAACATTTAAACAAACAAAAACCCCTCGTGAATATTTGTCGCGAAAGCCTCTTAACTGTGTTAAACTCTCCAAAGATGCCCGCAGCTAAATGTCCCTTGAAACAAAAACCACCACCAAACAACAACAACAACCACCATCATCCACGAGGTGACCACATCAGCCAGGCTATCCCCACCCCTCCCCCAGGGAAACAAAGAGAAAGGATAAAAACTAATTCGACGCGCACACCCCCCCCCTTACTCCCTTAGCAACGGCATGGGAGACACGGGACTTGAAAGACAACGGTATGACGCCATAGACTAAGGCGGCGGCGACAAGGTGTGCTGAGGTAGTTGACTAATTGGGCAAGGTTTTTTTTTGTTTACGTGACAGAACCCCCACAACGATCGTAAAACGTCGTGGGTATTACTCTCGCCAGCGCGCATTGGTGCGCTGTCGTTGACTGGGAACGTTTCGTTTACGTGACAAAGCCGTCCTGATTGGCTGTGTTTTTGGTGGTGGCGGCGAGTTTCACGAGACATTTATATTGACACGATCTCTCACCCCAAAACTAAATATAAAAATGTATGAATATCGGTCGCGAAAGCCTGTCGTTAAAACCTCCCTACCCAAGATGGCCGTCCAAACCTACATTTCGTGACGTCACGGCTCTGCTCCACCTCCGCTCTCCCACCCCACGCCCCTATGGGCGCTGTTATACGCCCAATGCCGTTAAAACCTCCCTACCCAAGATGGCCGTCCAAACCTCCGTTTCGTGACGTCACCCGGCTTCGCTCCTCCCCCACCCCCGCTCTCCCACCGCACGCCCCTGTGGGCGCTGTTATAGCGGGGCGAGTGCGCTGCGCGCGGCGTCATTGGAGGCGGCGCGCGCTGGGCCCCGGCGTCGTTCCTCGTCGCCGTTTCCCGCCCAGAAAATTAAAGGCGGTCGCCATTGTTAAACACGACTTCGGGGGGGGGGAAAAAGATAAAAACACAATCGCCGCCGTTTACCGAGGCCGCGACGAATTTAGGCGTATAACCTGTTGTGGTTGGGCCGGTTGGATAAATAGTGCGATTATTTGAAAAAAAAAACACGTTATCGCGATTTAAACGGATAAAGGAAACCGTGAACGCTCAACCCGTCGATAGTCTCGTATCGTGAGGAGAAACAATTCTGAAGTTAAAAAGAAATTTACCAGCATTGCATTGAACGACGTTTACATAGCGTTGAGAACAAGCGACGTGCGTGGTATTTTTTTTGTTTGTTCGTTCGCATCAGCAAATTAACTCGCTCGCAACAGTTCCAAAGTGCGGGCGCAACTACGGCAACAATGAGCAAGCCGAACGGAAAGTCTCGCTGCGCCGCCACGGCCAACGGCGCCGAGACGAAGGCCGCGGTTGCAGGAGGAGGAGGCGGAGGAGGAGGTGGCGATGCGCTGCGCCTCAAGGTGGCGGGAGGAGGAGGAGGAAGGCGGGCGGCCGCCGCCGCAGACGAAGAGGAGCAACTGCTTCTCTCCCGGCGGGACGGCGCCGTGAGCCCCGACGACGTGATGAAGCTCGGCCGCTGCACTCGCAGTGAGAGCGGGGAGGGACGCGGCGCCTCCACCCTCCCCCCGGTGCTCGTAGCGCAGGGCGGACGGGCGGTGACACGGGAGTAGCTTTGGGGCTTGGTGCTCGGAGATTCGCAGAATTGTTCACTGGGTGATACACTGGGGATTGCCACTTGTGCTCGGAGATGGGCGGACTTTTATCGTCGAATGCAAGGGGGCGGCAGCGTGATGATGATGTGTGTTATGCTGGGAGATGAGTTAACTTCTATTGCACCGTACGTAGTCACCCGCGCTAATGGGAAATGGGGTTGGGACCTTAACGTCTGTCTGTTTATGTAGGAAGATACGACTGGGGTTTCCCTAGTGTTATAGGGAGTGTTAGGCAGTTGGGGGGTGCTGTATTATCTTCCAGTGAAGGAAGATTAATAGTTATGTTAAGCAGGGAGGAGAGTTGCTTCATTTGCCTACGCTGGGAGATGAGGACTGTACGTTATAGTACGATGCTGGGAGATGAGTGGTGCATTCATCTCCTAAAGCAGGAAGATGGGGGTGAAGTTAGCGCCTCGTGTTGGAGGGATGAGTGCATTCATCGTCTCGAGTTCCAAAATTTAAAGGGCCTATAAATTACACTTTTTCTTTACGTTTGGTGATTTGTTTTTTAACAGTTTATGGCACGGTTACAGCAATCGTGGATTATCTGTTGGGGTTGTACAGCTGTTGCAAATATAATGAAATGCAAAGGGAAAGATGTTGACAGTGATAATGTTTTACGATTGTAAAACGTTCTACTTGTCCAGTGTGGCAATGTTTCATATACAGCACATTGTCAAGCGATACTAATCTTCGTCAAACTCACTTCCAACCTGGCCGTTGTTTTTTGGGTAAATTAGTCGAGTTTTTGCAGTCCAAACGCGCACAGCTGTGCTCACAGGAAGATGTCTTTATCACGGCTCCGATCCATACCCAGGGTAACACCACGCACTACACATTCACTGCACAGCACACACAAACGTTTCGCTCTAAGCGTACACGACAGCATCAGAATCTTTAGAATCAGAATCTTCATTTAGACTGGAGGAATCCGATGAGCTACGAAGCTCTTTTCATCTTATATTTATATAGCGCCTTTACCCAAGGTGATTTCACAGATGTCCATTACTTACGCCACACACTAGACCCATAAGGTACACCTACGCTACACAATACACATACGTTAAACAACGCACGTACACTATACTGTACATTACACCATACAACCCCCACACTATACAGTATACACCGTACTATGCATGACACTGCGCGTTACATACGAAACTGAAAACGGTGTTATACAATACTTTACATGGACTATACGTAATTACATATACAATGCATACATTGCACTCACCTGGAGGGTGGGGGGTAGACTCGAGCGGCAGGCCTAGGATGGATGATTCTAAGTAGTGAGCAAGGCTATGACGAACGTGATTGATGGACCTGGACAGGAATGAGTGGAGATGGAGAACCAGCAACGCAGAGTTCACATGAGTGGGGCGATAAAGATAAACGACACTATGCAATTTAAAGAATAGGGTTTTCCCCTTTTTCAGGCAACAAAACAGGTGTTAACATGTTGAAACACCAAACTGAAACCTTTTTACAAGGAATCATGTGTGCATTGACCACAATGCTTGTGGTCAGAATGCAAACAAAAAACAAACTCTGATAATACATGCTTTGTCCTTGAAATTGATTGGTCCACACCAGAGACAGCTTTCTTTTGAGCCTCGTCTCAAAACGGTGTTAGACCAGTGGACGCCAAAAGGCGTACAGCCCAAAGACAATGCACTATCAGAGTAATGAGAGGGGAAAAACCTATTATCATATTTTGGTACTGGCAAAGGAGGTCCCATGATAGATGCTCACCCCAAGCTCTGCAGAGTGTTTTATGTTTGCATTCTGACCACAAACATTCTGGTTAATGCAGACATGATTCCTTGTCAAAGGTTGCAGTTTGGTGTTTTAACATCTTAACACATGGTTTGTTTCATTAGACCTTCTTTGCCAGTACCAAAATGTAATAATAGGGGTTTTCCCCTTTTGGCGTCATCTGGTCGAGCACCAATTGGGTCGAGGCTCAAAAGAAAGCCGTCCCTTGGTGTGGACCAATCAGTTTCAAGGACAATGCATATATTATCATAGTATGTTTTTTGTTTGCATTTTGACTGCAGGTATTGTGGTTAATGCAGACATGAATCCTTGTAAAAAGGTTTCAGTTTTGTTGCCAGAAAAAGGGGGAAAATCTATTATATTTTGGTACTGGCAAAGGAGGTCCTATGATATGCAATTACATTTCACACATTACACCATACTGTACAGTGTACTATACAAATACACCACGATACTACATGATAAAATACACTCCAATATACCATACAAGAGCATTGCACTATATGCATACATTGTACACATACGTTGCACAATACACTACACTATATACAGTAATACACGACACAACACACAGATTGGGTTAGGAATGCCCGCGTGTGATCAGAATTGAGATCGGATCACGCCGATTCTGTTTGAGCGCATGCAGGTGCATGTTCGCAGGGATGTTTGTGATCTGATCATACGTGGTTAATCAAGCAGTGAATGCACGGCCACGCGAAAAAATACATGGCCTCACGCACGCCACGCCAGCAATGTTTTGATGCAGGAAAACGCCGCACGTCCTCCTCACGCAGGGAGAGGCATCGTTCAATCTCGGGGGGAGACTCGATAGATAGACCCACCGTCGTGGAGACGTATCGACAACTCACGAGGAGGCCGCAAAACCTTTATTCGTTCAACGCAAAAGCCGTAGCATTGAATGTACATCGCTGCATTGCATGCCACCGTTGCGATGCGTGGTTTGTGTTTTTACCAGTATACAAAGGAAGATTAAAGCGACTTAGTGCGTGTGTGGATGGTATGTGTTTGTGTGCTTGCATTGTACGTGTATGCATATGTGCGTCGACATTTCCTCATTCGGTTTTCATAACTACAAGGTGGCTTTGGCTTGGCCTGATAGGCTCATGGTAAAATGACCAATCCGTTGTATATGTATTAATGTTACCGGTTAGCTGTTAACACAGGGCATTTTAAGGGGATTTATTGGGCCTGAGTGATACCCTATTTGCCATCGGCCTGTGCATGGTATAGTCCCTCAATATTTGCTAAAAATCGGTACCACCTGGTGAGGACCACTTCTTGAATATCGATTGCCTTTTCTTTGCATAGACTAAATTTAGAATGTCTTCCACTGGCTCTGGACTGGCAGGAGAAGTGAGCGTCTAGCACTTGTTCGAGTGCTGACACGTTTGATTAATTTTTTTAACTTGCATTCAGACGTCTTTTTAGGTTGACAACGTGTAAAGTCTGTCATTTACTGTATGCAGTATGGGTATGACGCCTACGTTCTGCCAATACAGTACTTAAATTGTGTTGAAACTGCCCACGACTTGTTTTTTTACGTGTGGTTGGTTTGTAAATGGTTTCAGTTTTTTGTATTACTAGAAGACTGCTTTAGTGGCTTAGTTTTGAATTTAATAATTTGCCTTCATCTTGATTATTAACATTTGCAGTATTTCCTCATGTTCTGGGTTTCAGTCCCGAGTCTCGATAGATTAACGTGTTTTGTTTACAGATTGGAATGTACTGTTTGTACTTTTTTAAAACTCGGGTCGCCATTGGCCCCCTTGAAAAGAGACTCATGCTCCCGTTTGACCCTCACTTGTATTTAAAGGTTATCTGGTAATTTTAAGAAGCATTACAATACCTGTATAGTAACCAGAATGTTGGAGACAGAAGCTGTATAAAAAATTAATAATCTTCTCTCCAGCTGACGGAATTGCTAATGTGTACTTGTTCACACGGTGACATGACACTTGTTATTGTCCTGTTGGGATGGCCGAGGCTGATACACTGGGCCTCTTATGGCAACCAAACTAGAAAAATCCATTGGGGTGGCATTAAGAAAAGATTCAAGGAGTTATCCAGGCAATAAATTGGTTTGAAGCAGCAATTTGTTTGAGCTGTAAGGATTACATATTAAGTCATGCAGCTTTTGATTCAATCTGTTTTACTCCACAAATGGAACAGCCCAGATAAAAATACTCAACCTTTGAATTGTTATTTACAGACATAGGTGGAATAATTTTGTCATTCATTTTTTTAAGTGACATGAATTTTTTGGAATGGGATTTATCGTTAATTTTGGATATTAACTTGATATTTTGTCAGATTTGTTGAAGAGGCAGAATGCTGCAATTACTCAACCTGGAGATTGGTTTGGGATAGGGATAGCCCAAGCTCTGGTCCCTCATTTCAACACCACCGCTGTTTATTTGGAATCTAATCTGGTTTGTGGCTTTTCTCTTATGAACGGGAAGCCATATTGTGCCATATCCTGATGAGCTGAGCAAATGGTATGGCTCCTGTATTAATATGTATTGTGTGTTGTTGAATGTCCTCTATAAGGGCTTTTTTTGCTGTGAGGCACTTCTGGTTTTCCATTTGCAATTACTTATGAATTGGATTATTGTATGCCTCTGAATAGCATGGGGGTTGATACGTGCAATAATCATAGGCTGATTCATCAGTTTATCATAAAATGTGCACCTGTTATAAATCCAATGCAGTATCAATTCTTCTGGCAAAAATGTAACAGGTTGTTTAACCCAAATGTTGAATATAATTGATTTAGCTACATATTTAGCTTGGTAGGCAAGCCGGGCGGTGGTGGCACACAGCTATCATCCGTCATTGTGGAGGCGAGGGTTGGTGGATGTTACAAAAGTTGTGAAACCTCCCATGGGCGTCGAGGTGCCGTACCTTGGCTCTCCATGAGAAGTTGACCAATCGCCATCCATTTCCATCTGCATGGAATAGTGTGTTGTCCCTTCGCATGCCTGGGTTTTCTCCGGGTGCTCCAGTTTCCTCCCACTTGTATAAACACTCATTAATTGGCTTAAAACATACTCTTTGGTTCTTTCGGTAAAGTCACGTAGGTAGAA
Source organism: Petromyzon marinus (assembly GCF_048934315.1). NCBI lineage: Eukaryota > Metazoa > Chordata > Hyperoartia > Petromyzontiformes > Petromyzontidae > Petromyzon > Petromyzon marinus. The sequence continues at coordinate 2,209,901 of NC_133704.1, read as the reverse complement.
AAAGTAATAGATCACGATGTTTCGATCGCAACACAAGCGACCGTCTTGAGGTGAGAGCGAAAGCTACTGAAACAAAGTCTTGCAGACTACCGAAAGAATGAATTCCTGCAGTCACGAAAGCTTCAAATCAAGATTAGCTTAAAACATTAAAATAAAAACCCAATGCATTACCTTCCTGAAAATAGTCAATTGATTCAGTATGGCATTTCTGAATAAATATGTGAAAGTACATACCCTGGCATGCACCTATTAATATTTGTACAATAAAAGTATTGGCATTGCAGGCTGCTTTTATTGCACGCACTTAAATGAATGTCTCATATTTTCCACATGTTTACTCATGACATTATTATTGTTCCATTGGTCAACATCTGCGTGGGTGTTCAGGGCACATTCGTGTGATGGGTGTAGGTGCACAGGTTCTACAATTGGCTGTTCTGCAGAACATCCACCACTGGTGGATAAAAACAAGCGTCTGATGTAACCACTTCCTTCATAAGATGAATGCAAGCCTTATGTGTCATCTCGTCGCACGCTGGCATGCGTGTGGCCCACCTTTCATCAAGAACATCCTAAAGTTGATCGTTCGTAAACAGAATTGGTGTGCCGTTACTGAGTGCACTGCAACTCTTTAAATGTGGTGTTTTCTTTTAGGCTTGCCTATCGTGCTCATCTGTGTTGATGCTAATTACGTGTTGTATGTGTAGTCTGCAGTGCTAAATTACCAAATGCAACGCAGGGTGTAACGGTCTCTTGGTCATTGACAACTAGCACAGGACATGAGACATATGCTCATTATTCTGCTACGTGTTGATATAAACGCAGTTGCAATTTGGCAAAAGCTGCAATTTAACTAACACCTGCCTTAAAATGTTAATCACCCTTTGCCAAACCTGTCCCGTTTTATTTTTAGAATTTTATCTTTGGCTATTTGCCTTTGCTAAATCATGAACTATGACCGGAAGCCTTTATTTGCAATTAAGTCGAGATACCGTTTGTTGGTTTGTGTGTTATATTTTTAGTGCATGTTATGGCTCTTGGGCTTTAAAGGATTTGGAAAGACGGTAATCCTCCTTAAGAGGGTTACCAAAGCGAACGTTGGTTGAGGGGGAGTGAATGCACGTGACCAAACCTTCAAGGTTCCACCACCTTGCAGTGCCTGGGTCACGAGAAAGGCATTTGGCGTGTATCGTGGTGTGTCACTCTTCCCGTCACGACATTGCTAATGCTGTGATCATACGGCAGAGAAAATCAGCTTGATTAATTTTCTTGCTGTGGTTTTCACACCTGATGATGATTGTGTTGCAGTCGAAACGTCGTGAGAATTTTATTGTTTTATATGTTTATTTAAATTATTTTATTGTTTCTCTTCTACGTGACTTTACCGAAAGAACCAAGAATGTCACCATTTTTGTCTTATAGAGTAATGACACACAGGGCACACACGTGGATAGTTTACTCATATTGTGGTGGAGTGTTCGTTCTTTTGCCGTACGTACGATGTCTAATTTTCAGTCTCTGGCACCTGCCTTTTCGCACAAAGCTGAAAGAGATTGTGCGGACGACAGCGCCTCCGTTCACAGGCACCGTCCCTCGACGCGGTGCATTCAAAGGGCGCACAGGAGATAATCTAGCGGCTTTAGGGATTTGTTCTCTGGCACAACCAATTTGTGCCTATCCACTGGTCAGGGCATACCGCACCCCTCTCGATAATCCGCTCAAATGCCTCACTCACCATAATGAAAAGGCCATCCGGCTCTTCACAAATATCGCTGATAATGTTGTGTGTTGGTGGAACGTTTTGTTCAACAGTGATATGCGTGATGTGTCTAGTGATTTGTTCTTGAATGTTGTTTGTATGGCCTGCATAAAGAGTTGGAAAATTTGCAGTGGTAGTGGAACGCTTTTGTCTTGTCGTCGTGCTTTGAAATCTGAATAGCTTATAGAAGGCTAAGGCCTGGTAGCGATAAGACGAAGCAAAATCGAATGTAATCGCTAATTAAAATCGTTCATTTCAAAAAAATATATTCTCTTAACCTTGCCCTGCTGTTTAGGTTGAATATGCACAATGCCAATGTCAAATTAGATCAATAAAGGCAATTCAAGCCGTATGCAAGTGTTTTAGTTATGTATTGCACATGGCACAAAATGTGTGGCATGAACTGGTGTTCTAATAGTTTAGATTTTTTGTGTGCCGTGCCTTTTGCAAGCAAATTATTAACTTTACCGGTGGCCATATCAATCATTAATGTTGGGGTGTTTTCTTAAATGGACGTTTCTAATTCCTGTAGCTCCTGAAACGTACCACTGGAATGCTCACTTCCAAAAATATCTGGTCTTTTGTACATTTCAGAGCATTGTAGTACAAGATACAATATGCTGATCACTTGATATGTATATGCAAGGCATGATGGAAGTTGTGCCTTCCTGCTGTTTGTGAGCATGCCCTTGTGTGTTTAAGCTATAGATTCTCGGAATATATAAGGAACACATCTACAGAAACTAGAAATGGTCAATTATTAACCTGCCTTATCTTGTTTATTTTTTAGTTTATTTACAGTGTTTTGTTCTTCTCTAGATTATCTTTGCAAGCCAGATGCCAACATTTACAACATCGACTTCACCCGGTTCAAGATCAGAGACCTGGAGTCCGGGACTGTTCTTTTTGAGATTGCTAAGCCCCCTGCTGCAGGTAAGGGGGCCCTCTTGACAGCAGACTTGGAAATCCAGGAGTTTATTTGTGTTCAGTGTACAGCGAATATTCGTTAGTGGGTGTGTGCGTTTAGCACACCGCGTTGTGAAGACGTGCACTTACACACATGCACGGTGGTTGCATAGCCCGCATACTGTGATGTTTGACGCATTGCATTTTTGGCAAAATGGAGGGTGTGGAGTTGACTGAGTAGCTCAAAGAATTGGCTCAAGCAGCTGATTCACATGTCGGTATTGAGCCAGCCATCTCCAATCATCTTTAAGATTGGAGATCTCGGTTGATAATTAATATTGCCACCTGCTAGCCAAAATGTGCACAGTGCCCTGTTTGACTGTATCCAGCTGTGAGTGTACAATAAACAACATCACGTCATAAATTAACTGGCCGCTGTGGTTTAAAGGCATCTTCCATAGAGTAGGTAAGGGAAATTAACTGAGCAAGACACAGAGGAGGAAGGAGTCTTGTGCTGTGGATCTCTTGAGCTGTTCCCTGTCATGATATGGCTCGCTCAGTGTTTGCTGTCTCCCACAGAAAGAGATGATGACGACGATGAGGAGGTGGACCCTAATGCTGGACGGTTTGTTCGTTATCACTTCACTCCCGCCTTCCTGCGGCTCCGGACTGTCGGTGCCACGTAAGTGCTGTTCATTTGCTTTCCCATTTTTTTTCTGTGTAGCAACGTAGCTGTTTATGCACCCACAGAAAGGAGATACAATCTCAGGGTACCCTGGCTCATTTTCTGACCGTTCAATGTTATAAAATAAAAAGTCGTAGATGGTTTGGCTTCCATATATTACCTGAATAAATACTTATTCTGGTCCATTGTGATGTATAGGTTAAATACACAATGGTTAGATTTTCCTTACTGTAGGCTTAACAGTGCTGTATATCTTGCACGGTAATAAATGCGAGAGTGCACCAATACTGCAATAAAGAATGATGATGACCCTCATAAAATTTTATACCAGAAAGAGAAGTCTGCATGTGTGGTGATGATTCGTGGTTAGTGGAATTACTGAAAGTGTAGTATTTGTCACTTCACAAAATGTAAGTGCATTGTTTTTATTTGATGCTGATGTTAGCCATGTTCTGCCATGTAAATGAACCGACGATTGTGCAAAGAGCCGTAATACGTGTGGGCCTCTCAGCCTCCTCGTTGGGAACAGAACGCCCACAGCAGCGAGTGAATCTGTCACTAAAGTGATGGCAAATCGACATGTGTATTCTCATGAGTCACACTCCTTTTTGCTTTGACGGAATACAATGCAGGATGCGTCCCCTGAATCTACGACGCGTGGCCATTCCACACTCGCAAGCACAAATGGGCCATTAGAGAACACGCGGATCGTCTCCAGTTGTACAGGCCCCACAACTCCACTGTACACAGCCCTGCATTTGGTCAAACGAGTTCAGTGGATAGAAAAGCAACACACCCATGACGACAGTTTCCGTTAGCAACCACAGTCCATGGCAACAGCCAGAGCACCCACCACACGTTGAGCGAGTTGTGACGGGGAGGGGGGGGGCAAGTGGAATGGAAAAGGGGGGCAGGCATTCGCGCGTTGACGTTGCGTGACTGCTAATGGTGCGCGGCTCGCGCACAGTAACCGGGCGACGTCTGTTCGGACCACGCACGGACCACTAGCCACGAGCTCTCCTGTCATTAAGATGAACACTAAACGTACCGTTCCATTTCTAAATTCTGATTATCACACTGCACTTGTAGCGTTTAAGCCAGTGCCTCGGATCCTGGGAGAGTGCCCTCCAACCACAGCCATCTTGTTCCTCTTCAATCTCTAACATTTGGCGACGTTACTCGAGCAGCACTGACATAATCTCGGACCTGTGGGGAGGTCAATGGTGTAAAATCCTTGCTTTAGATTAATTTGTCTCCCTGGAATTGTGTGAAAGATCCTCATGGTGTGCGTGGACCTCTGGAAGGATGAGCCAGCTGTCTCTAGTTTAGCAGCTATTTCCATACAGCATGTACACTTTAGTTGTCTTTTTAACATCTTGGTTATTATTGACAGTTCCTGAGCTGAGTCACACAGCGTGTTTACTTGGAGCAGGTCAGAGAATACTCAAGAATGGCATTTCGGATAATAACTGGAAAGCTGTTGTCAATTATCAGCATTAACCTTTGTGGACTCTAAAAAAAACGACACTGCATGCGTCTCAACATTTTCGAGCAATCTCCTTAGGATTAATCGTGGTTTAGTTTACATTCTGGATTTGTATTGCGTTCCTATTATGATATGAAAAATCAATTATCTGTTTCTTGCCGTTTGTTCACTGCGATTATGAATAAGGGTGACAACAAAGCATCAGTTCTTATTTTGCCGAGCCCCCTGGTGTTCCATTGGCTGTGCTGTTGCTGTGGTTACTGGTGAGTGTGGGTGGCGTGCCTATAAATAGCTCTGGCTAACTAGAGGTGGCGTATTCTAATCTGCTGCTCCGCCGTGCACGCGGCCCAGCGCCTGCGTCCTAGGCGACTGTTGCTACGGTAACGGTGCTTAAGGGAAAGCTGCGTTAAGAAGGCATTGAGTTGTCGCCCTCTGTGGTTTTATTTTAAAATATTTCTGGTTTGTTTTAAATATTTTAACTCCTCAAAACCCAAATGGAAATCTCGAGTTTGTTTACCTGCAAACGGCCTTTCATATATGACCTTGCTTAAGCATAACAAAGCGCGTGTGTTATATTCGGTAACATTTTTTTTAAGTCAACCAAAGCAAACTGTTGCATGGCCTTAAATCATTGTTCATTGGAGTTGTAACCTGCCACTGAGTTTATGACGAGTTGAGGGCTTCGGGCTACTGTTGGCAATATATTATGTAACATTTGATATATATGTCCATCTTTAATGCAAATAATTGCAAACCTTGAGAATCGGTACACATTTCCTATGAGCAGTCATGCTTTACAAATAATTAACTGGCTTGTGAGTAGCCTTCAAACAGAATCTGCTCGCTCCAATTTTAGTGCAAGCATTGTGCAGGTGCTATGAACAGCCACACGCGGTGCAATTTGTTTTTCATTTTTCAGTCAATTGAAAGCACTCACAGTTGTCGGCCATTCATTTTATAGCCACTCGTAATTAAAATAAATATACTGAGACATTATGGACACTGCAGATGAAGCATTTTGGATAAATGCTCTTCAATTTCATGGAACCTGAGTGCCAAATGCTTTTCAGCCTTCAGTCTCGCAGTGAGCATTGTTTCACATTTGTAAATGCAGAAGTAATGGACGGAATTTCTTACCATTATAACGTTTGAAGGGATGGCGGTAAAAGGTGGTGATTTGTAGATATTTTCACAATCTGTTGGCACGTTGCGACACATGCATTGGACTTCATATCAAGTAGTCTTGTAACTAACGGTGTATCGTTTTATTAATCAGATTGCATTATTTATTACGGAACATTAATGCAAACGTTCATCTGAGAATCGATCATTTAAAATGTATATTATGCAAATGCTACGTTTTGGTTAATGCAGCAATCATCACAAGAGCAATGAGACGAATTTACAAGAAAGCTTACAAATGAAACAATACAACTGATTTTTGAATTGAATTCCGACTCCAAAATCATGGTAACGATTGAATCTCTTGGTGGTGATTCATTACATGACTACTTCAGCTTATCGCAGCCACTGCGGGTTCAACACGTCCCAGGTTGAGAATCGTAACAGACAAGCCTGTGTGCATTGTACGTGTAAAACGTGATGTCTTGTGACATGTAAGGCATTTTGTGAGGACCAATCCTTGGGTCAGCATCACACCTTTTGCTGTCTAGAAATCATATTTTGCATGTATTATGCAATTGCTTGGCTACATATTGTAGTGACTGATTGTCACTGTGTGGTGCCGGGCTTACAAAGCCACGGTGGATAATGTGTTGGCATTATGTGTAGTCCGCTTACTGGGCATAGTACCACCAGCCCTAGCGGGGCTTGGGTGAGCGCTGGTTAGCGCAGAGGCACCACGTGCAGTGTGCGGTGCGGGCTCCCGGTGAGGGAGCGAGAGGGAGTGTCGGCCAGCCAGGGTTACGTTGGGGCATGATTCGCTGGTTGACCTGCTGACACGTGACCGGATGATATTAGAGGGGGGCCACCGGTGGACGGGTGCCGCTGGGCGGTCACGTGGTATAAAAGAGCTCTCGGGGAGCCTTCGGGAAAGAGCTCGAGAGATCTAGAAGATGGGCGGGGCGAGAGGCGGAGCCAGCCCCAGCCCAGGCCGATATAACGGGGGCCCCGTGAGGGGCTCGGGGTTGTTCTTGTTGCTGATGATGAAGATCCATGTCAGGTAAAAGAAGCCTCTAGCCACGCAGTCCGGGACCCAGCTAGTGGTCCGGGCCGGGATAGCGAACTGTCTAGTTCTGCCGTAGCGTGGCTATATGAGCATTCAACACCCAAGTGTAGGTTGTGTTATGTTATGTTCATTTCTTGAATAAATAGTGTTGCTCCCAAGACAACGTCTGCGACTCAGTTGGACTCAAGACAATATGATGCGAAAGAAGTTCAACATACATATCATGATTATAGCGCAGCGATTGTGCATTGGTTAGCGCTCTGCACGATGAACATTCCCAGCCACGCCTAACATCAGTGGCTAGAAATATCGGAACTGGTCATGGGTGTGTACACAAACCTGGCACTAACCAGCATGGTAAAATGTGGTTAAAAACTTATTTTATAGATGCCACATGTGTAGAGATTCCTTCGTCCATTGATAAAGCGCTGTTATTATCACTTGCCACCTTCCAGTCTTACTCGAATGGCTCATTTTAAATGCAAAGCAACAACTACAATTTCACATTTAGGTGGTCAAGCCAGATAACCGCGTCACGAGCAGCGGAGTGTATCGCTGTGAAGTCTCCTTCGTATTTGTGGATCGGGCATTGTGGTGTTATGTTGTACAATCTGATCTGAATGCCCACAGTCGCACACTGCTGGAGAGTTTTACATTTTCTGCCATGGTTTGTGTGGATTTGGGTGGACCATGAGTTTCGTGGAAGATCAAACCCAGGGATCTTTTCTTAAGTGTCCATGTGTCTCACTCCAGCACTGCCTTTTTATCACCCGTTGTGAATATATACAGGGTGGAGTTCACAGTGGGGGACAAGGCCGTGGGCAACTTTCGCATGATCGAGCGGCACTATTTCCGCGAGCGGCTTCTCAAGAGCTTCGATTTTGAGTTTGGATTCTGCATCCCCAACAGCAAAAACACGTGCGAGCATATCTACGACTTCCCCCAGCTCTCCGAGGATGTTGGTCAGTGCTCCCCCCACATTTGCGTTGCCTTCAGTCTTGTTTGGTATTGTGTCTTAAAATGGTTGGGTTAGGCCAGGGAGAGAGGTGGACATGCTGTCTAAAGAAATTTTTTTTACCATGTAATTACTTTTTTCATGTTCCTTAAAGCAGTGGTACTCAATCCGGCGGTACGTGGACCCCTGGGGGTACGTGGCAATGTCCCCGGGGGTATGTGAGGTGATTTATAAATGTGAAATTATATCATATGTGAGAGTCATTGGTGGATAATCATGTATGAGTCTGCCAATATAAAATAACTGAAAATTTCAATCCATATGGATTTAAACTCATTGACCGTAAACATAAGTAGCCAGTGAGCAAGGACAATTGCGTCATTTATGCAGAACGTCCGTTTACATTTCTTTTTTATTCATTTGCAGTTAGATAGTTAGGATGCCTCGCATAATGGACAATTGGTTAAAATATTGATGATCATTCATACATTTATTTCTCAGAGCCATGTTGGGTCAGGCAAAGTAGTCACAAAAGGGTGAGAACCACTGTCTTCAGGTACCACTAGAACATGGTAAACATAATTAAAGGGCACATTCACGTTATCACTAACGTACATGGAAAAAGAGACTTAGAAGTGGACCCCTCTTGACTTTCTGTAATTGTTAGTACGCACCAAATTGTGACCGTTTCAATGCAATAGCTTCGCTTTGTTCACATGTTACATCTTGTATCCTGGCCTTAACAGCTTCAGATAGTGAGAAGGAGACTGGTACTATTTGGACACATATATAGGATGGACAACAACAGAAAAATAAAAAGTGTTGTTTGGGAAAAATTTAAGAAACCGGAAAGAGAGGAAGACCTAACAAGAGAGAGGAAAGTGTAAATGTGTAACGTAATGTGCAGTGGACACCTAGTACGGGCTCTCTCTGCCCATTGATCGTGATGATGGCAATGTTTAACGTCCACCAAAAGGTCCATTGACGGCTGTTGAGTGAAAGTGTGCTATGTGACTACTTGGACTGCAACTTGCACTGTTCAGTCCCGTCAACTTCTGTCACCTGCTTGAACACCGGTTGAGTTATGCTTCCTTGTTAATTATTCACAAACCCCCTTTTGTATGCACTGTCACACGGGTTACCCAATAGCTCGTGTTGACTCGGGGCTGCCTCCCCACAATGTCCCTGCATGTGGTCCCGTTGGTGCGCTTGCCTGCCCGCCCCTTGCACTTTTCTCCTTGTCCGTGACATGTAAACATCTCCAGTGTTTGGTCAACGCCAATGGTTACGGTGACGACGGGGATCCATTGAAGTAAATTGCCGTACTGTGAGGTGATTTGCTGGATGGAATACAACAATGTGGCGCCCATAACATAACTAAGCGTCTCAAAGCGTGAGCACATTAATACAAGTTCACAATTACCGAGTCCTTGGTGTGTTCAGAAAAAATGTTTATTCTCAGTAGGGCTCTGCTAAGAATGTTTGGCCAAATACTTTCAAAGCAGTTCGAATGTGCAGTATACAGGGAATCCCAGGAAAAAAGAATGTCTAAACTTACACAACAACTAAGTTATGAAACACTCTATTTGCTCACCCATCATTTTTTATATGGTACAGGTGAATTTTGATTTAAAACTTTCATAACTGAAGGAATTCATATTAATTGGTTCTTTCGGTAACGTCACGTATCTAGAAAACACAAACTCACGACGTTTCTGTCTACGTGACTTTACCGAAAGAACCAAAGAATATGGTACAGGTGGTTTATTTATTCATTTTTGGGGCTTTGCTATTGTATGTAACATTGAGTAAAGTTTTGGAAGCATGAACATGTGTGATAACTCATTTGTGTGTGGGTTTTCCCCAGCAGTTAAGTGTCCTTCCACAATCAAAATATTTGAGCAATTAGCCAACATTCCAAGCATGGGCCTTCCTGAAGGAACAGTTTTGAAACTAAGTGACGCTTTCCTGTGTAAACATAAGACTAACCGTGTTCTCTACATTGCACAAAATACTTTATTATGGTATTTTAAGGCAAAAGTTGGAGGATGGATGTATTATTCCAAATAATACACAAATCGTTGTATTAGCATGGGTCAAGGATAAACGATTTTTCACCCAAAAGACGATTTAATCTCGTCCAGAATCATCTTTCGGTAAATATATTACCATCCAGAAAGATGCATTATTATCCAGAGAGCAGAAGACCACGTTCAGGATAATCTTCCACAAGGACACCTCTACCTATTTTAAAGCGAAGTGTTCGTAATTGTCTTCTAGAATACTGCCTTACAAAGTCCTGTCTCTATTCCCATTATATAAAACACTTTTCTTTGCCCAGCATCTACTCTGGATTTGTAACTTTATATTTTACACCCTAGTTTCATGTGTTGCCGGGTCATCTTACTTTCTAGAGTCTTGTAATCATGGAAATCTGGTAGTCATGGTGTAAATCTTTGTTATTAGTTAAAAAGAGTGCTCTTTCAACGACATTACTTGTTTCTTAAACACAGTGATGACACCACAGCATCTGAATTTTCAACACCCAACGGCTCAGACATTTGTTTTTTTCCCGATGCTTATGCAACAAAGTACTTTGCTACGCCCGTGAGTGGGGAGAGGTTTCTCTCCATATTTTAGTGTGTGCTTTGCCCTTGTTTTCTTAGAGTGAGTGTTAGACCACACGGATATTGTTTGTAGAAAATGCTGCGGCGTTTTAGTTGTAGTTTTCCCGTTGTCCTGGCCACGCCACATGCGGGCCTGACTGTGAAATGCCCCGGCAGGGCGTGGGGCAGTTCAAGAGGTTACTGTGCAGTGGCTCACGGAGCATTTTTTTAGTTGTCGCACAGTTTGTTATGAACGTGAGGACGTTGTGAAAATTGAGCCATTTAACGCAGACACTCGAATGCACATTACATCCCAGCTAGCCGATTTATAAGGACTATAAATGTATTTCTCAATCCACTGCTGGATGAGGGACCTCCCTATACAGTGGTGGTTATTTAACCACAATGCTCAATGTGGGTTGATGAAGGTAGAGGGAGTACAGATGTTGGAGCATGGTACAGTACAACAATGTATTTTGCTGTATTTCCCTCTGCTGACAACGTAGCCCCACAGCAGCTTTATGATACCTGTTTTATGCATAATGGTTTCCCATCCAATCACTATCCATATTCTAACTTGCTTAGCTTCTGCGATTTGCTGAGATCTGACACATGCCAGATAATTTGACTGGCATTGTGCAAATAGGTGTTATTTATTGTCTGGGAAACAATTTGCAGTGTATTATGTTCAGTGAAGCAATGTCTATGGAGATCAATGGTCACCACATGAAATTAGATGGCTGTGGAGCTCACTGCGCTCAACATAATGCTGCTAATTTACTTTAATACTTAGTATAATACTGAGGGTGTGTTCATGGCGACACTGGCCACACAAAATAAACTCGCACTTGATTGAAGTAAAATAATCCATTACACATGTTATGTGGTTGCTGCGTTTAATTATTTGGTGATCATCTGTTTACATTGCCTCAGATGGCACAGTGGCAAAAACCAGGCTGTGATAACGCTGTGTACTAGCAGTGTAGGCTGGAAGATATGAGTTGATTTTATTAAGTGGAGTTGCATTCGTGGGCTTACGTAATTAAGTGGCATTTTTTTTTATTAAGTGGAGCTTGCGGCAGTAAGTGGAGCTGCATTATTCATAATAGGGTTTTTTTATCAAGAGGAATATTATTCTAGGGAAGTGCATTCACCAGTTGTGGAAAAATCTTCATTCTCGTTTAACTGTCGACTGCACCTCTTCCCCCCCTCTTTCACCCCACCCCCGTAGTGCGGGACATGATCGCCCACCCGTACGAGACACGCTCCGACAGCTTTTACTTTGTGGACAACAAGCTGATCATGCACAACAAGGCGGACTATGCCTACAACGGTGGCCAGTAAACCCTGGTGCTGCACAACACACAATGCACATCACACGGACACTCGCGGATACCCACGGAAACAGGAAATACACACACGCGCTCGTGGGGATGCGAATCATGCACGTGAACATGTTAACGTTCGCTTAAAAATCACTCTGACGCATGAAGCACATCCATGATGCGCGCCCGTAGCGACATGAAATACGGCACATGTCCACTCGTACAAGCATCTGCCGGAGAGGCTGCAAGGATCTACAGGCCTCACAGTAGTGTGCATTGATGGTATATGACGATCAGGAATGTGCGACTAGCTTGGCTGGCCACAACCCACCCGCGTATAGAACAGCGTTACGAAACTCTTATCGGGTCACTTTGCAACCATGGGGGGGGGACTGGGTTTTGTGGCAAGTGTGGGAACGTCCCCCGCCTCAGTGTGTGTGCAGCCTGTGCTGCTCAGCTGTTGGGTTTTGTATTCTCCGCCCATCTCTCTTGCGCTCTTTACACGGCTGGCTGTTGGCGCCGCCAGCGGCACGTCTGGGGAATAATCAAAGAGGGCGTTTGCACTCGGCACGTGGCTGCATTAACGTAGCACCCTCACCTCTTAATGTTCTCCACTTAAAAGAGGGGGAGCGTTTTTTTTTTAAACAGGCTTGTTGAAAATTTACATCACAATTATTCTCTTTGATAAATACCACGAATTCTGTAATGACGTCACGAAGAGAGAGAAAAAAAGACATTGGCGGGCGAGAGGAGCTGCTGGTTTGGTGGGTGGCGCTAGGCCACAGGTCACACCAAGGGAGATCTCACAAGACTCCATTTGGAAAGTTGAGGCGCCTCGAACATCCCACCACCCGATATTTTGTCACAGACACTCAACACCGCATCACTGCTAAGCTACAAACGGCATCCTCTGTTCCAAGGACAACTTGCTCACCGCAGTCCTTGTTAAGTTTGGCAGACTTCAGGGTGGCGAAGTGTAGGCAATGTGTAGCTTTCCTGGCCAATGAGCTGATCGGACAGTGTGTATTGTACAGTTCTCCTTTAAGATTAGGTCACTCAGAGTAGCCCAAGTAATGCGTGGGTAGCACGTCTCCCACCACGCCCACCCTGCACTGGGTGAATCTTGACCACTTAAATGGTCATATTGCCCACCCTCTAGCTTGCCCTGAAGTTCGCTGCTGCCTGTTAATGCATCAAAGGGGTGACTTGATGGACCCCTGTAGAATTTGGCAGGTGTCAATGTGTATTACTGCTTCAGTGTCAGAAGAAAATCAGTTTTGATTCGATTCCTCTCTCAACCCTTTCACCTTCTAGTTAAATATTCTCCATAACACCACTCAAATTAAGTCTTAGATGTTCCTGGGTAAAATGATTATTTAAGAACGTACGTACATCATTCACATTGTAAGCTTTATGGAAAAAAAGCGGGCATTAATTGCTGGGAGTGTGTGAGCTTGAGATTGTTCCTGGTTTCAGTTTTTAACTGGCCCTTGGTGAAGCTGGCATAGCCTCCAGGCAGCAAGCCTATTGCAAGCCAGGTGCATGTCTTGTGTCCATCCAAAGCGGTGCCACCCCTAATCTAACCCGTATACAACAGTACCCCAGCCTCCACCGTGACCTCGTGGGATCATGGCACCACGAGCCACCTCTTCCCACGATAAAAGAGGGTTGGAAACCGTTGCACTGGAGTTTACTTTCTCATTTCAGGTGAAAGGGTTGAGCATTACCGAGGGCACTGCTGTTTATTACTGCGTCGTGTGACCAGCCGCACTTTTGAAGTCCACGAAAAAAATACTTGACTAGACGTTCTTGCAGTGAGCCCCCACTGTGTTTTCGATTCACCCCTCTGCTTTAATGTGTGTCGTCGGGGCAAAACGTAGACATGCATTTTGTCAATTCGGTGAATTTCAGAAAGGTTGTTGGGAGATTTGGCTTTTTTTGAGAAAAGTAAAAAAATAAGATTGTACAATTTTTGTTTTCAACAAAACCGAGGGTTTATGCGTAAGGATGTGTTGCTTGTGCAATTTCTTGGTAGATGAGACTGAATGTACTGTTTGACGTCCAATTGAATTATTTGTACTTGTGCGTTTCAGTAGAAGAGGCGTTATATTTTGTAAATAAAGCTCTTCATAGAGTCTTGTCGGAATGTGTCAGCGTTTGTTGCTTGGGTCGTGCAATGTGGGAACTAGGGTTACTCCGTGAAGAACCATCTGCATACATATCGTTGATTTTTTTGCATTCTGGGCAGTTAAGCAACGTTTACCAAAGGGAATTCAGCTGGCAGTTGGTCAAGAATGGCTGTAAAATGTACTTATGTTGCTGGGCCTTTATTTTCATTTCATCCAAAAATTGAGAGGAAGCTGGCCTCAACGAAACTGGTCTTTAATTTTTTTTTATCAATGCCATTGTCCGCATCTGGCAAGTTGTGACATTTACAGAGACACATTGCTGGAAATGTTTTATGTCACGGTCAGCATGGTGAACGTTTAAGTTTCCAGCATTGGTAAACAAGGACGTTATGCGGCAGCAGAGGTTATTGAGTTGACGCTATGCTGGTGAGGTGAACGAGACGTGTGGAATACCACCCCCTCTGCTGTCCGCACGCTGCATTTCATGCCAATGTTGGTGAGTAAACCTTTCAGGGGGTAGGGGCTATCGACCAGGCCCAGAACGAGAGCAGACGATGGCGTCATCTTCGCCAGTTGTCACGACGAGGAACCGTGCACGGCTGACGATTTTAAGCACCGGGTACTGAACGTGAGGGGCCCTGATTGATGGGACTACGTTGGCACGATGGGCGTGAAATTACGAGGAGTTAATGTTAAAGAGTTGAAGACTGCTGATGTCTGTTGACAACTCGGCAGCTGTATGCTACACTGGATTCACACCGCTGTAATTTCACAAGGTCTGCCAGTGGTTGACAGCATCTGGTGCACAAAACAGTATCACCTAATTAAGGTGAAATGTCACCGAATAGCATGCTGCAAGGTTAAAATATTGAGCATCGTACACCTATCCACAGGGCACATTTTAAAAAAAAACTTCAGTGCACAAAACCTGTCTTTAGAAAATAAAGATCATAATTACATATATTTTATTGGAATTTTCTTAAATTCATACCAGGCATATTGCAAAACAATGATGTGCCCATTGTCATGATCCGAGGGCGCGCACGGCGTACGATTGTAACACGATCGTTCGTCTGCAAAAAAACAACCCCAGCAACGTCTACCAGAACCAGGTTATTGGGATCTCATTGACGGCGGGGAGTGGTATCGTCTCATCTGCACGACCAATACGTCTCCAGATTCAGGGCGGGAGCTGATATGCGGAGAAGTGTCTTAAGTGGTACATGCAATAAATGCGACAAAAGGGGCAGAGGATTAACGTCTGATATGTCAACATTTATCTTATCCATTGTGTATATCGGCTGTATGAGAAACATGTACCTGGACTTTTCACGGAAGTGAGAAACCCCCGTTGGGGTTGTTTTATAAAGAATTAAAAGTCCGCTGTATTTTGTCGCTCCGTCCAACTTCAACAGCGAACGCACGCTTAAACCTGCTCAGATTTCCTGAACGGCAGTTCTTGATTTCAGATGTAGATTTCGGACATTTTTAAAGACGTGGGTAATTCATTAGTGTAACCTAAAAATACATTTTTTTAACTTTGGCACTATGTAAACCAATTAGGAACAATCGTAAAATATCACGGTGGTGTCGGACTTTCAGACGAACCATATATTTGTTGAACTAGATGATTCCCATCACAACAACACCCATAAGTAAAATTCGGATTATTTACCATGATTTTTTATGATTCCGAATTTTTGTAACTGCTCTCAAACGAGTGTCCTCATCGCCCTTGGTGGCCCTGAGCCAGTGGTAGGCATTCCACATTCCTACAGTGGTGTTTGTGTATACAGGGGCTCCTCTACTTACGAACTAGGTTCTGTTCGTAAGTCCAACTTTAGAAAAACATGTACGGCATGTACACTAAACATGGGGAATGGCTTTAAAAGTTTTATAATCTCCTGTAGATTCCACTGGCTCTTCACGTTCTGCAGATGTAGATGTCACCACCGCCATCGATTGCACGGCAGTTGAAATTACGACCCTCGGCCCGAACAGGCAAGTGGACATACGGACAGATTTGTACGTATCTCTGAAAGTTCCTAAGTCGAATGTGCCTAGGTAATAATTTAAATTTATAAAAGTAGCGTAGTCCCTGTATGTAGATTTTAGCCTAACATTTTCTCACCACTTGATGATATAGCTGGTTGGCATTTCGAAACTCAGGCCCTCAATAATCCTATGTGCTGACAGTCTGCTGGGCCCCGATTTACTTGTGGGAGAGAAAACAAAAATCCCTCTTTGAATTATCCAATCAAGAATAATGAATACCGCACCAAATGCACTTATGAATACACACACATCTCCATACACGCTATACGTTACTGTACAACATGTACACAATTTCCAACGGGCAAGATGACCTCATCAGCTCTTCTCCCATTTGCCATCAAATGTCCGACATCGCGAGCCACTCGACTGGATACGAGAGCCAAACTTCCCAGGTCCAATCGGCCTTCTCACGCCACCTTCTGGCCATCGTAAGGGACAGTCGTTAATGTGGAGGGGAACGTGCAGTAGTAGGGGGCGGCATAGAGAGCTTCCCGTTGCCACACAGCCAGTCTCTGTTAAGCCTGGTCCAAGAAATACCTGGACGGCTGCTGCCCATGGGCACACATTCTGACCACGTGACCCGGGAAATCTTTAAATATGCGGTCATAAAAAAATTTCGCCCGTAGTACCGATCCTCTCTCGCGGTGAGTGAGCATATGCGGGGCCACTGCCTGGCTTTAGGAGCGCCGGGTGGCACGGGGACACGAAATGCGATGCCACAAAACGCGATGGGACGTCTCCAAGCGCAAGCCGTGTTGGGGTTTAAATGTCCTCGTTTTATTTGACGAAGCGCATCCGCGACACAGCGCAAGTAAATTCGCTCGAGGTTTTATTTTTTTTCGCAGAGATGAAATATTTTCTCCCGTTCAAGTTCAAGCATATTTTGTACACGCGCGTGTGTGTGTGTGTGTGAACATGTAGATAACTGTATATATGGACACTGTAAACACACCTCTGGGTCTGCACACACCGCCGTGGAAACCTGCAGAGTAGCAACAATCCCGGCATTGGTCCTTGGTAGAGCAAACGTAATCAACACAGTTGATCTTGGAGTGCGGAAACACCAACAGACGACGAAAAGCTTTGATGGTTTGAGAACGTCATGTTCGTGGGAGACGCTACTTCGAGAGGGCCTAAGCGAGACTGCCCTGGAGTGAAACCGACGGCGACATGCGTAGGTTCACGACTACCACACCGGCGGAAACGAGATTCCACACGCTTGCACTTCGCATTTCATTGTCTTCGTTAAAGCGCCTGAGTTTTCATTTAACCACTTTTCTCGACTTGTTTTGTCTTTTTTATTCTCATTTCACACGTATGGAAGATGTGCAATAAGCAAAGGTACAGCACGGCCGTACAGATCACACGACCACAACGACCCTCGTGCAATTGAAACAAATCGACAGTAAATTCATAATTTACATAATTAATTTCAATAAAAAACTATAAGGAATCGCTCGTAACAATAATTCAGTCTTCTCACCTTAAACGCGATCGAGTTAAGCGCTAAGGAGGGAAGGTAATGGAGAGGGGGGGGGATGGTGAGACGGCGGTCACCAGGGGTCACGGAACGTTCACAAACGTTGACGAGGAAGCGTCGAATTGGCGGCTCGGTGAGGCCGCGTCCTGCACCGCTATGTACAGTCTCGTCGCCGCCCATGCCACACCACAACCAAACACAGCAGCGACGAGCGGTTCACGTGAACATTCAGCCGCACGCTCATAAATCTTTATAAAAGAAGCATACTAATTTACACCGCGTGGCCGGGCCGCGTGCGTGAACGGAAGGAGCGCCGTCAGCTTTGTTCGCTTGCTTCGTTCCCCTTTGTATTAAAACAGTGCCGGGAGTCCAAATCCGGGTCGCCAAACTCCATTACGAGCCCTGACGCAAAATCCGGGATTCGATTTTAGCCGATAAGCAGGTTTCGATGGCAAAGGTGCGATCATCGATTGCATTGATCGGTAAAAATGCACAAGTGGACCGCGTGGAGGCGATGCATTGTGAAATCGCTTTCACGGACCGTACCGGCGAGTCGTATCATGTGGCTGTGAGGTCACGTCGTGGTCAGCAGCGGTTTATTGTAGCAAAATCCATTGTTGTAATGTACTACGCTCCCACATCTAGGCTCTCTCTGCCTTCTCCAACGTGCACCGACCAGCGTGACGATGTACGGTCGTATAACTTCCACGACCCCGCACGGTGCAGTGGGCCTTCATCCTGCCGTGAACTGATAAAAGGGCCGCAGAAACATGTAACAGTGGGTGGCGTCACGAGGCGCGGAGTTTGGCAGTCACGGTTTCAAAACAGAAAAAACAAACAGCAGATGGACGCTTGAGGTCATGGCCTAAGGGGGTGGCCAAACTTCCTGACACGACGAGCCACGGTACCAACATCGCCGTACGGCCAAGAAGAGCCACATGCTCCGAGCGGGTCACGCTGGTTGTCCATGGAGTTTTGAAATTTAGAAATCTGCGGGAGCACCCCGGGGGAGAGGGGGGGGTAACTCTTGTTTGGCTCAGCTGCCAGGGTTGGAGTGCACCAAAAAACCGTTTCCTGCTTCTGCAGATTTCTCCTCTTTCGAAAAGTAAAAAAAAAAACGAATGAGCCGCGTCTCGATCGAGCTGCGCGTGGACTGCGCTGGCTCGCGAGCCGCGGTTTGGCCGCCTCTGTGTCGTAGACCGCCGATACATTTCTTCATTTGGTGGCTGCAGGGGGTCCGGGCGCGGCAGCGGCGACGGCGGCGGCGGCACGCAGGCCGCGCGAAGGCTGCGCGCCGCTGCGCTCCGGGGATGGTCGGCACCGTGCAGGGGGCTCCGCTCGTTGGACGACTGTTGCGCCGGGCTCGGCTGTGCCGCCGCTTCTGCGGGAGGGGGAGAACACGAACCGCCCGTTAGCACAGCGGGCGGCAACGCTGCGCAGGCGAGACCCAACTGCGCTTCTTCTCTGTAACGATCGACTTGTACGTATGTGCGTTGAACTTCTTTCGCACCGTACTTAGCCAAGCGTGCTAATCAAAGGACATCAGAAGTCGTTTGGCGATGTCTGCCTGCGCAGGCGGTGATGCTCTGTCAGAGATCCGAATTAATACTCATATCTCATGCCATGACACACAGCACAATCGTGATATATGTCAAAACAAGGAGTCATTGTCTGATGGCGGTGCACGCCTGTAACCCGGCAATTCGGGTCAAGGGTTGACGGCTCACTTCGATCAGCGTGTAAGCGCAAGACTCCCAGCCTGCAGGTAAGAGCTGATGGCAGGACGGCGAGTGGGTCTGTGTCCGACATTTGAGTGTTAATCCCCCAATACGCAGGTTTTCCTGGGTTTCATTCTGCGTGTGCGACACGTGCATTGATAGGATGAAATGGCCAAACATCCCAGGGCTGGACCCCCTTGACGACGAGCCTTTGGACCCCGGTCAGACGTTCACGAATGAAATATTTGCATAAAAAACTTGAGGGCGTCAACGGAGGCGAGCTGCGAGTGAGCAGTTCAGTAGAACTCTACAACAAACGAAGCGAACGACTTTGAACGTTGCGTAAGAAAGCTACATTGTTGCCTGTAAATTTAATCGTGGCACAACACTCGCAAAGTCGCTTGTCTATCCAACACCGCCAGTGGCTGTGAATGTCGAAACACGAACCCGACCGTTACCGCGGCGAGCACGGCATGACACGGCCAAGCTTCTCGCACTCCGCTGTGTGTTAAAAGAGAATCATTATGATGCTTCTACACTTGTTCACATGCAAATCCACAGACACGCAACCGCCACGCGATGCGATGAGCACGGTTGGCTACGTACGGTGCGAAAGAAGTTCGACACACATACGTACATATCTTCCGATCAAAGGCAAGTTGCTGAAAGATAGAGTGAAGCAGCAATGCTACTTTTTTTCTGTCAAAACGTCAAGGGTTGGTCCCTAAAAAAAACAACCCTAAACGGAACCTCCAGGTGACGAGTCGTTTCCGTCTGGTGAACCCCACGAGGTTGGCGCTCTGTCATGTGTGCACGCCGATCCTTAGCGCCCAGCTCTGGCGCCCCCACAGTGGGGCGAGCCATAGACGAACATACAACCTACAGACTACCATAGGAGCCATAGACTAACAACTACAGATTATCATAGGAGCCATAGACGAATATACAGCCTACAGATTATCATAGGAGCCATAGACTAACATACAGCCTACAGATTATCATAGGAGTCATAGACTAACATACAACCTACAGACTAGCATAGGAGCCATAGACTAACATACAGCCTACAGATTATCATAGGAGCCATAGACTAACATACAGCCTACAGATTATCATAGGAGCCATAGACTAACATACAGCCTACAGACTAGTACAGGAGCCATAGACTAACATACAGCCTACAGACTAGTACAGGAGCCATAGACTAACATACAGCCTACAGACTAGTACAGGAGCCATAGACTAACATACAGCCTACAGACTAGTACAGGAGCCATAGACTAACATACAGCCTACAGACTAGTACAGGAGCCATAGACTTACATACAGCCTACAGACTAGTACAGGAGCCATAGACTAACATACAGACTAGTACAGGAGCCATAGACTTACATACAGCCTACAGACTAGTACAGGAGCCATAGACTAACATACAGCCTACAGTCTAGTACAGGAGCCATAGACTAACATACAGCCTACAGACTAGTACAGGGGCCATAGACTAACATACAGCCTACAGATTATCATAGGAGCCATAGACTAACAACCTACAGACTAGTACAGGAGCCATAGACTAACATATAACCTACAGACTAGTACAGGAGCCATAGACTAACATACAGCCTACAGACGATATGTATGTTGAACTTCAACATACACAGAACTTCTTTCGCACCATACGTAGTCAACCATGCGAATCGGAGGTGCGGGGAAAGGATGGCTAACTAAACACAAAAAAGTATTTCTAAACAAATTACTTTTCGATTTACTTTTAAAAGTGCATCCCTCCCAGTGGCCAACTGCGCCACGCCACTCCGCCCCCCCCCCAACCCCTGCCCAGTGCGTGCTGATGAATGAGAGGGGCGACTGCTCGTGCGGCCCTGCCGCGCCACCCTCCACTCTCCACCTACGTCGCGGGGTCTCTCCCGGGAGCCTCCGCGGCTCCGCTTGGCACCGGCGGTGGCGCGGGGGGCTTCAGCGTGGCGCTCTGCCGCACGATCTCACCGACGATCATCCGTGCCACCCTCCACGCCATGTCCTCCTGCGCCTGGTCGCATTGGGCGGGGGGAGGGCAAAGGTTGGCATCAACAAGATGCGCACTTATTGCATGAATCTGCAGTTAAAACTTAAACATTTTTTAATTTTTATCAGGAAAGGCCCACTGAGCTATGTAGCTCTTTTTCAGAAGCGACCTGGTCACAAATGATGGCTCAACGAATTGGCTTGTCACGTGGCAATTTATAGCAGCCAAACACTCTAAGCGCGTGATGTTGATTCTAAATGTAGAGTGAAAAACCGGAGGACCCAGAGAAAAATCCAAACGACCACGGGGAGAACATGCAAACTCTAAATATGCAGCAGGCGTCAGGGTCGGGATCAAACCCACGACCTCCTGTGTACCAGGCGAGGTAGTTAACATATCACCACAGATAGAGACACGCAAACTCTAAATATTATACAGCAGGTATCGTCAGGATTGGGATCGAACCCACGACCTCCTTGTGTGTACCAGGCGAGGCAGTTAACATCTCGCCAATGTGGGGAGTAGTTGTGTACTTGGCCATCGCTGCTGCTGACGCACAGAATGGGAAATGCAATTCCAGATGCAAATGCATTCTCGCAAAACACGACCTCGATGCGAAAGTAAACTCGTGGAGCAGCTCGGAGTGCCCTTTTCACCTCTGGGAATTACAGAATAACCTTGAGGCCATTCATTAACACGACGGGCCCAAAACGTTGTAACTCGCTGACCCGCCCCTCCTGGACATCTGTGAAAGAGCTTCGTAGCTCACCGGATTGCTCCTGCAGTCTAACTGAACATTCAGATTCCAATTCTGAATACGCACTGTACACAGCACAGCTCCATTTGTCAATCCACTGCTGGATGATGGCCTCCCCGCACCGTCCCGGTCGTGGGGATTATTCGACCAGACTTCGTCACTCTGCTCAGTGCGAGTTGATAAATGAGGGGAGTTATAGATGCGCGAGTGTAGATGTGGGTGGCGTGGAAGTACTGTACAACCATGCATTTTGCTCCACTGACCTCTGCTCATCACCACATAAGCCACTGTTCCCGCAGCCGTCTATAACACTCCGATGTGCAACGTGGCCACCTACACAACCACAAACCCAGGCTCAAACCTGCTTCGCTTTCCATGTGGCCCACTCTTACCTCATCAGTGGTTCCTTGCACCCATCGCTTCATAACCTGTGACAGAGATCCTGTCGAAAGGGGAGACCATGAGTCAAGGAGCATTAACCATCGCCATGCAAACTCCGGTGATCATCCTTGCAGCAGCAGCAGTAGCAGCAGCGGCGGCTTTTGGCTCGCCATCGAATGAAGACGGTCACTGCATATAGTGAGCTTTCAAATGCGCTTCTGTGGCCGTCTGGAACGCTATTAGGAAGCTACTGGAGCTATGCACTTTTAATTGATCTAGATTGAAAACTCAGTTATTTAGAACTGAGTTTTGTGTTTAGTTTTTTGTATTCCCCCCGCACCTCCAATTAGCGCAGTTGGCTACGTACTGTGCGGAAGAATTTCAACATGCAGTTTGTTCTCCTGTAACGTGGTAGTTGCGTTTCTGAAGAACGCCACCTTATGGAAAATTCGCGTTTTCATAAATAACAAATAAAATATAGGGGTAAAGCACAGTCCGCAATAACACGTGAGATGCGTACGCAGGCTGAACAAAGACAAAGGTGCGTGGGTAGCATCTAGAAGCATGCAGCAGCATCCCGCCTAGTGCGATGCTACGTCGAGGCAGCCGTACGACCGCTTATTGCTACTTGCACGACGAAGTTCTGTTCACTCAATCGCGTTACATCCAATTTGCATCATAAAAGCACGCAGCGTCATAGGAGAACAGCCTGTACATGCATACAGACGAGATGTGATGGCATCACACTCAGCGTGCTGCCCTAATTGGCGTCGGTTTCAGATTTTAAAATCTTTAAGGACAATTCGGGGATTTTCTTTGGGATATTGGGACCATTTCCACCCCCGCACCCATGCACAAGGCCTTCGTGCTAATGGCAGCGATGGCACCTGGAGCGTGGAGGTGACGTCATATCCATGACGCCACATCACGTTTCCAGATCGGTTCGAAACAAATAATATTTTCTGATCATCCAAAATTTGGTATCCGGTCCAGATTTTCTAAAAATGTATATTTATTTTAAACAGCTGTCGATAGTTTGTAAATATATATACAGTCGTACCTCGGTATACGACCGCTTTGGAATACGTCGAATTTGGTACATGTCGTGTTTTGACGAGATAAAACATTTCTTGGGATACGACGTCTTGCTTGGGGTACGACGTCTTGCTTGGGATACGGCGCGCTTGCTAGAACTTGTATGGGTCGGGATGAGTCACCGCGTACAGTACCCGCGTACACAACACTACTGTTACGGCTCTAACAAGCCGTAACAGTATTGTGTCGAATGACCAGACAATGTCACACTTCAGGAACATTCTTAGAAGGCTAAAAACAAACTTCAATGGACAGGTTTTTAGTAAAACTCAAACCTGGTGAGCTTCAACCAGGTCCAAGTCAAGAAAAAAGACAGAAAAGAGTAAAAGCCACAGAATTTCAGTTTCCTGAAGTTTTAATGGCAGGGGATTCTCCTTCCTAAAAATAACATCTCCTCCTCCCCTTCCTCACCACAATCCTCGTGGGCTATCAACTCCTCTCAGCAAGGTAAAGTGATGTTACATTTTATTTTTATTTAAATTTATTAAAATTTATGTATGCACTTTAGTAAAAAGTAGTGTCTAAATTATTTACTACAACGCCATTAATGTACAAGATGCCATATAAAATATAATTTCTTATACTCTGGAACGGATGATTTCCTTTCCCTTTACTTATGGGAAACATTCGTTTGGTAGACGTCACTTCCGGTATACAAGTCCTCCTAGCTTCTGGAACGACTTAACGACGTGTACCGAGGCACCACTGTATTTGTAATTGTGAATAGTTTTTAATGTGATGGGTTTTAATGTGATGGTGCTGTGAGTGGCAGATTTGTACCCGAAAGGCACCACACGTATGTAAACAAAATGAAACTTAACTTGACTCGTTAAAACATTTGGGAGCACAACCCTGGCAGTTCTCGGGGCACTTCATTTGAGAACGAACACAAACTGTGTTGAAGGGAAACAATAAAATAATAAAAATATATTTTAATAAAATATATTTTAGTAAAATATATATTTTATATTATTTTATTGTTTCCCTTCAACGTGACTTTACCGAAAGAGCTAAGAATATTAATTACTGCAGTCACGAAAGCTTTAAATCAAAACAAACTGTGTTGTTATTTCTTTGCTGGGGCAGCAGACCCAATGAATTACGTTGACTGCGGGGGGCCCCCCCTCCAGTGTGTAATGTGGCATTGCCACGGGCGTAGGCGATTGGCCACGGAGGACTGTGGAAGTGGCTTGGCGGACGTGCAGGACGTTTCTAAATCGGATGGAGAGGTCTTACGCCACTCGACGCGTTAACATTCAGAAGCGCTGCGTGTTTGTGAAATGTTAATGGATCTGCTTGGTCAGGCGCAGGCAACGACTGAGGTGCAGTGGTTGGCGCAGGGTGCAGTGAACCCAGCGACCCAAGATGGATTAACGGTCACGGCTAACATCAGTCGTGAGCCATATCTGGACCGGTCCTGGGCCACCCCTCCCCGCCACACCTTCACCGCCACACCTTCACCAACGAGGTGACCTGCAGTAAAACCACCCCCACGACAAACAACACACCGTGGTGGGGAGGGAGGAACTTCATCCAGCAGTGGATTAAGAAAGGGCTGAACTTGATTTAGTACGAGTGACCCCATTCTCCCATGCGTGTTGGCTTCTATTCGTCCCTGTGAATCTATTAGGAAGTCACTGTAGCTATGGCATTTTAACAGATAAATGGAAAACTAATTTATTTATAACTGATTTTTGTGTTAAGTTTGTTGTCCTTCCCCCGGCACCTCCGATTAGCATGGGGTTGGTACGTGCGGTGCGAAGTCCAACATACACACGTAGGTGGATATTCACTATCCCGGTGGTGGATATTCACTATCCCTGTGGTGGATATTCACTATCCCTGTGGTGGATATTCACTATCGCGGTGGTGGATATTCACTATCCCGGTGGTGGATATTCACTATCCCTGTGGTGGATATTCACTATCCCGGTGGTGGATATTCACTATCCCGGTGGTGGATATTCAATATCCCTGTGGTGGATATTCACTATCCCGGTGGTGGATATTCACTATCCCGGTGGTGGATATTCACTATCCCTGTGGTGGATATTCACTATCCCGGTGGTGGATATTCACTATCCCGGTGGTGGATATTCACTATCCCTGTGGTGGATATTCACTATCCATGTGGTGGATATTCACTATCCATGTGGTGGATATTCACCATAATGGTGGTGGATATTCACTATCCCGGTGGTGGATATTCACTATCCCGATGGTGGATATTATCCCTGTGGTGGATATTCACCATCCCAGTGGTGGATATTCACTATACCGGTGGTGGATATTCACTATACCTGTGGTGGATATTCACTATACCTGTGGTGGATATTCACTATCCCGGTGGTGGATATTCACTATCCCTGTGGTGGATATTCACTATGCCTGTGGTTGATATTCACCATCATGGTGGTGGATATTCACTATCCCTGTAGTGGATATTCACCACCCCAGTGGTGGATATTCACTATCCCTGTGGTGGATATTCACTATCCCAGTCTACAGGAGGTCAACAAGTCGTCACTTACTAGTACGTGGGTCTCATTTTACTGACCCCAGAGAGATGATGAGCTGACTCCCCACCAAGATGTAAACTCACCTTTTTATTGCCAGTCAGGTGCTCTCCCACCCCCCGATGAGGATGATGATGATGATGCTTACATACATGATCATCACTGCCGTCGATAAACCGTCATCGGAATTATAACTCAAAACCTCCCAAGTGAGAGCTTGCGGCCAAAATAAACTTCAGCTATCTCTAAAACGCACCGTATATTTATACCACACATTGATCCCACAAACATACCCCGCCATACAGTGAGGGAACAAAGTATTTGATCCCCTGCTGATTTTGTACGTTTGCCCACTGACAAAGAAATGATCAGTCTATAATTGTAATGGTAGGTTTATTTGAACAGTGAGAGACAGAATAACAACAAAATCCAGAAAAACGCATGTCAAAAATGCTATAAATTGATTTGCATTTTAATGAGGGAAATAAGTATTTGACCCCTCTGCAAAACATGACTTAGTACTTGGTGGCAAAACCCTTGTTGGCAATCACAGAGGTCAGACGTTTCCTGTTGTTGGCCACCAGGTTTGCACACATCTCAGGAGGGATTTTGTCCCACTCCTCTTTGCAGATCTTCTCCAAGTCTTTAAGGTTTCGAGGCTGACGTTTGGCAACTCGAACCTTCAGCTCTCTCCACAGATTTTCTATGGGATTAAGGTCTGGAGACTGGCTAGACCACTCCAGGACCTTAATGTGCTTCTTCTTGAGCCATTCCTTTGTTGCCTTGGCCGTGTGTTTTGGGTCATTGTCATGCTGGAATACCCATCCACGACCCATTTTCAATGCCCTGGCTGAGGGAAGGAGGTTCTCACCCAAAATTTGACGGTACATGCCCCCATTCATAGTCCCTTTGATGCGGTGAAGTTTTCCTGTCCCCTTAGCAGAAAAACACCCCCAAAGCATAATGTTTCCACCTCCATGTTTGATGGTGGGGATGGTGTTCTTGGGGTCATAGTCAGCATTCCTCCTCCTCCAAACACGGCGAGTTGAGTTGATGCCAAAGAGCTCCATTTTGGTCTCATCTGACCACAACACTTTCACCCAGTTGTCCTCTGAATCATTCAGATGTTCATTGGCAAACTTTAGACGGGCATGTATTGTGCTTTCTTGAGCAGGGGGACCTTGCGGGTGCTGCAGGATTTCAGTCCTTCACGGCGTAGTGTGTTACCAATTGTTTTCTTGGTGACTATGGTCCCAGCTGCCTTGAGATCATTGACAAGATCCTCCCGTGTAGTTCTGGGTTGATTCCTCACCATTCTCATGATCATTGCAACTCCACGATGTGAGATCTTGCATGGAGCCCCAGGCCGAGGGAGATTGACAGTTCTTTTGTGTTTCTGCCATTTGCGAATAATCGCACCAACTGCTGTCACCTTCTCACCAAGCTCCTTGGCAATGGTCTTGTAGCCCATTTCAGCCTTGTGTAGGTCTACAATCCTGTCCCTGACATCCTTGGAGAGCTCTTTGGTCGTGGCCATGGTGGAGAGTTTGGAATCTGATTGATTGCTTCTGTGGACAGGTGTCTTTTATACAGGTAACAAGCTGAGATTAGTAGCACTCCCTTTAAGAGTGTGCTCCTAGCACTCCCTTTAAGAGTGTGCTCCTAATCTCAGCTCGTTACCTGTATAAAAGACACCTGGGAACCAGAAATCTTTCTGATTGAGAGGGGGTCAAATACTTATTTCCCTCATTAAAATGCAAATCAATTTATAACATTTTTGACATGCGTTTTTCTGGATTTTCTTGTTGTTATTTTGTCTCTCACTGTCCAAATAAACCTACCATTAAAATTATAGACTGATCATTTCTTTGTCAGTGGGCAAACGTACAAAATCAGCAGGGGATCAAATACTTTTTTCCCTCACTATACGTGCAGAGTCTCTACGAGAGAACGCGTACGTTAGAGACACCGAATTGACTGTTGAGAAAGGTGAGCTTGACCAGGGAAGCGATGCACCACCAGAAGGGACGATGGGGCAGTGGGGGTTAAGGCCACGGGGACAGGAGGGGCAACCAATGGAAGGAACTCGCCAGAGAGGATTGCCACCATGGAGATGGAGCGGATTTAATCAGCGCTTGTGGAGAAGCTAGATTAATTTTTGCATCACGAAACTTTGAGAACTGGCGATGACTTGGGAAGGCCTTTATGCAATAGTGGACTGCTCATCGGATGATGATCGTGACGATAAAGACTAAGATCCCCCGTATAGTCTTAACAGACAGTTGGGACAAGTGCTGTTCGTGAGCAGCGCATATGAAGGCCGACACGGCACACAAGGGGGTGGGTAGCCAGCACCGCGTGAACACGTGCACACACACACACACTCTCTATTCACCTTTGGGTTTCTTCCCGTCAGGATTTGGCTCCGACTCCTTGACAAACTGCCCGAGGGTGTTGATCCTCCCAAATGACATTTTCCTGCCGCAGCAGCAACAACGACAACAAGCAGCAGTAGACACGCAGAGGGTAACACATGGCAGCAGGCACAGTTAACGCACGTGCCCAAGGATTACCGCCAAAGCGTGCGGCCAGTGAACTGGTCAGGGCTAACATCGGCGGCAAACGAAATCAGAACCGGACCTGGGCCAACCCATTCACCATAATTGCGTTGCTCAGTGTGGAGAAGTATGGACAAACAACCCGCACGGCTGACACAGTAAGGGGAGGCTGCTTTCAGCAGCAGCGGATCGATCGAGACCTGTAAATGCTTGTTAAACTACTAAGACAATAAACAGTAAAACCTTGGATTGCGAGTAACTTGGTCTGCGAGTGTTTTGCAAGACGAGCAATAATTTCAAATAAATATTAATTTGATAAACGAGCGAGGGTCTTGCAATACGAGTAGTACGTACAGTAGACGCTTTGTACTGCCGAGCGTCACGTGATCACAACTGATATACGAGTGCTTTGGATCACAAACACGTTTCCGGAACGAATTATGCTCGCAATCCAAGGTTTTACTGTACTGCCACTAACCGATGTCAAAATGGCTTCACAGTGGCCACACAATCGAATGTTATCACCCTCACTCGTCAAAAATGTGTAAGATACCTATAGGAATGTAATGTTAACCGTCCTCGCTGCACCAAGAGTCTATAATTGAATAACAATATTCGTTTAATTTTGTACAGCGCCATCGACACGATTGCATCCCAAAAGTGTGCATAATAATTGTAAGTTTACACCACCGATGGTGGGCTCAGGCCCACGAGGCAGAACTTTGTGAACAAGATTATTAAGTGCAGAAGAGGCTGGGGGAAAATACATTCGCACAGCTTTCCCTCGCTTTGTGTGGGTTCGCTTTGGGGGATTTTGCGAATGTGACTTCCGTTAGATGAAAATACTGTTAAGTCTCGCAACGATCTGTTGCTGGTGGCCTTGAGTGGGAATCGGACGTGGGTCGCCGGGTTTACAACGCGCTACACTACCGTACACATAAAGACATGGATCCCCCGTACAGCCTTAACAGACTGCTGGGGCAAGTGCTGTTAGCGAGCAGCACCTATGAAGGCCGGCACTGGGGCACACGAGGGGTTGGTTGGCCAGGACCACGCGATGTTTGACACACCACACCAGAGAATCATTTGAGGCTGAGTCAATCTAGGAGAGGCCCATGACCAGATCAGATAATCGTCACTGGTGTTGGCCGTGAACGGTAATCGAACTCAGGTCGTTGGGTTCGTAGCGTGCTAACCACTGCGCCACCGCTTCCCACAAACACACACAAGTACGGAACCCACATGCACGCGCGCACACGCACCCCGCGTAATGCCTGTAGTAGAGAGACTCCGGCTCCAGGCTCTTGGCGTCGATCGTGATGTCCTCGTCGAAGTTCTTGAGGATCTTCACCAGGTTCTTCTTGTTGCTGTTGGCCTGCGGAGCGAGCGGGCAGGCAGGCAGGCGTGCGAGCGAGCGAGCGAGCGGGATTAACGCGAGCGTGCCCCACGCTGCGCTCCACCACCCGCCGGGTGGGCAGCAACGCCGTGGTGCGGACGTCGAGTGGCGGTGTGGAGGAGAGCGGAGTGGACGACGCGCAGTAACGTAGCACGGTGGACCATGGTGCAGTGTACTTCGGTGTACCGTGGCACGGTGTAATGCGGTGTAACGTGGCATGGTGTACCGTGCCACGGTGTACCGTGGCACAGTGTAACGTGGCACGGTGTAACGTGGTGTAACGCGGCATGGTGTACCGTGACACAGTGTACCGTGGCACGGTGTAACGCGGTGTACCGTGGCATGGTGTACCGTGGCACAGTGTACCGTGGCGCGGTGTAACGCGGTGTAACGTGCCATGGTGTAACGTGGCACGGTGTAACGTGGCACAGTGTACCGTGGCATGGTGTACCGTGGCACAGTGTACCGTGGCACGGTGTACCATGGCACAGTGTACCGTGGCACGGTGTAACACGATGTAACGTGACACAGTGTACCGTGACACAGTGTACCGTGGCACGGTGTACCGTGGCACAGTGTACCGTGACAAAGTGTACCATGGCACAGTGTACCGTGACACAGTGTAACGTGACACAGTGTAACGTGACACAGTGTAACGTGGCACAGTGTACCGTGACACAGTGTAACGTGACACAGTGTACCGTGGCACGGTGTAACGTGACACGGTGTACCGTGGCACGGTGTAACGTGACACAGTGTACCGTGGCACGGTGTACCGTGACACAGTGTACCGTGGCACGGTGTAACGTGACACAGTGTACCGTGGCACGGTGTAACGTGACACAGTGTACCGTGGCACGGTGTAACGTGACAGTGTACCGTGGCACGGTGTAACGTGACACAGTGTACCGTGGCACGGTGTAACGTGACACAGTGTACCGTGGCACGGTGTAACGTGACACAGTGTACCGTGGCACGGTGTAACGTGACACAGTGTACCGTGGCACGGTGTAACGTGACACAGTGTACCGTGGCACGGTGTAACGTGACACAGTGTACCGTGGAACGGTGTAACACGGCACAGTGTACCGTGACAAAGTGTACCGTGACACAGTGTACCGTGACACAGTGTCCCGTGACACAGTGTACCGTGACACAGTGTACCGTGACACAGTGTACCGTGACACAGTGTACCGTGACACAGTGTACCGTGGCACAGTGTACCGTGACACAGTGTACCGTGACGCAGTGTACCGTGACACAGTGTACCGTGACACAGTGTACCGTGACAGTGTACCGTGGCACAGTGTACCGTGACAGTGTACCGTGGCACAGTGTACCGTGACAGTGTACCGTGGCACAGTGTACCGTGGCACAGTGTACCGTGGCACAGTGTACCGTGACACAGTGTACCGTGACAGTGTACCGTGGCACGGTGTACCGTGACACAGTGTACCGTGGCACAGTGTACCGTGACACAGTGTACCGTGACACAGTGTACCGTGACAGTGTACCGTGGCACGGTGTAACGCGGCACGGTGTACCGCGGCACGGTGTACCGTGACACAGTGTAACGCGGCACGGTGTACCGTGACACAGTGTAACGCGGCACGGTGTAACGCGGCACGGTGTAACGCGGTGTACCGTGGCACAGTGTACCGTGACACAGTGTACCGTGGCACAGTGTACCGTGACACAGTGTACCGTGACACAGTGTACCGTGACAGTGTACCGTGGCACGGTGTAACGCGGCACGGTGTACCGCGGCACGGTGTACCGTGACACAGTGTAACGCGGCACGGTGTACCGTGACACAGTGTAACGCGGCACGGTGTAACGCGGCACGGTGTAACGCGGTGTACCGTGGCACAGTGTACCGTGACACAGTGTACCGCGGCACCGCTGTTGTCGCCTGCCCACCTGGTTCCCGCGTTCGTTGCCCACGGCCTCGGATGGCGGCGGCGCCCCCCCCCGTCCGGGCACGTGGGCGCTTGGCCCCAGCGCCTCTTCACTGCGCACCGAGTACAGCAGCTCCGACAGGTACTTGTAGTAGATGTCGCTGCACAGGAAGCCAGGCAGGTAGACCTGGGCAAGAGCACAGGGGCCAGCGGATGGACCGTTTTGGCAGTATAAGGGACTGTTTTCGGCAGTGGCCCCTGTTCGCACGCGGCGATGGATACAACTTCACAACAGTGGTCATCAACGAGCGCAGCATTAAGTGATCGATAAACCGTACGTCGACTGGAACGTGCCCGATCTCACCAAGTCTGCCCATCTGGCTAGCCCACAGTGGGGGTAGGGGTCAGGGTGGGGGGCGGGTGGGGAGGGGCAGGAGTGGGGGGGGCGACTCACAGCCTCCATGGTGGTGTAGGCCTGGCGCAGAGCTGTGGAGAAGCAGTCAGGGAGCGGGCCACCCTCCCGACAGATGTTGGATTCAACCTCAGGTCGCACGGAGTCTCCGAAGCCCAGCGGGCACGTGGCCTGCAGAGAGAAGTACCTGCCAAGACAACAATCCCCCACCGCCGCCGCCACCACCACCACTGTTTAGCAGCACGCAGTCCAAGGGCAAGCGATGCTCTACTGTAGGGTAGCCACGATATGGTGATACGTCACCTATAATATCGAAATATTATTTTCCTTTTAAGGCAGCGTTATTGATAAACGTGTTTTGGGTTTCTGATAGAAAGGTTAGGCATAAGGATTTGCATTAACTTAAAGTAAACTCCATAATAGAGGTTTTTTGGGTTAGATCGCATAAATATACCAATGTGTCGTTAAAACCCGCCACCACCCGACACAGCCAACTAGTAAGGGTTGTCACGTAAACAGAACGTGCCATTTCGTCACTAGTACAGCGCACCGGTGTGTTGGAGAGCCAACATTTACAATGTGAGTACGACGTTTCGCCAGTAATTACAACCAGCTTCATCAGGCGACAGACAGATTTGTGGAGATCTGCGATCTAACCCAAAAACCTTTATTATGAATAATATTGGTCGCGAAAGCCTACGTGTTAAACTCAATGTAGTGACTTATCACGTGGAAATGTATAGCAGCAGCCAAATACACGTGACGTTTATTCTAAATGTGGAGGGGAAATAACACCGGAGGGCGCGGAGAAAAATCCACGCGACCACGGGGAGAGAGACACGCAAACTCTAAATATACAGCAGCAGCAGTCGTCAGGGTTGGGATCGAATCCACGACCTCCTGCGTACCAGGCGAGGTCGTTAACATCTCCTAGCCACCGTGATGATGATGAGAGACATGCAAACTCTAAATATACAGCAGCAGCAGGCGTCAGGGTCGGGATAGTACCCACGACCTCCTGTGTACCAGGCGAGGTCGTTAACATCTCCTAGCCACCGTGATGATGATGAGAGAGAGAGACATGCAAACTCTAAATATACAGCAGCAGCAGGTGTCAGGGTCGGGATAGTACCCACGACCTCCTGTGTACCATGCGAGGTTGTTAACATCTCCTAGCCACCGTGATGATGATGAGAGAGAGAGACACGCAAACTCCAAATATACAGCAGCAGGCGTCAGGGTCGAGATCGAATCCACGACCTCCTGCGTACCAGGCGAGGTCGTTAACATCTCCTAGCCACCGTGATGATGATGATGATGAGAGAGAGACACGCAAACTCTAAATATACAGCAGTAGGCGTCAGGGTCAGGATCGAATATACGACCTCCTGCATACCAAGCGAGGTCGTTAACATCTCCTAGCCACCGTGATGATGAGAGAGAGACACGCAAACTCTAAATATACAGCAGCAGGCGTCAGGGTCGGGATCGAATCCACGACCTCCTGTGTACCAGGCGAGGTCGTTAACATCTCCTAGCCACCGTGGTGCCACAGTGACATTTAAACTTGGCGCTGAAATGCCGACGCGTCTTGAAGCGAGTCGCATTAAAAAATATAGGAAATCGCGTAACAAGCATGCAATCGGCGAGGTGGAGAGAGAGAAAACGTTGACCGCATGTCAATTATCATACGGTGCAGGAACCACGCCGTGGTGAAGTACGGTCGAACGATCTCCACGCGAGGCCTTCGCCCCGCGGCGGGTTGACACTGGGCTGCGTGCGACGGTCCTCTCAGCGGGCTCACTTGTCGTAGAGGATCATGGCGTCGTTCTGGGCCTCTTGCCCGTCGTACTGGCCGGCCTTCCCCGCCAGCTGGGCCTGGAAGTCGTGGGCCACGAGCCAGAACTGCAGCAACGCCGCCGCATCCTCCTTCTCCATGAACTGCGAGGGAGCGACAGGTGGCGGCGCACCGAGCGACTAGGTTTTTAAACTAAACTTTGAAACGAATGTTTTAATCAAACCAGTGTTAAGGCCCACCGAGCTGTATAGCCACAAATGATAGCTCGACGAAGTGGCTTATCGCATGGAAATTTAAAGCAGCCAAATACTCTAAACGTGTGACAGAGAACATACAAACTCCAAATATACAACAGGCGTAAGGGTCGGGATCGAACCCGGGACCCTCGTGTATACCAGACGAGAGAATTAACATTCTCGCCACTGTGATGCCTAATCGACCTGGCCAGGGTTGGTTTCATGGGACACTAAACGCCGATGGTTTAGGTGTGGCTCGCCCCGGGCCACCCAGACCAATTCAAGGACGTCTAGATGCAGTGGAAACGTTGGGAGACTCATTCATCCAAACTAAGTCGTCCCAACTGAGAACACCGCCACGGAAGGCGGAGAGACATCGCAAGCCACCCATGTGGCTGCGTCCTTTCCTGCTGGATCTCTCCCTTCAGTGTCGTTTCCTGCACGTCATCTCTCATTCAATTACAAGGCCCATGCAGACATGCTTGCTTTCATCTGGCCCTCCGTCAACCACACACCGATAGGCTCTTCTGTTGCAACGTCACCTTCTCATTCCATCAACATACCAAAAAAACATTTTATTTTTCTTAAATCATCTTTCACGAAGGATCTCTCCTGCTATGGAGAAGGGTCACTCTGTTCGAAACGTCACCGATCACGGGCAACGTTGTACGTTTTGTTTTTTCGTTCACCGTCTGCCATCGCAGTACCGCAGAGCGTTTTGTTTTGTTCCAGACTGTTTTGTTCGCACCTCATGGGCCCAGAACGATGATATCACCTTTACCGCTCCCCCTCTCTTTAAGACCGACACGGGATATATTTTCCACAATTCTGGCTTTCACGTGATAAGGCTGATTGTAATCACCGGCGAAACGTCGAATTCTAAACGTCGTGGGTTTACTCTCCAACACTAGCAACTAATTTTAATTTTTAGCTTACGAGAAATAACTTACTAATTGGCCGTGTTGGGCAGTGGGCAGGTTTAACGACCACATTTATATTTAAGCGATCTAACACAACAACAACAACAACAAATATTATGGAGTGTTTTGTTCCGTCAGGGGTCAGGCAAGGTTGGTGGACGTTCAACCGACGTTTCTCTCGGATCGTTGCACGCTCGGGGCCGGAGGCCGTGGCCGGTGGGCCGGGCCTGCCCACCTCCGAGAAGTAGAAGAGCGTGCCCTCGCTGGTGAGGATGTCGCCCAGACACACGGAGCCGCTCGTCAGCACCTCCATCTGGTAGCGGCAGAAGTGCGAGCTCTCCAGGAAGAGGGGGAAGAACCTGGCACGGGCAACGGGGGGTAGAGGCGAGATCGCATGCCGGCTCAACAACAGCCGTGCCAATGTGACGTCGCCACGGCCGGCTTGACCTTAACAGTGCAGGGATATGAAAGCCATGCGAGGCCACTCAGAATTCAGAATCTTTATTAATCCTGGAGAAATCCGATGAGCTGTGAAGCTCTTTTTCACCGATTGTCCAGGAGGGTCGGGTCAGAAAGTTACAACACTAGAAACGATACAAAAACATGATACGAGTGCAAAGTACAAGAGAGAGAAGCAAATCACTTCAATTAAATACATAAAATAAAAAGTTCAAATTGCATAAGTACACCAATTCCAGCAGCATCAGACGTCACCAAGACAACAGGCACTCACTGACAGGCACACAGCTTCTGTTATTGTAAGGGGCCCTTGCGGTTACGGCAGTGCCTGGGTGTGAGGCTAACAGTGTTGTTTCCAGGTCGATTCCCCTGCAATAAGCGGCTCAAGATGCTCGGGTTTGAGGTGGCAGGATCTCGCGTGGCCATGGGCCGTGTGAGAATAACCGACGTGTTCACGAGCTGCACAGCTTCATGTCCGACATGATGCCCGACGTTTTGCTCCACGTGCTGGGAGCTTCTTCGGGAACCGTGTTTAAGTTGGTAAGAATTCCTGGAATTCAGATCCCGAAAAAACAATCTTCCGGCACGCGGAGCGAAACGTCGGACGTCGTGCCCGAACGAACGTGCGGCGGCGGCAACCAAATAACCCGTTGGAGAGCTGTGCCCAGCGACACAACCGCGAAAACATCGCACCAACTCAAGTCCCGGGCCACGTCCGGCCAGTGAGACCGGAGGAGGGCCCCCCCCCTCTACCCCTGGGCAAATGGAACGTGTCCCCGGGTGGTTGTGCACATCGGTTGGGGAGGCACTCACTGCGTCTCCAGCTCGTGAAAGACGAGCTCCTGCGCCGGCAGGAAACAGTTGGGGTCCACGTCCCCGTCCTCGCCGCAGATCTTGGCTGTGGGCGGCGGTGGTGGTGGCGACGAAGGAGGGTGTGGAGGAAGAGGGGAGGGAGGAAGAGGGGGAGGAGGTGGAGGAGGAGTTGGAGGAAGAGGAGGGGGAGGAAGAGGAAGGGGAGGAAGAGGGGAGGGAGGAAGAGGAGGAAGAGGAGGGGGAGGGAGGAAGCGGAAGGGGAGGAAGCGGAAAAGGAGGAAGAGGAGGGGGAGGAGGTGGAGGAGGGGGAGGAAGAGGAGGGAGAGGAAAAGGAGGGGGAGGAAGAGGAGGGAGGAAGAGGAGGGGGAGGAAGAGGAGGGGGAGGAAGAGGAGGGGGAGGAAGAGGAGGGGGAGGAAGAGGAGGGGGAGGAGGTGGAGGAGGAAAAGGAGGTGGAGGAGGAAGAGGAGGTGTAGGAGGAAGAGGAGGTGTAGGAGGTGGAGGAGGAAAAGGAGGTGGAGGAGGAAGAGGAGGAAGAGGAGGTGTAGGAGGTGGAGGAGGCACACACACACACAGCGAGGCGCATGGTCTTTACGGTGGCGTCGTGAGCTACAGCGCACGCGGCCAGAACCGTGACCCGTGCCCGAAAGAGTCGCGGTTACGCGCATTTGCGCGTGTGGATTTGTACAAGTGTGTGTGTGTGTGTTTCTGTGCGTAACTAGGATATGCAGAGCGGTGATTAGTCCACCGCGCGAGGAACCCTGCGACCCGAGTTCGATTCTCACTCAAGGCCAACACCAGTGGTGATTATTTGAACCGGTCCTGGGCTTTTCATTGGTCGACTCGGTCTCAAATGAGTACCTGGTGGCGGTGTGTAAACATCACCACTTGGGAGACTAAATGTGGCTAAGTGTGGTGCTGGCCTCGTGTGCCGTGCCGGCCTTCATAGGTGCTCGTTAACAGCACTTGCCCCAACAGTCGTTTCAGGCTATATATGGGGCATTTTTTAATGTGTGTGTAACATGGATATCAGTAGAGAAGAAACGGCATGCAATTTGAAAAGTTCGCAAAGCAGCACGGAAGGGGGTACATGCTTTGAATTAGGCGGCGTTAGGTGCTTGCTAGCAGCACTTGCCGCAGCAGTCTGTGTAGGCTACACGGGGGAGCTTTGTCTCTGCTGCTGTGCAAGGGCAAGTACCGATGATGAGGTTCCGCATGGCGTCGCTGATGGGCAGCGCCACCTCGGCATCCTGGGACACGAAGCGCGTGAACAGCTCCACCGCGTCCCGTTCTATACCTGCACGCATCGCCATCATCACCATCATCATCATAATATGATCATTTATGTTTGTTATACACAACACCATTTTCGTTCACTCACTCTCAGAGAGAGAGAATTATTCAAAAGGCACGAGAATGGACAGGCCAGGCAGCAGCCCGAGCCTGCGCTGCCAACAATTATCCAAGCTCTGTGGTCCTATATTGGGATGTTTGACCAAAACATTCGTTGGTGTCATCATCACCACCATCACTCACCACCAATTCCCTCCTCGTCTCTGAATTCACGTTCGTCATCACCACCACCATCATCATCATCGACTATCATAATCACCGTCATGGCTGTTTTATCTGTACACCACATTCATTGCCCATTTGTCAATCCACTGCTGGACGCCGGGCCTCCCAACGCGATACGGATAGCAGACGCTGCCTGAACATACTTCACCACACTGGTCAGTGTGGGTCGGTGAAGGAGGGGAGCACAGATGGGGGAGTGTAATACACTACAACAATGGATGTTGGTGTACTGCCACCTGCCTCGCAGCCTATAACACCTGTTTGTTCTCTCTCACGACAGCTGTGGACCACACTGAACCGTGCTCGCACGCAGCACGGGAGGTGCGCGTCGTACCACGTTGTTCCATAAATTGAAAATCAAAGAATCGCCAATCTGCGACCGTGGTAAAGCCAAAATTATCAAACGCATCATCGACGCACACCCTGGTGGTATCGCCGCAATCCATACAGCATCTACTGCCGCCTTGGATTGGTTGAAGGACCTTAACATTCAACGATGACATCTATACAAACTGTTACTTACGTGGTATATGAAAGAAGATTCAGGGTAGTACCCCATCCAAGTGCTTTCTCGGCACAACCCCGCA
Organism: Petromyzon marinus; assembly: GCF_048934315.1. Taxonomy (NCBI): domain Eukaryota; kingdom Metazoa; phylum Chordata; class Hyperoartia; order Petromyzontiformes; family Petromyzontidae; genus Petromyzon; species Petromyzon marinus. Next base: position 2,171,184 of record NC_133704.1, on the reverse strand, counting down.
TGGCTTCCACATTTGGGGTGATTTAAATTAAAACCAATTTTTTTTTTATCTTACCAGGTAAGGTTCACTGAGTGACCTGGTCACAAATGATAGCTCAACGACGTGGCTTACCATGTGGACATTTATAGCGGCCAAATACTCTGAACGCGTGACGTTGATTCGAAATGTGGAGGGAAAAACCGGAGCACCTGGAAAAAAATCCACGCTACCAAGGAGAGAACATGTAAACTCCAAATATACATCAGGCATCAGGGTCGTGATCGAACCCACGACCTTCTGCATACTAGGCGAGGGAGCTAACATCTCTGCATCGTGGCGCCCCCAATTATGGTCATAGCCAGTGCAATACCACGATCGTTGATCATTCCACGGTGAGCACGTACCATTTGCTTATCATTTAATGTTAAATTTATAGAGTTGAATATAGTGAAACAAAAATTTCCTTCAAAGTGTCTCCTAATCAAACAAGCGTTGGGGCGGGGGTGTTCATATCTCCGTAGGTGGCCCTGAGCCAATGGTGGAAATTCCAAAGTCCTATGACCGAGGCTAGTCTCTGCTCTGCAACCACTGCTGACTTCTTAGAAATTTGCCATATTGCCAAACGCTCTCACATTGCGACCACCCATGTGACATGTATGTTACATGTTCAGCGCTTTGCCAATCTACCGCTGGTTGAGAGTCTCGCCGTGCTGCGCGTTTTGTGGGATTCATTTGACCGTACTTCACCGCGCTGGCCGTGTGGGTTGGTGAATGCATTTGTCACCCAGCTGCTTACGAACACCGCTAAAACTATTTAAATAAATTCAAATTTACCAGGCTGATTTCCGATGGCAAAAACGACCTGCAGCGAACATTACCGTTTGAACGGTTTCAAATTATTCAGGTGGCGTCATCTTGAAATATCGGTGAAACGGCGAGTGTAGCGCATCCGCTTTAAAAAAATTAACCAGCAGCCCACACGTCATTTGTGCGTGACATCATCCTGTTCATCCGCCCGCCCGCCAAACTTTTTGTTCTTGGTTGGTGGTGGGGGCGGCAGGCGTGACGTCAACGCTACGCACAAATCCAGCTCAATACTATGGGATGCAGGTGACATCACCACAGCGTACACGCTTAGCCGCGTGCCAGGCAGCCAGGCACGAACACAGCAAGGATTTTTTTTTTTCGAATATCGTATGATATGAAGTGCCTGTCTTTCTTCATCTAGAGCCAGCTCCATTGCCGACAAAATGTTTTATCTTGGCTCGATGACGTGATGAAACAGATCATGCTGTGAAGAATATAATCGGACTGCAAGAGTCGGAATAATAATACAAATAATACCCACAATCAGTAGGGCGAACATATTTCACGACCGCTGTGGTGACAGCAGCCTGCTTTGAGAGTTGCCAACAAGACGGCTTGGTTGGCATTAGGCACGGGAAAGCGTGCTGGTTACAAGCCATTTAACACCGACCCCCCACACCCTTCCCAAACCATTACCCCTGAATTCCTGGGTGTCAACGGAAGGATGATGTGACGCCGTTTACGATGATTTTCTATCATCAAACAACAAGACACGGCCCAGAGGATAGCGCGCCAGCCGCTCTGCCGCGGGAGGTTCGCGGTTTGAGCCACGTGGCTGTCGCCCCCCCCCCCCCCCCCCCCCCGGAGCGATACCGCAGAAGGGCGCTGTGGACGTTAAAGATTGAAATGGAGCAAAATGCAATCCGAGATCGAGGTGACAAGAGCCAGCCCCGGCACCGTCGTGCTGTGAATTAGAATTCTTAGCTTTGGAGGTGCGGCGAGATTCGTCCGTGAGCCACGGGCGGATTTGGTCACGGGCGCCGTTTCCCCGACTAACGTAACCGTGAACCCGCGCGACCCCAGCGCCAGGCCGCCGTGCGCCTCGCCACGCGTGACAACCGTTCCTGTTCCGAAAGTAGCGCATCATGGTATCACACGGCGAGCACGACCGCCGCTACTCACGGGAACCGGCAATTGCAGTGGGAGTGGGGGAGGGCAGAGGGGGAGGTGTGGGGGGGAAGGCTGGACGTGAAAAAAGTTCGTCAGGGGGCCCCTCTATAAACATTAGGTAATGCTCATTGGTCCTTCTGAACCTGTGGTGGAATTCCACATTCATAAGGCAGGAGACAGTATCTCGAGAAGACAGTCACTGCTGGAGTGCAGACTTCCCCTGAGCAGCACGGTGAGCACAATGGCGCCCAGGGATTCATATCAGCCGGGTCTGTCCAGTTCGGCGATCCGGACAATATTTATAATTATGTAGGTGGCACACTGCATCCAGTAAACCGGTCGCTATGGCCGTGACTACGTGTCACGTGGGTACCTACACCAGTCTACCAGCGACCCGCTAAATAGCGAGAAACGAATCCCCGACTGCACCCCGCGGGCAGCGTACTTTTCATGAGCTTGTCGGAGATGGAGTCGCAGCCCTCGGCGGTCGCGCTCGGCAGCGCGAGCCCGTCGGGCACGGCCCTCGCCGGCCTCCTCCCCTCCTCCGCCCCATCCCTCCCGCATGCGTCCCCGCTCCGCACCCCCACGCCACCGTCCCCGTCGAGCAGCGACCGTCCGCGTCGCCTCGGGCGATCGGGCCCGGCGGCGCCGCCGCCGCAGAACGGGCACGAGCGCGCCGACCCGCAGCCGCACAGCTCCCGCGGCGGCGCCGCCCTGACGTCGCCGGGACCCGCGGGCGGCGACGGCGCCGCCGGGCCTTCCCCGGCCGGGAAGTTTCTGCCCGCGGGCGACCGTTCGGTCGCCGTCGCGGCGAGGAGCGGCGAGGGTCGCCGGGAGGCCGGCGAGCCGCGGGCGGGAAGGGGCGAGGTCCGCGCGGCGAGCGAGCTCAGCTTGACGGCGTCGAGCGAGCGGGTGCGCACGCGCGCCCAGCTCTCCTGCCGGAACGCCTCCGCGTCCAGCCAGAAGCGCGCCAGGTGCAGCGCGCCGCGCGCCTCCAGGTCGAGGAGGAGGTGCGGCAGAGCGGCCGGGTCGCGCAGGGCCTCGCCCAGCGTGCGGCTCAGGCGGCAGCGGGGGCCGCCCTCCTCCTCGCCGGGGGAGGCGGCGGCGGCGGCAGCGGCGGCGGGCACGGCGCGCAGCGACGCGTGGCCTACGCCGTGGAGACGGAGCGGCGGGAACGACAGGACGACAACGAGCGAATTAGGGGGGGAAATGGTGCGGACGTACGCACGCGGATCAACGTCCTCCGACACGCGTTTGTACTCGGAGGCGTTTCGTTAGAGACGGCGGCTAATCCGTAGGCTCGTAAGGAGGCCACGGGGTGCGGATTGCGGGTCCGGGATGTCCGTTTAGCAGTGGGTTTTCATCACAAAGCTTCTCGTGGATCGATTTTCAAGAGGGTTGGTCCCGAGCAGCAACACAACTTCACACTAAAATGTTCCTCGCCTTCCTGGGAGTTACCATGCCTCTCCACAATGTCCGTTGAAAAGTATTATAAATGTTTATAATTCGCGGCCACTGTGGGGTGCGGGGTTGTCTGACCACACCTCATCACATTTGTGAGTGGGGGCTGGTGAAGGAGAGACGGTTCTGACGTTAGCCGTAGCTGGGAATCGAACCCGGGATTATCAACAACGCCCCCCCAATAGGGAGGGACCATTCAATCAGAATGGGAATCCGATGAGCTCTTTGTCACAGTGGGGGCAGGTAAGAACATGACAGCAACAAGCAACACTGACGTTCGGACAAACGGATCGGCAAACACGGAAGTTGTTCCGGACAAACGGACGGACGGACGGACGGAGCAACCTCCGCTGGCGAGCGTCAGGCCGCGGCCTCACCGAGGTCGCCAAAGTGCTGCGGCTCGGCGAGCGTGGGGGGCGGCCGCCGCAGGGCGCCGGTGCGCACCCCGGCGCCCTCCATGGCCCCCGAGATGGCGCTGAGCGCATCGCGGCTCGGCGGCGGCGGCGGCGTCTCGGCCCTCGCGTGATTCCTCGACGGCTGCCGGGCTGCGCGCACACGCGGAGAGGGCGGGGGGGGGGGCGGGGGTCTGGTCAGAGAGCGCCGACGACGCCTCTTCCGCTCCGGCCGTTTCGCGACGAGCGAGCGCGCACAAAGTGCTACCGCGACATCGAAACACCGAGCAGGTTCTGGTGGGGGGGGGCATGGGGGGTTGGAACGAGCTGCCCCAGTTTACGCGTTTTTATCGACAAAACCCCCCTCCCCCTTCATTCCCACAAAGACAAAAGTGTTGCATTTGCAGCGCCGAACGTCGTTTCGATGTTCATGCGAGCAGGGCACCGCTTCGGCTCTTTAAAACGTCATGTGCACGCCCCTTCATGTCGTGAATAAGAAAGAACTGTCCGTACTTCGCAATCCAACTGTGGAACGCGTGATGCGACGCTACGCTGGTTACCGTAAGCACAGAGCTCAACGGGGACCGCACAGGCGTGTGACGATTACGCGCAGCGGGGAGATGCGTGGGTGTGGGGGGTCCACAATGACCCCCCCGCCACCCCCCTTATCCGTACGAGACGCTACATCCGCACGCGTTATTGCGAGGGGCCACTGTGTGATTAAACAAACACAAAAACAATAACTGGATTTCAGAACCCATTACCCGATGAAGGTCGGAGCAGTTTGACCGAAACGGCGTCGCACGCGAATGTTTAAATTCGGTCATGAAAAGTCTTCAGCCAGGAGCAGGAAGAGCAGGAGCTGTGTTGGTCAGAATTTCATCGGCACAGCGGCCACGAGTAAGGAGCAACTCTGCACACGTGACAATCTTGTCTGGCGGTGGAGGGCTAACAACGCCTCTGATTAGCACGGCTGGCTACGTACGGAGGGAAAGAAGCTTAACATATATACAAACAACACGAATTTTGGCACAAAACTACCATGTGGCCCAACCAAAAAAAAACAAATGAGGATCACTGCACCGGATATGAAAGAACATACGTTTTAAGTAAACCAAAACATTGCTAAGGAGGTCTAATGATGTAGATGCTCACCCCAAGCCCTCATTACTTTTATAGTGCATTGTCTTTGAGCTGTACGCCTTTTGGCGTCATCTGGTCGAGCACCAATTGGGTCGAGGCTCAAAAGAAAGCCGCCCCTTGGTGTGGACCAATCAGTTTCAACGACAATGCATATGTTATCATAGTATGTTTTTTTTGTTTGCATTTTAACTGCAGGTATTGTGGTTAATGCAGATATGAATCCTTGTAAAAAGGTTTCAGTTTTGTTGCCAGAAAAAAAAGGGGAAAAACCCTATTATTATATTTTGGTACTGGCAAAAGAGGTCTAATGATGTAAAAAAATTGCTCTTGTTAAAAGAGACAGGTCAAACATTGCAAATCAGGAGCTGGTAACGCTGAGTCCTGAGACTCAATGAAGACTTCTTTGGGATTGCAGTGAATTGTTGTAGTTTGTACGATGAGAGGAAGCACACAGAACCGAGTTCAGGGGGCAATGCTCACCTGACCTTGCAGGGCTCCGAGTGGATAACACCTCCTTCCCCTTTCCCTTATCTGCGGCACAAACACATCATAACCATCACCACCATCATCAACATGATCATCATTCGCCTTTTGGTGTTCTCTGGTCTAACGCTGGTTAATGCAGACATGATTTCTTGCAAGTCTGGTGTTTGAACATCTTAATACCTGTTTTATTTCCAGAAAGGGTAAAACCTATTCTTATACAATGATCGTCATTGTCACTACATTCAACATCACCATCATTACCACTGCCATCACTAAAATCAACATCATCATCACTGCATTCAAAATCACTGTCACCATCACCACCAACACCATCAACGTAACCATCACCACCACCATCACTTTTTTGAACATCATCGTCATCATCAAACACACTGAACTATAACACTCAAATTATTTGGTGACGCTGCTGCATTGGCAGTGGTGCAATGGGCAACAAAAAAATGTCAACACATTTGCCAATAAGAACACTGCCCGGTCTTAAAAGGAAAAATCTATATATTAGGAGATATTTCGGGCAACTGCCTTTCTCCAGAGGTTACTGCCCGAAACGTCTCCTGTTGTTTAAATATTTTTCCTTTTATGGCACCTCGGCGTTGCTGGCGAACGCGTCGGGTTTTGTAAAACAAGCAGCTCGTGTTTCCTCGTCGTGCGACGCTCGGGTTGGCCCGGACAGTCGACACGGACGCTCGACACGGACGGTCGGCACGGACGGTCGACACGGACGGTTGGCCCGGACGGTCGACACGGACGGTCGGCACGGACGGTCGACACGGACGGTCGACACGGACAGCCGACGTCAAGGGCCCCCCACACACAATCAGGAGAGGAGCGAGGTCCGGTGACCTCAGTGGCCACTGAAATATGGAGGAGTTCGCTCCCTGACCCCGGCAGAATCCACCCGTGTGGGGATACGTCACGTTTCAGCATCAGAATTATTTAATCTTTATTAGACTGGAAGACAAAGATCTCCCGTACAGCTTGAACAGACTGTTGGGGAAAGTGCTGTTAGCGTCACAGCACACGATGGGGTGGGTGGCCAACACCACGCCTGGCCGCCTTAGTCTCCCCAGTGGCGATGTTTACACACCTCACCAGGTACTCATTTGAGGAAGAGTCAACCTAGGGAAGGCCCAGGACTGGTTTAGATAATTGTCACCGGTGTTGGCCGTGGGCATAAATCGAACTCGGGTCGCCGGGTTCGTAGTGCAGCGTAGCGATAACCGCTACTACGCTACACGAAGCAACATACCGAAGCAACTGGCTCCTGACTTATGCCGCACGCTGTATCATCACATGACCGATGAACCGCCATCACGGGAACCTTTATCTTATTTCACGCTGTATGCCTGTACCACCGACACAGCCGTGTTTGATGTTTGTACGTACTCTACGTTGAACTTCTTTGGCGCCGTACGTAGCCAACCTTGTTAACCGTAGGGTGTGGGGAAGTACGGAAAATTAAACACAAAAAGCGGTTCTAGAGAAAACGAAAGGCAAAAAACGCGACACAAGTGCTTCCTGAGAACGCGCGCAGCGTCCATGCGTCCAACGTTGTACGTCAAGATTGTTTTGCCTACATTACGCGTGAAACATTTAACTGTTTGTGTGTGCGCACAGTGGTTAGCGCCACTGTGTTACGATGAACCCGGCAAACCCGAGTTTGATTCCCGCTCACGGTCGACACCAGTAACGATGAGCTTTAATCGGTCATGGGCTTCCCCTAGGTCGACTCAGCCTCAAATGAGTAACTGGTTCAGTGTGTAAACATCGTCTACTAGGGAGAAAAAGACAGCTGGGCGTGCTGCTGGCCACCCACACCGTTTGAGTGCTGTGCTGGCCTTCATAGGTGCTCGCTAACAGCACTTGCTCCTACACTCTGTTCAGGCAATAGGCGGCTCTTTGTATTTGTTGGCCATACACATGCAAGGCACCCCGCATTTATCACTTCCTTCCAAAGCAGAGACACACACCTGTGTACATATGAAACAGTGCTAGACAGCGGATACTATTCACATCGAAATGTCTCTACGGAGGCACCCAGAGGGAGAATGTCTCCACTGAACACAGAGGGGGAGTGGAACTCCATCTGGGTTGTGAAACAAGAAAGTAAACAACAAAGTATCCAACAGAGCCCAAGGGGTTCAATGTCTCCTACTGAGCCAAGGAAAGCACCCTCCTATTTAGCCCAGGGGGCCTCCCACTGAGACGAGGAGAGTTTGAACAAATGTTTGAATGGATGACCAAATGTAATAATGATTGACCAGCACCAGCTTATGTGTCACCAAACACCACAGGATCTGGCACTTAGCCGCCTCAAATGAAGGCAATAATTGACGTCGCCCAAGACGAGTCACCCGCGTGGATTCAGGTACAGTGCCATCTCTCAAGGCAGTTAAACATCTTCGCCACCGTAGCGCCCTTTCAAGGCACGCCGTGACTATAAAAAGCGGTGACTTTCCAGGAGAGGTGATGGACCCGCGAGATCTTGCGCAACCTTCACGGCACGCCCGATGGGTGTTTGCAGCAATGCCATGCGGGATGAAATCGAAAAAGTGATTTTGGTTGCGGTCTGCGGCACACCCACGCAAATTCCGTAACGCAAAGACATACAAAATAAAGGCAAGTTGCCGGCTGTGTGTGGGTCCACGTACGGCCCTTTGTCAATGCGATGCTAGGTGAGGCCCCCCCTCCCCCCCATGCTGTGGGGGTTTTTTGGGCCATACAGAATTTCACCCCGACTAGTCAGTGCGGGTCGGTGAAGGCAGGCAAGCGATGAGTGAACATAGAAGTACGGTACAACGGCGGGGTGTTGCTGCACTGCCGTCCCGCTGTACTCCGAGAAGTCCCGCAGCCAACAACACGTCCTGTGCGTCCAGCGAGTTCACCCATCCAACTGCTATCCGGGCTTAATCCTGCTTACGATAAATGTGCGTTCTCTGCGATTTGGTCATCAGCCGCTGGTGCGGCTATTTGGTAATAAATAACAGCTGCTCTACTTGGAGGGTCACAGGACAGAGCTCTGTGGCAACAAAACCAGGCCCGGCGTGTTGCAGGTGGCGTGTAGCAGGTGGCAGGTGGCGTGTTGCAGGTAGCGTGTTGCAGGTGGCGTGTGGCAGGTGGCGTGTGGCAGGTGGCGTGTGGCAGGTGGCGTGTTGCAGGTGGCGTTTGGCAGGTGGCGTGTGGCAGGTGGCGTGTGGCAGGTGGCGTGTTGCAGGTGGCGTGTTGCAGGTGGCGTGTGGCAGGTGGCGTGTTGCAGGTGGCGTGTGGCAGGTGGCGTGTGGCATGTGGCGTGTTGCAGGTGACGTGTGGCAGGTGGCGTGTGGCAGGTGGCGTGTGGCAGGTGGCGTGTTGCAGGTGGCGTGTGGTAGGTGGCGTGTTGCAGGTGGCGTGTTGCAGGTGGCGTGTGGCAGGTGACGTGTTGCAGGTGGCGTGTGGCAGATGGCGTGTTGCAGGTGGCGTGTGGCAGGTGGCGTGTTGCAGGTGGCGTGTGGCAGGTGGCGTGTGGCCGGTGGCGTGTTGCAGGTGGCGTGTGGCAGGTGGCATGTTGCAGGTGGCGTGTGGCAGGTGGCGTGTTGCAGGTGGCGTGTGGCAGGTGGCGTGTAGCAGGTGACAGCACCTGCGATAAAACGGAGTGCGCTATTAATGAGCGCCGATTAATGCCGGTGCAGCAAGCAAGGTGGCGAGTGCGACTGTGACCACAGGATCAGCTGGAGGCAGTCGCCCTCCAACAACAACGGAGGGCAGAGGAGCGACGCTCACAACAACGAGTGGAGCGCTGGGTGGCTGAAATACAAGTTGGCATAGTAGGGTGCACAGCTGGTGTATCTGCCAGTCATTTCAGTCGGTCAACCCATGACACCTGGGTCTGTCCCGTGACCTGTCAGCGAGCCTTCGACACTTCACGTGGCCTCAAAGTGCACCTGGCCTGGCACAGACGCTGTGGTGACATCACCATCACTTAGTGGCGAATGTCGGGTATTGGTATAGAATCAGTCCTACTCACCGTGCATGGCATGCCACGTGACACCACGGGCTTGTACGATGCACAAAGCCGTTTGTTTACCTCGCAGACTGTAGTGAAGTATGGCGACTTCACACGACCTGCGAGGCATGATGGCAGGACCAATCATATGGTCGCCATCGTGCCTTGTGCAATCGGTACTATTCTTCCTTGTTTCCAGGCTGCACTCGTTTTTCCGTTTGTTGATTTTTCCTTCTCATCATGAACAGAAAGCGATCGCACTGGTTTAAGCGATCGCACTGGTGGATGGGTCACGCACGCCCGGTCCCATTCGTCTCTCCCAGACCTGTACGCATGTACGTTGAACTTCTTTCGCACCATACTTAGCCAACCATGCTAATCGGAGGCGTTACCGTACGCAGCCAACCGTGCCAATTGGAGGTGCGCTAATCTTTTTGGAGGATCTGACCCGGTGGATGCCCAAAGCCCAACTCTGATAACCAACTTTAGGCAGTGTGCGTGACCAAGCGCAGGAGCCATGCTGTTGCTGGAATCGCAGTGCCATGCGTTTGTCACTTCATCACCGCCGGCTCCTCGCATAGCCTCACAGGAGCAAATGTGTCCACACGAGGGGGTAAGGAGGGAATGGGGTCAAATGTGTTTGACTGTAAATAAACAAGTTACGAAAAAAAGCAATCACATGTATGTAGCCCACCTTGCTTATCAGAGGTGCGGGGGAGGGACAACAAACACGTGTTTGTCTTAGGAATGATTTATCAGTAAGAAAGTTGAAGGATTGGGTAGCTGTCGGATAAAACGTCTTTGCATAAAGTATTTATAAACAGTACTTTCTGCTGTGGTTTGTGTCTTCACGTATTGGCAACCGTTTCATGAATTTGGCTGGTATTCTATCAGATAATTCACTAAATAGCAAAACTTTATTCCCAAGTTACATAGTCACCCCACCCACGTGAGGGGCTGACAGGACAGAGCCTAATGCCTGCACACAATCAACCTGAGCTTGAGAGGATAATCATTGGAAGGTACCGTGGGGAATTTGGTCCATGATGGTGGGCGAGAAGATGACCTTTGTCATGCTTTGTCATGCTCGCGTGACAAAGGTGCACGCACACACGTGCACGCAGCCACTGTAACCAGCCTGCAACAATGTATCATTCATTTTGAGAACACGGTCATCACGTCCACTAATCACACGCTTAACAATAACATTGGTTTCACTGACATGGCCAACTCGGACATACCTTCGTTGAAAATACGAATAACCCCACAGGCCTTCACATTCTCTTACTAGTACTAAACTATATCTGATCAGGTAAGGCCCATTGAGGTATATGGCTCTTTTTCAGAAGCGACCTGGCCACAAATGATAGCTCAATGAAGTGGCTTATCACGTGGAAATGTATAGGAGCAGCTAAATACTCTAAACGCATGTTTCTGAAGGTAAGGGGAAAAATCGGAGGACCCGGAGACCATGGTGAGACCATGCAAACTCCAAATATACAGGCGTCGGGGTCGAGATGGAACCCACGACCTCCTGCATACCAGGCGAGATAGTTAACATTTCGCCACCGTACAGTAACGCACACAGCATTGTGTGGGCAGTGGCATGGTTATTGAGTGCGGAACTAAATGCACCGTGGTCCACGGAATGGAGGGGAATGCAGGCGCCGGGCTACGAAGAGTGAAAGAGGGGGCAGAAATGTGTACAGAGACCCTCCCCCCCCCACCGACCATCAATGAATTTCTTGTACCAGGCCACGTGCCTGCAACCACGCCATTGTGTTGTTGTGGGCCTGCCCCACACCACGTGGTAGTCGTACACACCATGTTGCTTATCATGTTCTGAGAATGGGTCCACATTCAAATGAGCGAGCAGGTGTCGCGATTACAATAATGAATTTGTTCCCTATCCCCACGACAGGTAGGGAATGGGCCATCTGCCGTGGGGATAGGGAACAGGGTGTTTGGGCGATGGTTATAAAAACTGTCAATAGGCATTAGTCGCCGGTTTGAGGAGAGGCATTTTCCTGTGATTCGTGTTAAGCGATACGATTCGTGAATAGGATGAATGACTGTGAGACTCTCGTGGTGGTGGTAGAGTTTTGTGGGCTTTACCTGGTAAGACACAAAGTTTAGTTTTATTTGTATGTCTTTAACAGCGATTTGTTTACCTTTCATATACTTTTCAGTCCTATCGTGTTTTTGTATTATTTGTTGTTGTAACGTTCTGACCCGTCCGAACTTGGTATCTGTGATAAAGGGCTTTATAGAGCAGTATCAATTCTGTGTTATGTAGGTGATCATATATATTATACAGTAGTCAAGGAATAGGGTTATGAGTAATCATTCCGATGGGGTAGTGATGTAAATACTGCTGCTAGGTACGGGTTTAGCAGTGGGGTTAATGTGTTAAGTTTAAGGTTAGTGTGTTATATGTTCAGACGTGGGCTAGGTTAGAATGGGGTTAACTATTGGGTTAACAAAGGGGTCAGCGCCAGGTATTAATCTTAGGGGTACAATTGGATATATTCTTGGGGTTATGCTAATGTTATGGTTTGAATTAGTATTAGGTATAAGGTTAGCGTTTTAAAGTTAGTGTTAGGGATGGCCCGAGGCTGGGATAAGGTTGGTATAATATGTTACCATTTGGGACCAGGGGTAGCAATGGAGACATTAATATTGGTACAGTGTTAGAGACGGTAATATTGGTACAGTGTGACAGCAGTATTGGTACAGTACCAGAAACAGTAGTATCGGTAGTGTTAGATATAGTGTTATTGGTACAGTGTTGGTACAGTATTATTGGTGCAGTATTATTGGTAGTGTTAGACAGTATTATTGATAGTTGTACAGTATTATTGGTACAGTATTAGGCAGCAATATTGGTAGTATTAAGACGGGAATATTGGTGGTTAGGCAGTATTATTGGTACAGTGTTAGACAGTATTGTTGATAGTGTTAGATACATTATCATTGGTGCAGTGTTGGACAGTATTATTGGCAAGGTGCTAGATACAGTAGTATTGATACAGTATTATTGGTAGTGTTAGATACAGTAGAATTGATACAGTATTATTGGTACAGTGTTAGATACAGTAGTATTGATAGTCTTATTGGTGCATCATTTTTGGTACAGTATTAGAGACTGTTACTGGTAGTGTTGGACAGTAATAGTGGTAGTTTTATTGGTAGTGTTAGGCAGGAATATTTGTACAGTGTTAGGTCGTATTATTGGTAGTGTTAAACAGTATTATAGGTAGTGTTAGACAGTATCATTGGTACAGTGTTAGACAGTATTATTGATAAAGTGTTAGTATTATTGATAGTGTTAGACAGTATTATTGATAGTGTTAGACAGTTTAATAGGTACAGTGTTAGACAGTAATATTGGTACAGTGTTAGTATTATTGATAGTGTTAGACAGTATTATTGAGTGTTCGACAGTATTATTGGTACAGTGTTAGACAGTAATATTGGTACAGTGTTAGACAGTATAATAGGTACAGTGTTAGTATTATTGGTAGTGTTAGACAGTAATATTGGTACAGTGTTAGACAGTATAATAGGTACAGTGTTAGACAGTATAATAGGTACAGTGTTAGACAGTATAATAGGTACTGTGTTAGACAGTCTAATAGGTACAGTGTTAGACAGTATAATAGGTACAGTGTTAGACAGTATTATTGGTACTGTGTTAGTATTATTGGTACAGGGTTAGACAGTCTAATATGTACTGTGTTAGTATAATAGGTACTGTGTTAGACAGTATAATAGGTACTGTGTTAGACAGTATTATTGGTACTGTGTTAGTATTATTGGTACAGCGTTAGACAGTCTAATAGGTACTGTGTTAGACAGTCTAATAGGTACTGTGTTAGACAGCCTAATAGGTACAGTGTTAGACAGTATAATAGGTACAGTGTTAGACAGTATTATTGGTACTGTGTTAGTTTTATTGGTACAGTGTTAGACAGTCTAATAGGTAGTGTTAGACAGTATAATAGGTGCTGTGTTAGACAGTATAATAGGTACAGTGTTAGACAGTATTATTGGTACAGTGTTAGTATTATTGGTACTGTGCTAGTATTATTGGTACAGTGTTAGTATTATTGGTAGTGTTAGTATTATTGGTACTGTGTTAGTATTATTGGTAGTTAGACAGTATAATAGGTACAGTGTAAGACAGTATTATTGGTAGTGTTAGTATTATTGGTACTGTGTTAGTATTATTGGTACTGTGTTAGTATTATTGGTACAGTGCTAGAGGCGGGCTTAGGCCAACGTCAACATTTTGCGTCTCAAACTCTCCACCACGAATCGTCTCCCGCCACTCGGCCCATTGATTCTCGCGCCGCCGTCGGCTCGTTGTTAATCAACGCCGCGCTTCTAACAAACAAACAAACACCGCCCTCCAGCCCTAACAACAACAACAACAAACATTAAAACGAACGCGGGACGTTAACAGACTTCGAGTTGACGGCGGCGGCGTCGTCGGCGTCGTTCCCGACCGCACTCAAAGCGGCAGTTTATGGGACTTTGGAACCCGCGATTCCGTGGATCATCTCCCTGCAACCCCACCACCCAGCGCGGCCACGTCGCAATGAATCACGAAACGCCTTCATTGTTATAACGACGAATTGTCACAACCCGCCACCACCTCCGCCTTGCCCGTCGTCGCTTTGCTAAAGCGGCGCAAAGTGACTGCACCGGCGGCCCCCCGCGCGCGAGGCCGCGCCTCGGAGCCTCGGCCTCGCCTGGAAGGTTCCCCACCACCACCACCTCCACCCCCGGGGGGAGAGAGAGGGGGGGGGGGGTGCCTCACCTCTGGACATGCGCTTGATGATGAACGACATCTCTGAGGGCTGTCGTTGTTCAGCCCACGACGACGACGACGACAAAGAGGAGGTGGTGGTGGTTGTTGACGAGGCGGGTGAGGACTGCGGGACGTGCAGCCGTGTCGGCTCGGGTGCCCATGACCGGCTCCGTGACCCACCCCGCCACTCTCTCTGTCTCTCACTTCCTCCTATCCCCCGGCGAAGGTGAGGCAGGAGGATGAGGAGGAGGGGGGATGATGAGGATGATGATGATACGAGGATATGTGAGGACAGACGAGGTGATAGTGATGATGAGATGATGGGAGATGAAGTGAAGGAGGCCTCCCTCACGCGAGTAGCGCTCACCCCGCTCAGCAGAGGGGGGAGGCAGGAGGGGGAGGGGATTTTCACTTCCTTCACTTGACAATTAAAATTAAATACATTAAAACGATCCTTCTCAATTACTGGGTCTTGTCCCGAATAAAATTGTCCCGGTTTTAAAACAAGTGCGGTTTATTCACGAAGGAAGAAAAATGAATGGTTTTAGTGAGGCACAGCATGGATATAATACACTCACTATATTGTACACAATTAATACTCAACATATTCTGGGTATTCAATTGGTTATTTATATTTACGAGGAATTGCTGAATTAAAAATAATAAATGTACGTATATTGCGTGCACACAGTTGGGTCCTAATTGCGGCTAATTTGTGGAAACAGAAACTGCAGTAAAAAGACAAAAAATACAATGTTTTAGATTTTGCAACAGTTGCAAAATATCGCGATGATGGTGTCGACGTGACGTCTCAGAGGAGATGAATCCATTCGGAAATCTCGCAGGGCAGTGGGCAGCCCCCCCCCCCGCTGCGTTCGAGAACGACCCGCGGAAGTGGATGTCACAGAGCTACCTCTGAAGCCACTTTGTTGAATAAGCGACCTCTGGTTCACACAGCGGGGATTCAGGCACCCACCCACCGACAGTAATGTTCACCCGGCGATGATCAAACCGATTCGTATTACCCCCCCCCCCCATACACTCGAGAGTTTCCCACGCAGCAGTGGCATGAGCGAGAAATTGCAGGAGCTACGCCGTTACCTTTAACTTGCTATCAAGGGGCATGGGCCCTGGGTTTGATGAGACAGCCGCAACGCTGTCGAAGCAATCCGTGTCAATCCAGAGGACGCACTTTGCCGTGGGACCTCTGAAACCCCAATGGGAGAAAGAGACCGAAATCGTTTCACAAGTCCAGGAGGCCTCGTGACCAACTGTGGGGATATATTCAAAGTTCTCCGATGTGTGTCCCCGGATTGCACCACCACCACCACCAACCACCAACCACGTGTTGTTCGGCACGGTGTCCGACGTTTCGCTCCCACGTGTTGAGAGCTCTCCACGTGATGAGCCACTTCGTTGAGCTATCGTTTATGAACAGGTCGCTTCTGAAAAAGAGCCACATAGCTCAGTGGGCTTCACCTGATAAGATAAAATAAAGTTTAGTTAACATTTTATTTGGTTATTTTTAGTGATTTGTTTACCTTTCCTATGCTTTGCACTCGTATCGTGTTTTTGCATTGTTTGTCGTAACGTTCTGACCCGCCTCTACTGGACATCAGTGAAGAAGAGCTTTATAGCTCATCGGATTTCTCCAGGACAAATACAGATTCTGACTAGCCAAGTGAGCTGTGGTCAAATACTCCCCTCCACACGCCAGCACGGCCTGCGGAGGCCCTCATCCAGCAGTGGATTGACTGACAAAAGAAACACGTGCTTAACAATAACATTGGCGCACGTATTCTGTATCTGGAATAAAATGTGCAATTCGGTCATATTTGCTCACATTTATTCTCACGGTGACCTAAGACAAATGGCCACAATGCAGTTCTTCAGCAACTGTTGATGTTTTTTTCAAAATGCTCAAAGGCTGAGCGCTTTTTTTGTACACATTTCTGCGTGTATGTTTCTGTTACGATGGGGTTGTCTTGCCGAATATAAAGCTTTGTGTATACTCCCCAACAATGCATAATTACACACAAAGTAGCAATCATTACACACAAAGTGCGCTTGTCACAAATGAACCACAATACAATGCTGATTTTTTTCAAGGAGCATAAACCATCACGAGAACTGAGGTCATCCTCGCAGCAGTAGCGGCTTCTGGCTGCTAACCATCAAACAAAGACGGTGGTCATCGCATCGCGCGCTTTCAGGTGCGCCTCTGCGGCCGTCTGGAACGCTCTTCCTTCCGATATTAGGAAACCACTGGAGCTATGTGCACTTTTAAATAATCTGCGTTGAAAACTAATTTCTTTCGAACTGCTTTTTGTGTTTAGTTTGTTGTCCTTTCCCCCGCACCTTCAATTAGCACAGTTGGCTACGTACGGCACGAAAGATATTCTTGGTTCTTTCGGTAAAGTCACGTAGAAGGGAAACAATAAAATAATACAAATATAAAACAATAAAATTCTCACGACGTTTCGACTGCAACACAAGCAATCATCATCAGGTGTGAAAACCACAACAAGAAAATTTGAAAAAAGTGGCGGGTTTTTTTTACGTTAGCACCACAGAGAGCGATTTGGCAGTTTGTTCAGATGGACGCGTCCATCTATGTTCGGAAAAGAGGAGGGGGGAGACGAAAATAATGGATGCGGTCTGAAAGCCACCTTAAGCGTGATCAATCAATTAAGACCTGAAATGGTTTATCAAATCCTTCCATTGATTGCTAAGCCAGAATCCATCTTCTCGGTTGAAATTGTCTCTGTGTTTGTATATGTGGATAGCCTCATGAACGAATCTCTCATGGTAGCCAAATGGCTTGCAGATAACCTCTGTCTTGGAGAAGTCAATGTCATGTGAGCCTACTGAATTATAACAGTGATCTGGCACGGCCGAAGTGTTGGTCCTACCGTGTTTTAGGTCTGCTTTGTGTTCACGGATGCGGTCCGAGACATGTCGTTTGGTTTCTCCAATGTAACTACTACCACAGAGGCAACTTAGTTTGTAGACGCCAGGGTACTGTATGTCACATCTTTTACAGACGGAACCAGATCACGGATTTTATGTAATGTGTTAAATCTGACCTGGATCTTGTGTTTATTCAAGATTTTGGAGATATTTTTTGTGATCCCCGCAATGTAGGGTAAAGTGATGGTTTTGAATGGCTCCTCAAGAGGGTCCTTCTTCATGGTTGGAGTGATAGCTTTGCGGATTGTGTAGTCGGAGTAACCATTAGCCTTAAGAGCTTGGTGTATGTGCTTGAGTTCACTGGCTATGTGTTCCTGGTCGGATATGCATTGGGCTCTATGGTGCAGAGTCTTGATGAGGGAATTCTGCTGGGATGGATGGTGGTGGGAATCCGGTTTCAGGTAAGCATCCGTATGGGTAGCTTTCCTGTAGACAGAGTGGCTCATTGAACCATCAGGTCTCTTTTGTATTAGGACATCCAAAAAAGGTAGCTTGCCATCTTTTTCGACTTCCATGGTAAATCTGATGGCTGGGTGTATGGAATTGATGTGGTCGAGGAATTGGTCTAGAGCAGGCCGGCCATGTGGCCAGATGACAAATGGTCATCCACGTACCTCTTCCATAAGGTTGGGCGCAGAGTGGCAGTCTGGATGGCGTCAGTCTCAAATTTCTCCATGAAAATGTTGGCTACAACCGGAGATAGGGGGGAGCCCATTGGGGTGCCCTCAGTTTGTTTGTAGAAAGTTCCATTCCAAGTGAAGTATGTATTGGTTAAGCAGTGTCTCACCAGGGGGGTACCTCAGTGTTTAGTCCTTGATGAACCAAGTCTTCAATGATTGCGATGATGTCAGGTACAGGGACTTCGGTGATTAAGGAAAATACATCAAACTGACAAGCAGGTCGTCTGGGGACAGGGAAATACCCTTGATTGCCGATATCAGGTGAGTAGAATTTTGTACCGCAGAGGTGGTTTTTCCAGTGAAAGGCCGCAGGATTTCAGACAGAAAATGAGCCAGTTTGTAGGTGGGGGAGTTGATGGTAGAGACGATGGGACGAAGGGGTGTATTACTTTATGTATTTTTGGTAAGCCGTATAATCTTGGTGGCCTGGCAGCAAAGGTTTCAATGAGAACTGTTTGGTTTGATCAATTAATGCGGTTGAATCAGAAATGATTTTGTTGGTTTGTATGACGAGGCTGTTGGTGGGATCTCTTTTTTTTGTGTAGCTGCCATCGTTGAGTAAGTCTTGAATTTTGTTGTTATATTATATTTTATCCATGATGACAGTGTCGGCTGAGAGGATGACAATGTCATCCCTCTTTTTTAACTTATATAATTCAAAACGCTCATCTTTGCTGAGGTTGCTAGCTGGCATCTTAGCGTTTTTGAGGGTTGCAGCGATTTCAGATCTTGCTACGTCTGCAGCGATGTGACCCACCAGGCCCTTGAGAGCCACGTCTACTTGGGCAATGATATCATTAACTGGTATGTGTTTAGGTGTGACTGCAAAGTTTAGCCCTTTAGCTAAAACGAATTTCAGACTAAAGATGTTCAACATACGTTCGTCATTAACACATTATATACTTTTCTGGTGAACAATCCTTATTTACGGCACACAGGTTAATATCGGATTTTTTTTTTAAATCACAACGCTGGTTATCGTTCATAGTTGTCCAGCAGAGGGCGCAGGATGACATGTAACGTCTCTGTGGATACCCGAATCGATATGTCGTCTTTAGTTTGAGCCGCGTCTGTCCTGCTAGGCGACCTGACAATGCGAAAATGCGTCATCACACGGCACACCACATCCAGAATACATCTCGCTATGGCTGTGGCTACTACTCACCTGCCACCTACACGAGTCGACCAGCGACTCGAAAAATATCCAGTGGGATATGAAGCCACGTAGGCATTAATAACGAGAAAACTTGTGATGCACAATTCTTATATTTTAAAAACATATATGTTGCAAAGTTATCTTGATTTGATGTTGGTATTAGCAGACGTTCATTAAGCAGCCTTAGGTACAAACCATTTTATAGATGCATGGTTGGAATTACACCGAGAGACAGCAAGAGGAGCACGTGGATATACGAACAATAACAACAGCTGCCATTCGCCACTAAGTGACTGTGGCGTCACCACGGCGCCTGTGCCAGGCTAGGTGGATTTTAAGTCCACGTGAAGTGTCGAAGGCTCGCTGACAGGAGGTCACGGGACAGACCCAGCAGGCGCCATGCGTTGACTGACTGAGATGACTGGCAGATGCACACCAGCTGTGCCCGCTACTGTGCCAACTTGCTGCATTTTATCTGCCCGGCGTTCTGCTCGTTGTTGTGAGCGTCGCTCCTCTGCCGTCCGTTGTTGTTGGAGGGCGACTGCCCCCAACTGCTCAGTAGCGTCCTTCACGAGCCTCTTCCACAGATCACAGAATACACGCATATAGCAAGAGACATCAGTGAGTAAAACTACGGAAGGTTATTTTCCTGGGCCAATATATCGCGAGTCGGGGTGATGGCCGATGGCCAGGACTGCTGACGGAATTGCAGCCCAAAGGATGAAAAATGCATCTCAGAGGACGACTCCCGCGGAGATGCAGCTGTGGGTGATGCACATGAATGCCGTGCACATGCGCGTTCAGCAGAGGGCATGAGAGTCTGTCCTCGAGATGTTGCAGCGAAATGTTTGTCTCGAGAGTGTCCACATTTTTTTTGTATATAAATGATACTTTATCTCTGTCTGCACACATGCTCTTCCGATGATGGGTACTCTCGTTGATTGAGAATAATAAATAATAATAGTGTTAATTGTTCAAAATCCATAAGTGTCTGAACGCAGCACTAATCTTAATGTGCCCGAAATTATTTTAATGACAGCATGACACTGCCTGCATTGAACGCAACCGATGCATGCAACGGGTGATAATTTGCATTTAATGCGCAGTCAATCCACTGCTGGATGAAGGCCTCTTCCACACCATGCCGGGGATGAGGGCTATTTGACCATACTTGACCACCGCTGGTTAGTGAATGGGGGGGGGGGGGGGTAGTTAGGGGGCCGCTGATGTTGGTCATAGCCACGAATCGATATAAAATTGTCGGGTTTATGGTGCAGTGCGCTACCCATTGCGCTACCGCTCCACCCAAAGAATGACAATACCCAGGGATTCATATCGGGCCGGGTCGGTGAACGTGAAAACATGTTACCGCCCGGCACACCACTCCAGTATACCTCTCGCAACAAGTCACCTGCCATCTCCCGGTCAACCAGCTACCCATTACACCGTCACCATCAGGCCATGCTCAATCCACTGATGGATGAAGCCCTTCCCAAGCCGCCGCCAGTTCCCACGATCATACAACGTAATAACTACCCACCTAGCACCCGCGCACTCACTGATTCCATCGATCCATCTCCACGGCGGACGTGAAACATTTTTTGTTCGAGAACAAATGAAACCCTGACAAATACAAACACGTCCCCACCCCCCTCCCCACCCCCATTGTGCGCGAGGATGTTGGCGCTCATGGATCTCTGCTGTGATCCCTTGTTGTTGTTTACTCTGCTGTGATCCATTGTTGTTGTTTACTCTGCTGTGATCCCTTGTTGTTGTTTACTCTGCTGTGATCCATTGTTGTTTACTCTGCTGTGCTCTCATGTTGTTTACTCTGCTGTGATCCCTTGTTGTTGTTTACTCTGCTGTGCTCTCATGTTGTTTACTCTGCTGTGATCCCATGTTGTTGTTTACTCTGCTGTGATCCATTGTTGTTTACTCTGCTGTGCTCTCATGTTGTTTACTCTGCTGTGATCCCTTGTTGTTGTTTACTCTGCTGTGATCCATTGTTGTTTACTCTGCTGTGCTCTCATGTTGTTTACTCTGCTGTGATCCCTTGTTGTTGTTTACTCTGCTGTGATCCCATGTTGTTTACTCTGATGTGATCCCATGTTGTTGTTTACTCTGCTGTGATCCCTTATTGTTTACTCTGCTGTGATCCCTTGTTGTTTACTCTGCTGTGATCCCATGTTGTTGTTTACTCTGCTGTGATCCCATGTTGTTGTTTACTCTGCTGTGATCCATGTTGTTTACTCTTTCTGTGATCCCATGTTGTTTACTCTGCTGTGATCCCTTGTTGTTTACTCTCACGAATGACACTGGTGACATTTTACGAATGTGCGAGCGAGAGAGAGCGAGAGCGATGGGGAGAGACAGGAGAGGAGAGAGAGAGAGCGATGCAGAGACAGAGAGCGTAGGTCGTGAAAGTTCGTCGAGCTGTGTACACAGAGATACAGACGCAAATTATTATCAGGCGCCGGCTGCGCGCTGCCGCTCGCGCGAGGGACAATCACAGTGGGGATGACGCACGAAAGACAGATGTCCCTCGTGTGGACTCTTGGGGCGAGTGCCGTGAGCGTGCGACGATGAAGGTCGAAACGACGCACGAAGTGGGGAGTGTGGCCAGCACCACACCCGGCTGCCTTTATCTCCCCAATACTGATGGGGATCTTTGAACACACCGCACCAGGCACTCATTCGAAGGCTGAGTCCACCGAGGCGAAGGCCCTGGACCAGTTCGGATAGTCACTCACCACTGAGGTTAGCCGCGGCCGGGAATCGAACTTAGGTGTGTCGGGGTTGGTAATGCTGCGCGCTAACCACTGCGCCACGCGCACAACCCACGTGCGTTCATAGCCGTGGCTCCACCGTCCACGTGAGCCGAGAAATTCGACTGCCCGTAGGCCTGAAGCGACTTAATTTTCACGCGATCCGCGGCCACGTGAGGCTATTACTTCAACACGGTCCGCACAGTAGATGTATCCGCCACTGCACGCATCATAGCCCCACTAATTGAAGTATCAAACTAATTATATGTTCACGCTGCTGCGTTGGCAGTCGTGCACGAGCACAAATAGTAATAAATAAACAACACGTTCGTCAATAACAGCACTGCAGCCTCAAAAGGAAACTATAAAAGCGGCGATGTTTCGGGCAATGACACTTTTTCATGTTCTGCGAAGAAGGGTCATTGCCCGAAACGTCGCAATCGATACTTTTCTTTTCATTTTCAGGCCACATACAGTGTTATTGAATGTTGTACTGATTGTCTATTGGGTGATAGTATTGTCTACGTGGTTGATAATTCGAACCCGAATGAACGCTTCCCTTTGCTGAAGTTGTTTCGCTGGACTGAATTGAAGACGCTCCCAGCACGCGAAGCGAAACGTCGGACATCGCGTCCGAACAACACGCGGCGGTCCGACGTCGTTACAAACCTCATCGTAGAGCCCTGCAGTAGCCCGATGCATGGGCAGCTACACAGGCGAGCGATGCTGCTGTTGCTGGCAACGTGCGTTGTACCGTACCCAGGTTCGCGTCTCCTCAATCCAGAGCCACTCATCACCCTCCGCCTCCTCCTCCTCCCTTCAGTGAGCCCGCAACAGCAATTAATTGACAGCTACGTACAGGGTACGGCTAATCACCTCATGATGGATGCATTACAAACGATCACATCATTTATTCTTATTGTGTTACTGTAATCAGTTCGCCTGTGCGTGTAGGAGCCCTTTTGTGAATCCACTTCTGGATGAAGGCCTCCACAATCAACGCCTGTGTGGGTCGTGCAGGTTATTTGACCATACTTCACCACGATTTAAGTGGTTAGGTTGCCGACTTTTACCGTGTGCGTGAGAGAGCCCGCCCTCCGAGGAGATGGAGTGAAGCAATCATCTCATGTGCGGGCGCTAGGTGGATCATTGTACATCGCAATAGTGTAGCGGTTAGCGCGCTGTGCTACGAACCCGGCGACCCAAGTTCGATTCCCCTCTCACGGCCAACACCCAGTGACAATTATCTCAATCGGTCCTGGGCCTCCCCTAGGTCGACCCAGCCTCAAATGAGTACCTGGTGCGGTGTGAATACATCGCCACTTTGGATACAAAGGCGGCCGGGCGTGGTCTGGCCAACCACCCCCTTGTATGCACTTGCCGGCTTTCATAGGTGCTCGCAAACAGCACTTGTCCCAAGAGTCTGTTAAGGCTATATAGGGGGGGGGGGGTCTTTGTTACACATCGCAGGATCGAGAGGCGGCGGCTTAGCGAGGCCTTCATCCAGCAGTAGATTGATCATGGCTGATTATGGATTAACGAATACCCATTACCGTATCCCGATGATCAAAGTCAATTATTTGTCCCCAAAAATGTCCAAAGCGGTGAGGAATGAAGGGGAGGCGGGGAGGGAGGGAGGGAGGGGAGGGAGGGGAGGGGAGGGAGGGAGTAGGGGAGAGGTGGGCTGGGTGAGAGAGAGGAGTGCGCTGGGAAAGCGTGGGGCGAGTATTGAGAATCTTCTCCGCCACTCTTCCCTCCCTGCCGTGCTCCAGCAGCACACGCAGCGCGCGCCTAGAGGACCTCACAAGCTAACAGTACACACACAGCCTATACTCATTACAGCTGCTACACCAACAGGCTATTGTAGGTTTACGCCTATTGTTATCATCATCAGTATCATTAGAATTTGCAGCTGTACAATAAAGAATGGCTCAGAGTGCGACTGCGGTGACCAACATCTGACGGTGAAGCACGCGGGTCACGCCGCTGCCCTCCTTCTCCGTCATCCTTCGGCAGCGACTCCTCCAGGCGACTCGTGACGCCGACCCCCTACTCAGCGTCCTCGACTCCAACGTTGCCATCGCTGCTGACCAACTTCCCGCCGCCATACGCCAGAAGAACGCGGCTGTAGTATGCGAGCGCGGCCAGGCTGGGTGGCGGTGCGTGCGTGCGTGCGTTAGGGTGCATGAATTATTTGTTGTTATTTGGCGGTTGTTGTTATTTGTTTGGAGTGGTAGTGTAGCGGTTAGCGCGATGCGCTACGGCCCCGGTGACCCGAGTTCGATTCCCTCTCGTTGCCACCAACGCCAGTGACGATTATCTGAACCGGGCCTCGCCTACGTTGACTCAGCCTCAAATGAGTACCTGCTGCGGTGTGTAAACATCACCACTGGGGAGACAAAGGCGGCCGGGCGTGGTGCTGGCCACCCACCCCCTCGTTCGCAGGGTTCGCCTTCATAGGTGCTCGCTAACAGCACTTGTTAAGGCTCTACGGGGGTCGTTGTCTTTGTTTTTGTACGTGTCTGTGTGTGTTGGGGTGTATTTATTATATTATTTGTGGGGAGTGGTATTGTAGTGGTTAGTATGCTGCGCTTCGATCCCAGTGACCCGAGTTCGATTCCTGCTCACGGCCACCAACGCCAGTGACGATTGTCTGCACCGGTCCTGGGCCTCGCATAGGTTTACTCAGCCTCAAATTATTACCTGGTGCGGTGTGTAAACATTGTTACTCGGGAGACAAAGGCGGCCGGGCGTGGTGCTGACAACCAACCCCCTCGTGTACCGTCCCGGCCTTCATAGGTACTGCTCGCTAATAGCACTTGCCCCAACAGTCCGCTGAGGCTATACGGGGGATCTTTGTCTTTGTGTGTGTGTAGTTACAAATATTCACGTCGCTATATAGGACGCGGCTTACAGGATCCGGGTGGCATTACCGCTCAGAGATTAGGATCGCGTCTCCGGTGTGGCAATGGGCTGTTCGAGTCGCCCTCTCTTCCCCATTTAATTTTTAACGAGCTCGTGATAAGAGTTTCCAATTAACGTGGTCTCGTGTGCGCGAGTGTCAACGGCTACCCAGACGCATTGAACATTGTGCAGTCTTCCATTGCTTTATTTAATAGGTTGCTTTCTGTGTTCTATTTACATAGCGTGTTTGTCTTTTCTCTCGAGGAGCTCTCTGGGTGTTCCTCTAGCGGAGTCCCTCTTCTGCCAGCAGTGGCGTGAGCTCACAATTGTGTAATGTTGAATGTGACTCGTTTCCGTTTAATGAACGGAGGGGTTAATCCACCAACGTGGGGGTGCCGATAACGCAGCCTCCGGCCAACAGCGGGCGTCAGCACCCTGGACAGCTCCCTGGCTGAGGATGATAGCCCAGTGATAGAGCAGTCATAGAGACCAGTCATAGACCAGTTATAGACTAGTCATAGAGACCAGTGATAGAGCAGTCATAGACTAGTCATAGACTAGTCATAGACCAGTCATAGAGACCATTGGTAGACCAGTCATAGACCAGCCATAGACCAGTCATTGACTAGTCATAGACCAGCCATAGAGACCAGTGGTAGACCAGTCATAGAGACCAGTGGTAGACCAGTCATAGGCTAGTCATAGAGACCGGTGATAGAGCAGTCATAGACTAGTCATAGACCAGCCATAGAGACCAGTGGTAGACCAGTCATAGACCAGTCATAGACTAGTCATAGACCAGCCATAGAGACCAATGGTAGACCAGTCATAGACCAGTCATAGACTAGTCATAGACCAGTAATAGAGACCAGTGGTAGACCAGTCATAGAGCAGTCATAGACTAGTCATAGACTAGTCATAGACCAGCCATAGAGACCAGTCATAGACCAGTCATAGACCAGCCATAGACCAGTCATAGACTAGTCATAGACCAGCCATAGAGACCAGTGGTAGACCAGTCATAGACCAGTCATAGACTAGTCATAGAGACCAGTGGTAGACCAGTCATAGAGACCATTGGTAGACCAGTGGCAGACCAGTCACAGACCAGTCATAGGCTAGTCATAGACCAGCCATTGAAACCAGTGGTAGACCAGTTATAGACCAGTTATAGACCAGTTATAAACTTGTCATAGACCAGTCATAGACCAGTCATAGACCAGTCATAGAAACCAGGGGTAGACCAGTTATAGACCAGTTATAGACCAGTCATAGACTAGTCATAGACCAGTCATAGACCAGTCATAGACCAGTTATAGACCAGTCATAGACCAGTTATAGACCAGTCATAGACCAGTTATAGACCAGTTATAGACCAGTCATATACCAGTCATAGACCAGTTATAGACCAGTCATAGACCAGTTATAGACCAGTCATAGACCAGCCATAGACCAGTCATAGATCAGTCATAGACTAGTCATAGACCAGTTTTACAACAGTAATAGACCAGTCATAGACCAGTCATAGAGACCAGTGATACAAGTGATAAGAGTGATGGACCAGTGCTAGACCAGTCAACAAATCTTCGTATAGATCTACCTCTCACATATTCGCAGTTTACTTCATCGTTCTACATTTAACCTGTCGCACTGTAGGGTAATGCCGACGCTGGACGCAACCAATCACCCCCGCACACCCGCCCCGCTTAGAACGCATGCATCCGTGCGTCGACAGTTACAATAATCAAGCGAGAGGAATATTTTCTGCAAGTTCGTGGCGACGTGAGAGAGGCTCGTATCGATGAACAGTGGAGATCATCGCGGTTGCTGATTGTGCAGCCAATGCACCGGAGACTCCACGGGCCGAATAAGAGGGCAGCGATTGGACAGGGTTCACGCGGACACCACGTGCTGTGGCTTGAATATCACCACCACCATCACTGCGACCGCTTTATCGCAGCCCGAGCGCTTCAGGGCCGCGAAACGTGAATTTACTCAACAAAGCCATGTGGATGCACGGCCTTCCAACTGCTCCTGCACCCCTTCCTCCAACTCCTCCTCCTACTCCACCTCCTGCTACTGCGATCACTGCGACTGCAGGAGCTCCAGCCGAGTGGCTCCCGCACGCAGCGTCCGCCGCCGCGAACTGAACCCTGTGCGCGTGTTAAAGGGCCACCACCACCACCGCCACTGAAGGCAAAGATCCCCCATATAGCCCATTCAGGCTGTCGGGGCAAGTGCTGTTTGCGAGCACCATCAGGACTATCAAGCACCACAACCGCCACCACCTCCACCTCGAGCAGTGCCGCGTCCCGTCTCGGCGCGCACGCCGCGGCAGCGATGCTCACGTGCGTGGCCTGCTTCTGGTGCCTGCTGTCGCTCGCCCTGCTCGCAGCCTGCAGCCTGGGTCTCGTCTCCCCCGCCTGGCTCGCCCGGACCGCGGCCAGTGCCGCCAGCGGTGGTGGCAGCGGTGGTGTGGCCGGGGTCGGGGGAGCCGGCATGGTCAGCCTCGGTCTCTTCGGCTACTGCGGAGGGGGGCCGACCCCCGGCTCCGTGCCCCTGGGAGGCCCCGCGGGAGGAGGAGGCTCGGGGCCGGGGCAGGTGGCGACGCACGCGTGCAGCACGTACGGAGGCAGGGGACGCTTCGGGGACATCCCCTCGGCGGCGTGGCAGGTGAGGCGGGCCACTTGGCAGGATTGAGAACACGTGGCAGATGTGGGGGGCACGTGGTAGGATTGAGAAACACGTGGCAGGTGAGAGGGCACGTGGCAGGTTAGGGGGGTACGTGCCAGGATTGAAAATACGTGGCAGGTGAGGGGGGTACGTGGCAGGTGAGGGGGGCACGTGGCACTGTGTGTGAGAGGGGTGGAGAGCAATGGTATGGTGAGTGGGACCGGTGGCGCAGTGCTTAGTGCACCTGGAGACACGAGATCTTCGCCACTGGGGAGGCGGCCGGTCGTGGTGCTGGCCACCCGTCCCCTCGAGTGCCGTTCCGGCCATCATAGTCTGTTAAGGCTATACGGGGGATCTTTATATTTGGTGTGATGAGTGCTGGTAGGTGAGGTGTGTGTAATGTATATGGTGAGTGGTGCCCATAGTGCGCAGTAACCTGCGCTTCCGGTGTCCAGGGTTCAAGCCCCTTCCGTGGTGCCCATTAGTAGTGATTGGTATCTGTTGAACCCGTCATTGGTTCCCTCCAGGTCGACTTAGCCTAAATTAGTACCTAGCAGTGGTGGTTCGTGGCTCCAGGTTGAGGAGGCAGCAAATTCCGTCTCGGGATTTCTAAGCTCAGGAGATGACGCGTCTAGGTGCTGGCAGTACTAGAGACTCATAGACTCGCATAGAGACTCATATAACCACATAGAAACCCACTGACTCGCATAGAGACGACAGAGTCACATCGAGACCTCACGGAGAGGCTGCACTGCATATCAAGCAGTGCACGTGTTGCTTGTAAGCGCTAACTGCAGCCACCACTGGTGGATACACGCGATGGTGCTGGCGGTAGCAGTGGACTCCTCTACTGTACATCGATGCGTACGGCCCAATTTGCCAGTCCACTACTGGACGAGGGCCTCTCTTTCGTGTTTGACCATACATCACCGCGCTGGTTTGGTAATTTTGCGTAGGTAAAGGCCGGCAGCATAGACGTACAGTCCAACAATGAATGTTGCTGCACTGTCCTCTGCTGCCCACAACCTGGGAACTATAAACTAAACTATTTATTTTATTTTACTAGGTCAGGTCTGCTGTGCTACATAGGTCTTTTTCACGAGGGACCTGACAACAAATGATAGCTCAACGAAGTGGCTTATCACGTGGAAATTTAAAGCTGCCAAATACACTAAACGCGTGTTTATAAATGTCGAGGGAAAAAAAACAGACGACCCAGAGAAAAATCCACGCGACGACTGGGAGAGAGAGAGACCGCAAACTCCAAACATACAGAAGGCGTCTGGGTAGGGATCAAATCCACGAACCGGCTGCATGCCAGGCGAGATTCGAAGAACATTTAACAACCCGTAATGCAGAGCCAATCGAAGTGCTGCTGTCAATCGCATCTGGTGACGCAGCAGCATCTGCTGATGAGACCCAGAACGTCAGGATTGGGGCCTGGGTTTCCTTTAAAAAATGATATTGAATAATTTTAATCGGGAAAGCCAATAATAATAATAATCTGTGAGTGTAGTGACTTTGAGCGGTGTTCTGCTTGTATATGTATCCATAAATCCCCGCGGCTGCGCATCACGAGTTTGATTCTACTTGGTGGTCGCTCATCCGAGATCGAACCAGGCTCAAGTCCCACTCAGCTTCCGCTATCTGATGAGACCGGGCTCATTTGCGGGTGACGTATGGTCATCGTGTGGGGGTGAACAGGGGATGAACAAGTGTTGAGCAGGGGGTGAACAAGGGGTGAACAGGGGGTGAACAGGGGGTGAACAGGGGGTGAACAGGGGGTGAACAAGGGGTGAACAGGGGGTGAACAAAGGGTGAAAAGGGGATGAACAGAGGGTGTACAGGGAATTAATAGGGGGTGAACAAGGGGTGAACAGGGGATGAACAGGGGGTGAACAAGGGATGAAAAGGGGATGAACAGGGGGTGAACAAGGGGTGAACAGGGGATGAACAGAGGGTGGACAGGGGTGAACAGGAGATGAACAGGGGGTGAACAAGGGGTGAAAAGGGGATGAACAGAGGGTAAACAGGAGATTAACAAGTGGTGAACAGGGGGTGAACAAGGGGTGAACAAGGGGTGAACAGGGCATGAACAAGTGGTGAACAGGGGGTGAACAAAAGGTGAAAAGGGGATGAACAGAGGGTGAACAGGGGTGAACAGGGGGTGAACAGGAGATGAACAGGGGTGAACAGAGGGTGAAGAGCGGTGAACAGGGGGTGATCAGGGGATGAACAAGGGATGAACAGGGGGTTAACAGGAGATGAACAGGAGATGAACAGGGGGTGAACAGGGGGTTAACAGGTGGTGACAAAGGGGTGAACAGGAGATGAACAGGGGATGAACAGGGGTGAACAGGGGATGCACAGGGGGTGAACAGGGGGTGAACAGGGAGTGAACAGGGGATGAACAAGGGGTGAAAAGGGGATGCACAGAGGGTGAACAGGGGGGAACAGGGGATGAACAGGGGATGTTCAAATAGTGAACAGGGGATGAACAAGGGATGAACAGGGGGTGAACAGGGGATGAACAAGGGATGAACAGGGGGTGAACAAGGGGTGAAAGGGGGATGGACAGGGGATGAACAGGGGGTGAACAAGGGGTGAAAGGGGGATGAACAGGGAGTGAACAGGAGGTGAACAAGGGGTGAAAGGAGGATGAACAGGGGATGAACAGGGGGTGAACAAGGGGTGAACAGGGGATGAACAGGGGGTGAACAGGGGGTGAACAAGGGGTGAACAGGGGATCAACAGAGGTGAACAGGGGATGAACAAGGGATGAACAGGGGATGAACAAGGGGTGAACAGCGGGTGAATAGGGGATGAACAAGGGGTGAAAAGGGGATGAACAGGGGGTGAACAGGGAGTGAACAGGGGATGAACAAGGGGTGAACAGGGGATGAACAGGGGGTGAACAGGGGATGAACAGGGGGTGAACAGGGGGTGAACAGGGGATGAACAGGGGGTGAACAGGGGATGAACAAGGGGTGAACAGGGGATGAACAGAGGATGAACAGGGGGTGAATAGGGGATGAACAAGGGGTGAAAAGGGGATGAACAGGGAGTGAACAGTGGATGAACAGGGGGTGAACAGGGGATCAACAGAGGTGAACAGGGGATGAACAAGGGGTGAACAGGGGATGAACAAGGGGTGAACAGCGGATGAACAGGGGATGAACAGGGGGTGAATAGGGGATGAACAAGGGGTGAAAAGGGGATGAACAGGGGGTGAACAGGGAGTGAACAGGGGATGAACAAGGGGTGAACAGGGGATGAACAGGGGGTGAACAAGGGGTGAACAGGGGATGAACAGGGGGTGAACAGGGGATGAACAGAGGGTGAACAAGCGGTGAACAGGGGGTATCTCTGGGGTGGCGGAGGTGGGGGGTGCTATTCCCCAGAGCGTGTGGTGTTACATCTGATGATCTTACGCGGCCATGCAATCAATCTCCACAACCATTCTCCTCGTCAAGTGATGATGAGTCCTCCCGTGGGATATTACGATACGCTGTGTATTTACAAAGGCAAAGGTCCCCCGTGTAGCGCACATCGGCTGTTGGTACAAGCGCTGTTAGCGAGCGCATGAGGCACGGCACGCCAAACCGCACCGGGTACCATTTTTAAGGCTGAGTCGACCTAGTGGAGGTCCAGGACACTGATGACAGCCGTATCCGGGAATCGAACTGGCTTCACAGCGCAAGGGAGCCGTACCACCACTCCACAGAAAAACAAAGTTCCCCCGTGTAGCCTTTACAGACTGTTGGGGCAAGTGCTGTTTTCCGAGCACCTATGAAGGCCCGCACGTCATACGAGGGGGTGAGTGGCCAGCACCACGCCCGGCCGCCTTTGTCATCCTCGTGGCGAAGTTTACACACGGCATCAGGTGCTTATTTAAGGTTGAGTCGACCTAGGCGAGGCCCAGGACCGATTCAGATAATCTTGAGCGGGAATCGGGACTCGGTCTGCCGGGTTCTTAGCGCAGCGAGCTAACCGCTCCGCTTACCGCTCCCGAGCGTAAGGGAGCCGTACGATTCGATTCTATTTCGTATTTATTTCTCGCCCTTTCCACCACTCCACACACGCGCGCACGCACGATCGATCTCACAGGTGACGCGGTTGTCTTTTTGTGCCGCTTCCTCGTCGCTTTCATCGCTCCGCGTTCGCGTCCTTTACTCCAACGTGTTTTGCCTTTGTCAAGTTGGTGAGCCAGGTCAGTGCTTGTCAATGAGACTCTTACTGGTAGGAACCTCCCGGTTACACCAGCCCACAGGGGATTATTGTGTCCATCCGTCCGTCGTGCATACAAAAATGGGAGGGGTGGGGCTGGGAGGAGAGGGGAGGGTGGTGAGGGGCTGGGTGGGGAGGGTGGGGCTGGGTGGGGAGGGTGGGGCTGGGTGGGGAGGGGCTGGGTGGGGAGGGAGGGGGTGGGTGGGGAGGGGAGGGTGGGGAGGGGCTGGGTGGGGAGGGTGGGGCTGGGTGGGGGGTGGGAGGGGTGGGGCTGGGTGGGGAGGGGCTGGTCACCCCGTGGTGCCCTTATAAAACTCAACGTGTAACCTACTCACGCCGGCTTGTGCCCGCCCTCACAGTCGGGCATATTTGCGGAATACACCACGTGGTGCCGCCGTTGACCCTGGCCATTGACCGAGCAACCCAACGTTCCTACCAGCTCCTCCCTCCGCAGGAATGTGTTCATCCTGCTCTCTCGAGTTCTGACCCCTGGGGTAGGCAAAATCCACTTGCAAACGCAATGAGCGAGCGTGCAACGTCAACAGCAGCAGATGCGTCCGTGCGATACTCGGGCGGAATAAATCCTTGCTCAGGACGGAGAGCCAAAGTCGACGCGCCCGTCGATAACGCGTCTCCTGTGAATGGGGGGGGGGGGGGCACGTTACGTCACGGGCGACATTTCACTCAGTGGCCATTCTAAGTGTCGGATTAAGCTCGTGCGGGGCCTGTAGCATATGTTATGAAGGGGCCCCTAAATAAAAACAAACACGTACATAATAAAAACTTGTAAAGTAATTGTATTTTTTCATTTGCTAAACAGACAGATAATACGACAAATCGCTAACCTTTAACACCCAGTCGTTCATAAAATTTGAAGGCGGTATCGTACTATAGCAATAGAACAAGTGCAGAATCACTGAACCGGAATTGATAGCTTGAAAGCATTTAGTGCAGGGCCCTTGAAAGTGCGGGGCCCGTAGCTACTACTACTACTACATATGTAGCTACTACTACATATGTAGCTACTACACGTGTAGCTACTACATATGTAGCTACTACTACATGTGTAGCTACTACATATGTAGCTACTACATATGTAGCTACTACTACTACATGTGTAGTAGCTACATATGAAGCTACTACATATGTAGCTACTACATATGTAGCTACTACTACATATATTGTAGCTACTACACATGTAGCTACTACATATGTAGCTACTACTACTACATGTATAGTAGCTACATATGTTGTAGCTACTACACATGTAGCTACTACACATGTAGCTACTACATATGTAGCTACTACTATTACATGTGTAGTAGCTACATATGTAGCTACTACACATGTATGTAGCTACTACACATGTAGTAGTAGCTACATATGTAGCTACTACTACATATGTAGCTACTTGTGCTACTAGGATCATCCGACACTGGTCATTCTACTTAGCGGAAGGAGAAGCCAAAAAGAGAGAGGGAGGGAGGAGAGATTGAGTTTGATGAATACTTGGAGACTGTAATAAAGTTGATTTTTGTTTGGGTTAGATCTCGTAAATATAAATGTGTCGTTAACCCAGCACCACCCGACGTAGATAATTCGTAAGGGCTTGCCACGTAAACGAAACGTGCCAGTTAGTTACTACTTCAGCACACCGGTCTGTTGGAGAGCAAACCCACACCATTTACAATTTGAGTACGACGTTTCGCTGGTGACTACAACCAGCTTCATCAGGCGATTTGCCAGAATTGTGAAGAAGTATTCCTGTTTAAGTTTTAAATAGAGTGAAGGGGATGTCATCACTGCGTGACAGACCTTACAAATTGGTTGTGTCGGGTGGTGGTGGGTTAACGACACATTTACGCGATCTTACCGATTCTATAAAATATAGAATCATCGCAAGAAAGACTGACAGCGATAAGATATTGGTTCTCGAAATGCTTTGCTACAAAAGGATACTGCTGCATCTAAGCTGGACCCACAGAGTGGCCAACGTAGAAGTAATAAAAAATGTTGCACATCGAAGAAGACGACCTGATCATGCAGGAGTGATGAGAAGGATTTGGACACACATGTAGGCTGGACAACAACAGGAACATTTTAAGTGTTGTTGTTGTTGTTCGGGAAAAAATGGAAGGACCTGGAAAGAGGGGAAGACCTAACAGAGAATGGCTCTGACGATGTCGACATCAGAGATTGGTGGCAGAAAGACGTTGGCCACCACTTGAACATATGGGCACAAGACAGAGAGGAAAGTGCAAACAAATTACGAAATGTGCCGTGGACACCTACTACGGGCTTTCTAGCCATGCATTGTGATGATGATGATGGATACTATTGGTCGCGAAAAGCCTACTACTTGTTAAACTGGCTTGGAGACTGTGCTCTAGTCATAATACCGCGTCCTGTGGGGTTTAACGCACCACGACCCAGCCTCGGTCACGGTCGCCAAGCGGCACCAAGAGAGGCGAGCGGGCGCCAGAGGAGAGCTGCCACCTCCCTCGCCTCCCTGTCAGATGAGATGAGGGGGGGAGGAGAGGGATGGGGGGTAGATGGGTGAGTGGGGGTGCGTGGATTCGCCGGAGCGTGGGGCTGCGGCGGGGATTGGCGAGACGAGATGCAGACAGATTACGGAGCTTAACGCCTTAAGCAGCGAACAGCAGGGGCTGGGGTGACCTCCCTCACCCCCTCTCCCTCCTCCTCATCCTCCTCCTCCTCCCTCTCTCTCCCCCTCGCTCCCGCCAGCAATAGGATGTGCGTGGGGTCTCGGTGAAGGGGGAGATGGGGGGGGGGTAACAGATGGGGTACCTGGGCATTGTCTAGGCTCCATCCCTCCCCCCACCTCCCCTCCAGCTATGCCAACAAACACATTTACCAAAACACTGCTATGATTTTTTTCTCTCTCAAAATAATAATCATTATTATCATTACGATTGCTGAGAACAAGGCCAAAGGCTCCCAACGCCAAGCGGCCAGCAACAAGCGGCACTGTTAACGTTGTAATAAATGCGCGTTAATACGTCTCTTGAATTGAGCGAGGTTGTAAGAGTTCGGGGAGAGGACACGATGGTGGCGGTGGTGGTGACGGTGATGGGAGGAGGGAATCCCAAAGTGGATAGGTGCGATGGAAGAAGCGGACAGAGAGAAGTGAGGTGACCTGCGGTGTGGTGAGTGTGTGGGTGGGTGAGTTGGTGGATGGGTGAGTGGGTGGGTGGGTGTGTGGGTGGGTGAGTTGGTGGATGGGTGAGTGGGTGGGTGGGTGTGTGGGTGGGTGAGTTGTTGGATGGGTGAGTGGGTGGGTGGGTGGGGGAGTTGGTGGATGGGTGAGTGGGTGGGTTTGTGGGTGGGGGAGTTGGTGGATGGGTGTGTGGGTGGGTTAGGGGGTTTGTGAGTGCGAGGTTGCTTTGGTGAGTGGGTGGATGAGTGGGTGAGTGTGTTGCTGTGACCTGCAGCGTGGTGGTTGAACACAGTTGTGGAAGAGACGAAACATTCCACGACCATTGGGAACCAGGCCCGGACTAATTCTGGCTCAGGGAAACAAAGGTTCCTGGGTTGGGTCATCACGCTCCTGGGCCCGCACAAGGCTCGCTCCATCTCCGCTTGTCTCGCTAGAGCCCACAATCCCCACTCACCGCTTAGCAAATACATTTTGTAATTTGGCATTGGTCAATTTGTTTACTTAACCACGGCGAGGCGAGTTTGGTTGGGTGAACTCCCTTTTGGCTCGACGCTTGTTTGACGCGGAGGAAATAATTCCGCTGCACAGGAAATGTGTTTGTTTAAGTGCGCGAGTTTAAACATTGCACGCTTTGACATTGGAAGGCCACGCACAGGTGCTGGCCGGGAGACGAGGGGCGCCGCGGTGCCTAGGAGATGTTAACTACCTCGCCTGGTGTACAGAAGGTCGTGGGTTCGACCCCGACCTTGACGCCTGCTGCTGCTGCTGTATATTTAGAGTTTGCGTGTCTCTCTCCCCGTGGATTTTTCTCCGGGTCCAACGGTTTTCCCCTCTACATTTAGAATCAAAATGCGTTTAGAGTATTTATCTACAATACATTTCCAAATGATAAGCCACTTCGCTGAGCTATCATTTGAGGCCAGGTCGCTTCTGAAAAAGACCTATGTATCTCCAGTGGGCCTTCCCTGTTAAAATACAAAAAAAAGTTTCTAGTTTCAGTTTAGAATCAGGTTGCAGGCGCAAGCGAGGCTGCCCGTACCAGGCAGTACGGCAATTATGTTCCTGAAGATTGTGCATAATTTGACATGATGGCTTTTAGCAGGGTTTCTAGGGAAA
Organism: Petromyzon marinus; assembly: GCF_048934315.1. Lineage (NCBI taxonomy): Eukaryota > Metazoa > Chordata > Hyperoartia > Petromyzontiformes > Petromyzontidae > Petromyzon > Petromyzon marinus. Next base: position 2,135,261 of record NC_133704.1, on the reverse strand, counting down.
AAAGAGCCTCATGAGTGTGAAGTTTGAGCGACTGAGAAGTCGACCTCTAAACTATCTTACATTTGACCAGGTAAGGCTCATCGAGCTTTGTAGCTTTGTTTTCAGAAGCGACCTGGCCACAGATGATAGCTCAACGAAGTGGCTTATCGCATGGAAATGTACAGGAGCCAAATACGCTGTTGAATCTAAATATGGAGGGAAAACCGGAGGACCCGGAGAGAAATCCACGCGACCACGGGAGGAGAGAACGAGACACCTCAAACCCCAAATATACAGCAGCAGCAGGCGTCAGTGTTGGGATCGAACCCACGCACTCCTGCATACCAGGCGAGGTAGTTAACATCCCATAGCCACCGCGGCGGCCTTGGCATCATGGGGGGTGGCACGGGGTGTGGATTTGGGCCACCCACAGCCGCTGCCAACGTGCGCTGCTGCATCAGCATTTCTTCAATTCGGCCCTAGAGGGATTGGGGGAGGGGGGCATTCATCACTGTCAAGGGACCCCCCCCCCCACCTATCCCTCCCACACACCCACCCACAGAGTCTCCTTGACAGGCGTCCCACTCACATTAACTACAGCGACAAAGATCCCCCGTATAGTCTGAACAGACTGTTGTGGGCAAGTGCTGTTAGCGAGCACCTATAAAGGCCGGCACTGCACACGAGGGGGTGGGTGGCCATTAGCACAGCACCCAGCTGGTCTTTGTCTTCCTGTGGTGATGCTCGCAGCCACTCCACCGCTCATCGCGGAGTCGTGGATTCGCGGAGTTAGGTCTCAGTAGTATCAGCGGTAGTAGGTTTCTGTAGTATCAGTAGTAGTAGATCTCTGTAGTATCAGTAGTAGTAGTAGGTCTCTACGTGGACATCTGTGAAAAAGAGCTTCATAGCACATTGGATTTCTCCAGGATAAATGAAGATTCTGTTTCTGTAAATTGACTTAGTGTGGATCGATGAGTATGAGACCGAGTGACTGCGACTCACGCGTGCAGAGCAAGGGAATGGCTCTGCGCTTTGTCTCATCCCGGCACACCACGTCCAGGAGCGCGCTCGCTATGCCCGTGGCTTTTAGTCGCGGTGGCTAGGAGATGTTAACTACCTCGCCTGGTCTACAGGAGGTCGTGAGTTCGATCCCGACCCGGACGCCTGCTGCTGCTGCTGCTGCTATATATTTGGAGTCCGCGCGTGTCTCTCTCTCATCATCATCACGGTGGCTAGAAGATTTTAACTACCTCGCCTGGTCTACAGGAGGTCGTGAGTTCGATCCCGACCCTGACGCCTGCTGCTGCTGCTGTATATTTGGAGTCTGCGCGTGTCTCTCTCTCATCATCATCACGGTGGCTAGGAGATGTTAACTACCTCGCCTGATATACAGGAGGTCGTGAGTTCGATCCCGACCCTGACGCCTGCTGCTGCTGTATATTTGGAGTCTGCGCGTATCTCTCTCATCATCATCACGGTGGCTAGGAGATGTCAACTACCTCGCCTGGTCTACAGGAGGTCGTGGGTCGCGTGGATTTTTCTCCGGTTTCTCCGATTTTCCCCTCCACATTTAGAATCAACATCAGCACCCGCTTAGAGGATTTGGTTTCCGCTGTAAATACCCACGTGATGAGCCACTTCGTCGAGCTTTCATTTGTGATGGCCAGCTCGCTCGGGAAAAAAGCTACGTGGGGCCTTAACGGGTAAATAATATAGTTTATAGTTTTAATAGTTTCACCTCCCGCTTCGCCAGCGCCCTCGGGAGATATTCCGCAGTATGATTCGACTCGTGACGCTAAGCCGATTCATTGACCCACTTCGTTGTCTGAGAGGGAAGCTGCCACAGTAGAGGTTCTCCAGGCGCGGTAGCTGAACAACTGAATCATTTTGCGGGACCCTGGGGTCCCGCAAAAATCAGGTTAATAATTATTATTTTTCTTCAGTCCGCCCACTCGTGACCCCGACAGCAACGCGCCGCCCGCCCAGACTCACGCCAACAAGCGCCAGCAGCAGCAGCAGCAGGCGGCGATCGACACGATGGGCGCCACCCCACCGGCCAAACGCAAGCCCCGGGGGGCGTCCGCCGCGGTCGCGCGCGGCGACGACGCCCTCCAGTCAGCCGTCGATCCTCAGCTGCTTTACCAAGGCGAGCCCGCCACCCCCAGGCAGTGACTTTAACGTGTTTATGTCATTTTTCAACTTTTTACGAAACTTAGTGCCCCAAGTAGCTCTCGACGAGGCCAATCGATTGACACTAGTTTTGTTGTTGTCGGTAAGGCAGCAAGACTCGTGTCGCTATGCGGGTTTTCCCACCCCGGGGCAGTGATGGGACCCCGGGGTCCCGCCAATTGCTTCAATTGACAAGTTTCTTAAATCCTCACCTCCCCCCCCTTGCCGCCCCCATCACCACACCGCCTCTAGCCACCCAGCTGTCTAAATGGGTTCGCCAATACAGCTCCTCTATCATCGGAAAGTCGCGTATGGTGTGGCCAAGTGTGGGTACTCCCATCTCTTCTAAGACGTCTGGCTCAGCGTCGACGAGTTAACCAATAAACTAAACTATTCATTTTATTTTACCAGGTAAGGCTCACTGAGCTATGTAGTTCTTTGTCAGAAGCGATTTGCCTATCACAAACGAAGTGGCTTATCATCATCGTGTGGACATTTATGGCAGCAGCCAAAGACTCTCAACGCGTGGTGATGTTGATTCTAAATGTGGAGGAAAAATCCGGAGGACCCGGAGAAAAATCCACGCGACCACGGGGAGAGAGAGACACACACAAACACTCCAAACATAGAGCAGGCGTCAGGGTCGGGGTCGAACCCACGACCTCCTGTATACCAGGCGAGGTAGTCAACATCTCCTAGCCACCGTGATGATGATGATGAGAGAGACACACACACTCCAAATATACAGCAGGCGTCAGGGTCGGGATCGAATTCACGACCTCCTGTATACCAAGCGAGGTAGTCAACATCTCCTAGCCAGCGTGGTGCCCCCTCCTCAATAATACTCAAGAACTCCCTCCAGTAGAGGCCGCTCCGCCAGCAGTGGCGTGAGTGAGCAGTTGCAGGGCTGCGCCTCTACCTGTCACCGCAGTGTCACCTGCAGTGACAATCTGCGTTGATGGGCGTCTGGCCTTGTGAAAACGGAATCCTAAGAATCCTGAAATGTAAAGTACAATCTTAATCATGAAACGCAAAAGTTAAATAAAAAGTTAAAACCATTATGGTGCCGTAATGCAGCTGTTAGTTTTAGGAGCTGCTAAGATTAATAAGGACGAATGGACGTGGGAAGATGTTATTTGTCAACCAGCGTAGATTTCACTCTGAATGCTAAAAGCCATCGCGCGTGCATGAGCAGAACAGAGTGCCTACCCTGCGTCCCAGTGAATAGTAATGAACCCAATAGTAATGTGAATAGTAACATTTTTCGATTTAAAGCTTTCGTGATTGCAAGGATTCATCTTCTTTGGTTCTTTCGGTGAAGTCACGTAGAATGAGAATAAAATAATAAATTGATCAAATAAAATAACACAATAATATTCTCACGACGTTTCGGCCACAACACAAGCGGCCTTCATCAGGTGAAGGGACGAGACTGTCCTCCAGACAGTAGTAATGTGAATAGTAATATTTATAGTAATGTGAATAGTAATATTAATAGTAATGTGAATAGTAATATTTATAGTAATGTGAATAGTAATATTAATAGCAATGTGAATAGTAATATTTATAGTAATGTGAATAGTAATATTAATAATATTAATAGTAATGTGAATAGTAATATTAATAATATTAATAGTAATGTGAATAGTAATATTTATAGTAATGTGAATAGTAATATTAATAATATTTATAGTAATGTGAATAGTAATATTAATAGTAATGTGAATAGTAATATTAATAATATTAATAGTAATGTGAATAGTAATATTAATAATATTTATAGTAATGTGAATAGTAATATAATATTTATAGTAATGTGAATGCTAATATTAATAGTAATGTGAATAGTAATATTAATAATATTTATAGTAATGTGAATAGTAGTATTAATAGTAATGTGAATAGTAATATTAATAGCAATGTGAATAGTAATATTAATAGCAATGTGAATAGTAATATTAATAGCAATGTGAATAGCAATATTAATAGTAATGTGAATGCTAATATTAATGTGAACCCAGGGGCAGGGTGTTTTTTGGCTCGAGGAGGTTAGCGGGATTGAGAGAGGCGGGAGGGAGGCAGAGAATCCTCCTCGACCCCTCCACTGCGATCCCTCTCCCAAACTCTCCCATCCTGTCCCTCCTACCCCTCTCCCATCCTGTCCCTCCCACCCCTCTCCCATCCTGTCCCTCCCACCCCTCTCCCATCCTGTCCCTCCCACCCCTCTCCCATCCTGTCCCTCCCATCCCTCTCCCACCGCTCTCTCTCCCACCCCTCTCCCATCCTGTCCCTCCCACCCCTCTCCCATCCTGTCCCTCCTACCCCTCTCCCATCCTGTCCCTCCTATCCTGTCCCTCCTATCCTGTCCCTCCCACCCCTCTCCCATCCTGTCCCTCCTATCCTGTCCCTCCTATCCTGTCCCTCCTACCCCTCTCCCATCCTCTCCCTCCCATCCTGTCCCTCCTATCCTGTCCCTCCCACCCCTCTCCCATCCTGTCCCTCCCACCCCTCTCCCATCCTCTCTCTCCCACACCTCTCCCATCCTCTCTCTCCTACCCCTCTCCCATCCTCTCCCTCCCATCATGTCCCTCCTATCCTGTCCCTCCCATCCCTCTCCATTCTCTCCCTCCCACCCCTCTCCCATCCTCTCCCTCCCACCGTTCTCCCTCCCACCGCTCTCCATCCTCTCCCTCCCACCGCTCTCTGCGCCGCAGCGCGCAGCGTGAGTGAATAATTCAGCCTGTGGCACTCGAGAGCGCTCCCCGAGCGCTCCGAGCCAATCAACGTCATTGCCACTCTACGCGCCATCCCGCCAATTATGTTTGGCGCGAGAGAGAGGGAGACGGCGCTCTCGCATTCTGGGCGGGCGAGGGGGGCGCAGGAGTTGGGGGGCTAAAGTAATAATGTTATAACCACTGGCAGAGCCAGTGGGGGGGGGGGGGGTGGCACGTGCCTCCCCCCCAATGATCCGATCGAAATCCCTAATTTCTATCGGATCATTGGGGTTTATTATTAATAAATCGTCATTTTGCGACTGCCACTGTGCAGCATGTTATTGTGTGCCAGGGACTCTATGAGATGATAGGACAATAGTCTGAGTCCATAATTGCCAATAAGTAACGGTTAAGAGGTTATAAGTGACTCAGAATTGTGCGCAGTTGCGTAAACAGAACACGAATTCCCTGAAGCGAGCGCGATGCCGATCACACAACGCGGTTCGAATTTGACCCTCGATCGATGGCTGCGCCATCGCCGCACACGCGTCGAATAAAAAGCAAGGGACCAGTCCTTACTAACAACTCCTTACTTACCAACAACTCCTTACTTACTAACAACTCCTCTATCATGTTTCATTGCTGGAGCCCCCCCCCCCCCACCTGAAAATCCTGGCTGCGCCATTGGTTATAATATTATAAACGCACTGGCTGGCGGTCAAGCAGCCACTCTCGCCGATCTCGCTTCACTCCTCTCGGTCGCTTTGAATTGGTGGTCGCCTTTCCGGGTTCCACGCGCCACGATAGCGCTCGGGGTACCGCGAGAGGTGGCTCGGAGTTGGTGGCACCTGCGTCCGCCGGGCGTTGGTCTCGCAAGCAGTGGTTCTCGTGATAAATGTCTATTTATATATTTTAGACTACAAACTATTTTATTACTTGACCATTTAAGGCCCACTGAGGTATATGGCTCTTTCTCAGACGCGACCTGGCCACAAATGATAGCTCAACAGAGTGGCTTATCACGTGGAAACGTATATCAGCCAAATAATCTAAACGCGTGTTTCTAATTGTGGAGGGGAAACCCGGAGGACCCGGAGAAAAAACCACGCGACCGTGGGGAGAGAGACACGCAGACTCCAAATCTACAGCAGCAGCAGACGTCAGGGTCAGAATCGAACCGACGACCTCCTGTACACCAGGCGAGGTAGTTAACATCTCCTAGCCACCGTGATGATGGTGAGAGAGAGAGAGAGACACCCAAACTCCAAATATACAGCAGCAGACGTCAGGGTCAGAATCGAACCGACGACCTCCTGTACACCAGGCGAGGTAGTTAACATCTCCTAGCCACCGTGATGATGATGAGAGAGAGAGACGCAGACTCCAAATATACAGCAGCAGGCGTCAGGGTCGGGATTGAACCCACGACCTCCTGTATATCAGGCGAGCTAGTTAATATCTCGCCACCGTGACGAGATGTCGTGACATTTGCAGAGGACCGTGCAGGTATTTATCTCACCCACGTGTGCGACTGTGGCACAACACCAGCCAGGGTACACAGCCAACCACGTGACCAACGAGTAGGCAGAGTGACCCCCCCCCAGCTGAGATCACCGGCAGAGAGAGAGAGAGACGAGAGAGAGGGGGAGATAAACAAGGGGGGGGGGGAGAAGGAGGGGGGGGGAATGAGGGCGACAGAGCGGTGGGCACCACAAACACGACGATCCAATTGGGTTCCATTCGTCTGCTCTTGTCTATAATGACAGCCGCAATGTGGCCCAGGAGCTCGATGCCAACGTCGAGATCTGCTGCTGCTGCTGCGGACCACGACGAGAGGGCTTTGATGGAGCGCAGACTACAGCGGGTTTATTATATATATACGGTTCATAAGCTAATTGGGTTATTGCATAATTTATGTGCATGGGCGGTTTCAAGATGTTGATGCCACCACTCAAGCTTTGCCATCTCGCGTGGTAGCCACAATTCACGCGACTGGGCTGGGCCCATGGCCGAGCATGGCCAGCATCTCCATGGAATTAAACAAGTTATCTGGCCATGCTGAAGGCTGCTGCTACCAGTGGTGCACAATCAACAACAAAAACACTCAATGCGTTCGTCAGTAACAACAACCACACCATGTGTGTGGCCTTACATTGAAAACATCATTGGTGACGTTTTGGCCAATGGTTCAATGGTTATTGGCCCATGTGCTGAAAAAGAGCTATATGTCTCAGTGGACCTTACCTGGTGAAATGAAAATAAACAGTCGTAGTAGTAATATCCATGTAAGTCCTCAGTATTATTGGAGGATGCGTGGAGTCTTTGCGTCTCTCCGAGTGTTTCCAGGTGGTACGGCAGGGCGCCTCGTTGTTTTATCTCCGTCAAAGGTTGGTTGGGAAAAATCGATGAACGAATTTTCAAAAATGTGAGCGACGACATTCACACGTCTTGATTGTATCTGCAACCGAGGTTCTTAAAGTTCACTAGCCGCACGTTGCTACGCGTGGGATGATTTAGTCACGTCGCTTGTCCAGCATGGGGCCTTTGAAGTAACGTGATGGGCGGATGGAGGAGCGTCGTGGGGGGGGGGGGTCACTGAGGAGGTGGGGGGGGTTTGGGTGGGGGGGTTGACTGGCGGGGGGCAACCAATCACGCCACTGCACCGCGGTGGCTATGAGATGTTAATTACCTCGCCTGGTATGTAGGAGGTCGTGGGTTCGATCCCGACCCTGACGCCTGCTACTGTATACTAGGAGTTTGCGTTGTCTCTCTCCCCGTGGCCGCGTATAATTTTCTCCGGTTTTTTCCCCTCCACATTTAGAAATTTGTTTTTAGAGTATTTGGCTGCTTTACATTTCTACACGACAAGCCACTTCGTTGAGCTATCATATGTGGCCAAGTCGCTTCTAAAAAAAAAGATCCACATAGCTCAGTGGGCCTTACCTGATAAAATTAAAAAATAATAGTTTAGGGATAAACAAACGAATGGAGAACCAGGGTCCCACTGCTCCTCGACGCTCGCCCACGGGAATGGAGTTTCGGTGATCCATCAATCCCCGCTGGTGCTGCTGCTGCCTCCATAATGCCGGGTTACAGGCAGCCACGTGCAGCATCATCAGCAGCAGCGTCGCCACAACCACCGTCCGACTAAGCTCGAGAATGAAGAGTAAACGGAAGCATGCGCCCGACTGAAGGAAGTTGTTCATCAATCCGCGCTCTCTGCTGTGCCATGGGACGAAACGCGCGGCCGTTACCAACAGAACGTAGAACACAAGCTGACAATTCGCCAGGGAACGCGCGGGGAGAGGCGCGCTCGGAATTACACCGAGACACAGACAGAGAGGAACGCGTGGGTCAGGAAGCACGCGGCGTTTCCACGCGATGGGCCACCACATTGAGCTATCGTTTGGTAAAATAAACATAGATACAGTATACATCGTGATTTGTTTACCTTTCCTATACTTTGCACTCCTATCGTGTTTTTGTATTGGACTTCTGTGAAAAGAGCTTAATAGATCATCGGATTCCTCCAGTATAAATAGATATTGTGTTTAAGGACCCCGTACTCGTTCTGTACAACATTGACGTCTTTGTCTTTGGTTTTGTTGTTGCTGCTGCTGCTACTGCTGTACTCACTCACCACGGATCTCTCGTGGTTAAATAGCCGGGCAATCATTATCCGTGTAGTAAATAAAACAAACTAAATTCCACCTTATTGGGGCTTGGTTCGGTCACAAGCCAGAAGGGGTCGTGTGCGAGATGTTAACTACCTCGCCTGGTATACAGGAGGTCGTGGCTTCGATACCGACCGTGATGCCTGTTGTCTATTTGGAATTTGCGTGTCTCTCTCTCTCCGTGGGGTTTCCCCTCCACATTTATGATCAACATCACGCGTTAAAAATATTTGGTTGATATAATTGTTGAGCTATCATTTGTGGCCAGGTCGCTTCTGAGAAAAGAGCTATACAGCTCAGTGTGCCTTGTCTGGTCAAATATAAAAAAAAACTGTTTTATTTTCTATTTTAGTTTAGGGTTGGGTCCAGCCGTAGAGACTGCCTCTGGAGAAACAGCCTCTACGTCCGCCAGCACCACCACGCTGGAGACGGAGCGATGGAATCAGCTGTGCATCGTGGCATAGACTTGGCCTCCGCCTGCCCGTGAATCATCATCATCATCAGCATCATCATCATCCCCCGCGTAGACAGAGCTCCGCGCTGCCTCACAGCCCACGTCAGTGGCCATTCGCACAATGCGCTTGATGCAGTATTCACAAAAGCAATTAATATCGGCGTAGGCTTACACGTGACATTAAATAACTATATTCAGTGGCTTAGTGTAGCGTGGTCAACACGGACCCTGGTCTAAGGCATTCAATTGGGACGGTGGGAAGGGGGGTGCCTGCCCCCCCCCCCCCCCGGTGCAGCTGCACCGCCTGCACACTCGGACAGCTACGCCGCCGAGTGTCTGTGTTGTGCAGCGCACGGCGTTATCACGCTTGGGGAAGGCCAACGCGTGCGATTTACTGCAGACGCGAACAGGTTGTGTAAATCGATGACTGTCACCTGTAGCCAATGTCAGTCGTGGGGGAGGGTGGGGGGGTGTCTAGGGAGGCCCCAGGGGGAGGGGGGTGGGGGTTTATGGGGGAGGGGGTGGGGTTTATGGGTGGGGGGTGGGGGGAGGAGGGGGTGGGGGGAGGAGGGGGTGGGGGGGACGTTTGTTATGGCGCGCGTGCGTGCAGCGTCTGAACGTGACCGCGTCTCGGCACTGTGTACACGCTCGCCGGGACACGACGTCAACACGCGTGGCCTCCTCAGTCCTGTCACATATTTATGGTCTTGTGATGAATCTAACTCGATTTCCGCGTCCCCCTTGCCTGATGGGAGCTCAGAGCAGTTGGAGCGAAACGCCGTCGTGCTTTTGTCGAAGTTGAACTCGCCCGCGAGACGTTTCGAGCCATCGGCAAGCTTAGGGGTGGGGGGTCCTCTATTGGTAAGATTGTGATCGAGATCGTGGGGGTGTAGTCGCGTCGGGGTAGTTGAGGATTCTTGACGACACTTTTGGCGTGAAGCTACCAACGCGTGTGGCCTAACCCGAAAGCAATTAGGGATCACATTTGGGCCGAGCTATTTTAACAGAGAGAACGATGCAGTCAGTTACAGCCAGAGCACTGAAGGAGGAAGGGCTTGAGTCAGAACCCCGTACTGTGTCTCTTTAAACTAAACGTTTTATTTTATTTTACCAGGTAAGGCCCACTGAGCTATGTAGCTCTTTTTCAGCAGTGACCTGGTCATCACAAATAAAAGCACAACGAAGTGGCTTGTCACCATGTGGACATTTCCAGCAGTCTTCTTCTTCCACGCGTTTGTCGCACCCACGTGGGGTGTTCCGCTGTCCTTGCCAACCTTCTCCACGCTGCCCTGTCCTGTGGCGTCTCTCTTTCGGCTCCTCGAGCCACCGCGTCCCATGGCACCGCATCGCCCCCTCCACCTCTTCTTCTGCCTTCCTCTTCATCTCTTTCCTTCCACTTGCATCACGTGCACGTTCTGACCAACATACATGTTTCTGTTGTCTCTCTACCAGCCTCTCATCTTCTCTGTGATTTCTACCACCTTGAGGCTTCTTCTCACTCCATTTCTCACCCTATCCTTCCTTGCTAAACCCAACATCCACCGCAACATCCTCCTCTCTGTGACTGCCATAGCTTGGTCCTCCCTCTTTCTTGTGCCCCAGCACTCGGCCCCATGCAATAGCACTACTACACTCCACTATACACTACATTATACACTACTATACACTACACTATACACTACTATACACTACATTATACACTACTATACACTACACTATACACTACATTATACACTACACTATACACTACTATACACTACACTATACACTACTACACTATACACTACACTATACACTACTATACACTACACTATACACTATTATACACTACACTATACACTACTATACACTACACTATACACTACTGTACACTATACTACACTATACACTACACTATACACTACTATACACTACACTATACACTACTATACACTACACTATACACTACACTATACACTACTATACACTACACTATACACTACTATACACTAATATACACTACACTATACACTACACTATACTACTGTACACTACACTATACACTACTATACACTACACTATACACTACTATACACTACACTATACACTACTATACACTACACTATACACTACTATACACTACTATACACTAATATACACTACACTATACACTACACTATACTACTGTACACTACACTACACTATACACTACACTATACACTACTATACACTACACTCTTAACTACACTATACTACTGTACACTACACTATACACTACACTATACACTACACTATACACTACTATACACTACTATACACTACACTATACACTACTATACACTACACTATACACTACTATACACTACACTATACACTACTATACACTACACTATACACTACTATACACTACACTATACACTACTATACACTACACTATACACTACACTATACACTACACTATACACTACTATACACTACACTAAACACTACTATGCACTACACCATACACTACTATACACTACTATACACTACACTATACACTACTATACACTACTATACACTACACTATACACTGCACACTTTTCCCTTCAACCAAACTGGGACCGTCTTATCGCACACCACGCCGGTCATCTCTCGCCATTTCAGCCATCCAGCCCGTGTTATTGTTCTCGTCTCTCCTTCTCGTGACCCATCAGCACCACATCGTTGCACCCAGCCACTTAAACTCGTTCGTCTTCATTAACTGGTCACTTCCAATTTCCAATTCTCCTTCTGCATTATTGCCAATGAAATGTGCCACCATATACTCAGTCTTTGTCCGACTGATCCTCAACCCATTCCCTTCAATCTTTTGCACCCAGATCTTTAAATCATCTTCCACTACCCCCCCTCTGCTTTCACCGCATAGCCACGATGTCGTGAGCAAACAGCGTACAGCAGGGGGGCTCCCTCTGAAGGTCTCCCGCGAGTGTGTCCAGCGCCACGATGAACAGGAAGGGGCTCAGGGCGGAACCTTGCTTCACTCTCGCTTTCACTTGAAGGGTCTCCGACACTCCACAGCTCCTCCGCACGTTCATTCTCTCTCCTTCATACATATCCTGGATCAGCTGGACATGTACCTGAGGAATACCTCTTCTTCTCATACACCACCAGATGAGCTATCTAGGCACCCTGTCGTACCCTTGCTATAGATCACTAAACACCACGTGCCGGTCACGTTTCTTCTCTCTGAACTTCTCCATCAAAACTCTTCTGAGTGCAAAGATCGCACCCATTGTTGACCTTCCCTGTCTCAATCCAAACCGATTCTCGTCAATGTGCACCAGCTTCCTCAGCCTCCCTTCTGTGATATTTCCCCAGAGTATCATGGCGTGACTCATCAATGCCATTCCTCTGTAGCTCCCACACTCTTCCACATCACCTTTCTCTTTAAATATGGGAGGGGAGTAGAGTGAGATGGGGGGGGGTGGCAGAGGTAGGAGAATGCGTGGAGGGGAGTAGAGTGAGATGACAGGGCGTGGGTGGGGTGTGGTAGGTGGGGTAGGTGGAGGTTGAGTGGGTGGGTGTTGTGGGGTGGATAGGGCGGTGTGGGTGGGTAGGGCGGTGTGAGTGGGTGTTGTGGGGTTGGTGGAGAGGGTGGGTGGGGTGGGTGGATTGGGGTGGGTGGGGGTTGAGTGAGTGGGTGGGTGTTGTGGGGTGAGTGAGTGAAGTCTGGCAGCCGCATTTTGGATGATCTGGAGATTGGAGGGGGCGGGGGGGGGATGCGAGGAGGAGGAGCGAAGCGCGCGCCAGTCAGAGGCAGGGTCTGGGGCGGTGGAGAGGAGGCCCCCCACGTGCTCACCGCGTGGGGCTCGACAGCCGCCGTGAGTGCCAGCGGGTCAGATGACCGTGAGCGAGGAAACAATGCCCCATAATTGGGCCCAATGTCTCCCGCAAGCTGAGCGCGGTTGAGCGTGGTTAGTGCTTGGATGGGTGAGCAGCACACAAAGACCACCCCCCATGAAGGCAGCCACGGCAGACGAGGGGGTGGGTGAGACCAGCACCACGCCCCACCGCATTTGTCTCCCGAGTGGAAAATGTTTACACCCCGCACCAGGTACTCATTTGAGGCCGAGCCGACCTAGGGGAGGCCCAGGACCGGTTCGGATAATCGTCGTTGTGGTGTTGGTGGCCAACACCACAGTGAGCGGAAATCGAACAGCAACCCGGCCCAACAGCGTGCCGCACAGGGGGTCGTTGCTGTGTGCGATGCTTTCGGTACAATGAGAGGTGAATTACTCCATCGGCTGGCCGAGTGCGGTGATTTGGCGCTCTCGCGGGGGCTTAATCCGAGCCGTGAGCCGGGCGCGACGGGAACCCGAGCAGTGCTCCCGCCCGCCCGCCCGGCACACCACGTCCACAGAGTCTGGGGACTCGGTGGGGCTCTCATGCAGGGTGACATAGCGTAACAACAATAATAATAATAATCTCTTCAGCCACTACATTACTTTGTCTGATGTTTATCTAAACCTGGCCTCTCTCTACCCATTGCCCCTTGTGTCTCCCACCACTGCCCCTTGCCCCCCTCCCCACTGCCCCTTGCCCCTCCCCACTGCCCCTTGCCCCCCATCCCCACTGCCCCTTGCCCCCCCCTGCCCCTTGCCCCCCCCACTGCCCCTTGCCCCCCCTCCCCACTGCCCCTTGCCCCCCCCCTGCCTCCCGGGCCCAGGTGAGCGTGGTGCTGTGTGGGGGCGGCTGCTCCCTTCTGGCCGTCAGCTCGCTGCTGGCCGTGCTCTGCCTCGTGCTGCCCGAGGGAGAGGGCGAGCGGCGCGCGTGCACGCTCGCGGGGTGCGCGCAGTCGGCCGCAGGTAGGGCCCTCGCCGTCGCCCCTGCCTCCGGGAGGCTCGCGGATTCGAATCCCCGCGGTCGCCCCGGTTATCTTTATTGTCGTCGTTGTCGTTGTTTCAAAATGTGAAAAACAAGAAGAGGTTTTACCCCTTCTGGCACTAAAACAGCAGGTGTTAAGATGTTCAAACGCCAAATAGAAACCCTTTTACAAGGAATCACGTGACCGCATTAACCACACAGAGTACTTATGCTCTGATAATAATATATATATGCATATTCACCGCTGGAAGAAGGCCTCCCTCTCAAAACCGCCATATCTCACGATCCTACGATGTTTTAATCCACCCAGCACCGAACCGATTTCATCGCTCCATCTCCCCGGTGATCCATCCTCCAGGACGCGTCGTCCCACTCATCGGCTGCCGCTCCGTTATCAGCCTTGACCACTGTTCATCATCACGGTCCCGCCTGCCCGACACCCACTCACCCCTCTTCACAGTGGGGCCCACGTCACGAATCCGCGCGTGAGTTCTCTAATCCACGCGCCTCCTCCTCCTGCTGCCTCTCGGTGTCATTCCGAGCACGTGTCTCTCCGCGCTTCGTTGCGCCCTTCTCAGATTGCGCTCCGCGTTACTCGCTTAATGGTCGCCTTCCTGAACCACGTGCCGCGACACAGCAGGGCAGCGCGTCACCGCTGCAGCGGGCGCTGTCGCCTGTGCGACGGCTCCGCCTCGACCCTAGGGCAGGGGCCGGGCAAGAAATTAACAGGAAGAGACATGATGCGCTGTGGTGCTGAATACGACACGCTGGGGTTTCTGAATCAAGGCCGTAATTATAATATATATGCTCAAAATGCCCCTCCCCCCCCCCTAATATTATTGCTATAAAATAGATTTCTGTTGATATGATTGTGGTTATGGTTGTATTTTATTCATCCCTAATCTCTGCCATTACATGCAATGAAACAAGAATAAGTAAAAAAGAAAAAACAGAGCAATGTAATACAATACACTATTAGACAATATTGTAAAAAATACATAAAAAGTCCATCCTATGTGTTAGTGAATTTTTTCATATTTAATGCAGGAAATTCATTTTCAAATTTAGATTTTTTCTGAGGGGGGGACCCCAGACCCCCTGGAAGATTTGGTCCCTCCCCAATGTTTGCTCCATGGCTACGGCCTTGTTCTGAATAGCTCCGTAACGTCACGAAGCAGTTCCTTGAAGAGCCGCATGCGGCTCCAGCACCGTAGGGGTCGGGCCTTTCCTGCCCACGATTTATCAAGCAGCTTTAGGTCCTACGGAAGAAAACTCTGGATCGGTTTCCACTTCCTGGGTGTCATCAGCAGTCGGGTTTGTCAAATAATCGCTGCTGCTGCCGGCTTACTGGCTATTACTGGCGAGGGCACTCAGTGACCTGATTTACGAACGTACGTATTTATGCACGTATGTATGCACGTATGCACGTACGTATTCTGTCGCACCGTACATAGCCAACCGTCCGAATCAGAGGTGTGGTCTGGATGGACTTGTGTCGAGACGGAACGGACGCGCGCATATGTACGCACCGCTCACGTGATCGTTTCCTTTGTGACGCCACGCGTGTCCACGCCCTCTCGTGCGAGAGCCCCACGTGCTACGGTCCGGCAGGAGCACATCCTCCGTGGCCGACACGGCGCGGGGCTGCCTTCGTTCAGCATGTGCGTGTGTGCAGGCAGTTCTCGACTTACGAACACACACACTTACGAACCAGCTTCCATTATTTTGTTTATATCGACTTAAAATGCGAACCCTTACTCTCACAAATTGAACTATATTGTTCAGCTGAGCGATCCTCCGTGTGTGGTAACGAGTTAGCCTCGTGCTAGGAGTGAGTGGGTGTGTGGGCGCATTTAAATACAGTAGATTACTGTGTTCCGACTAGCGAACCGTTCGACTTACGAACGGGTCTCAGGAACTAATTGTATTCGTAAGTCGAGGACTGTCCCGATGTTGAACTTCTTTCGCACCGTACGTAGCCAACCGTGCTCATCGGAGGTGCCCGAGGAAGGACAAACTTAACACAAAAAGCAGTTCTAAAGACATGCGTTTTCAATCAAGATTGTTTTAAAGTGCGTCGCTCCCAGTGGCGTCTTAATATCGGGAGGAGGAAGAGCATTCCAGACGGCCGCATAAGCGCATCTGAAAGCGCGCGATGCGGCGGCTGCCTTCATTTGATGGCCAGCAGCCAGATGGCAGCGCATAGATTATATTATCCCACTGATTGTCTCCCGTCGACGACCGCTGCCTGCCCCGCACGCCTCCTGCAACATAATCCGCGGTGTCTCCTCCCTCTTCCGCTCTCAAGATTCCTCCCTGTGGCCTGGACTGTCACGGCCAAACCGAGTGGGGGGTGGGGGTGGAGGAGTTCGGTGGCCGTAAGGCGGCAATCACAGACGACGTCGAGAGCCTCGTCTGATGAGAGCGATGGCTTATAAAGGCGCTGCCCCATGGGGACGTTAATAACGGGACGCGTCTTCTCGCCACGGCGGGCACGAGTTTCCACGAGCGGGGCGGTGGTGAGAAATGAGGTTGTACGGCAGGCGCTCGCGAAACTTGACGACGGACGCGCTGTGGTGCTTTGACTCGAGCTGCGATTGGGAGTTTCATTGCGGATGTGAATGGACCTCCCGCAGGCACAGGGATCGCGGTGCGAGTGCGCCGCTGCTGCCGTTGCGAAACCCTCAGGGCGCCGTGCGTTCCTTTCTCCCTCTGTCCCGTGCGCGCGCGTCGGTGCCGCGGCGTCTCGCGCTGTTCGAGGAGCGTTCGGCGCTCGCCCAATGCTATCCGCGGCGGCATGGGGAGGTTTGTCTCCCGAATCAGAATGGGAATGTTGATTTATCCCGGAGAAACCCCATGAGCTGTGAAGCTTTCTCTTTCGCACATGTCCAGTCGGGGGCGGGTCAGAAAGTTACAACAACGAAGAATACTAAAAAAAATATATATACCGGTAGGAGCGCGAAGTGTAGGAGAGGCAACCAAGTCACGAATAGAAATAAACACGTAAAATAGATGAAAAAAATTAGTTAAGTACACCTAATTCCCAAGCTTGGGAAAGACAGAAAAACAACAGCAACAACAACAACAACAACAAAAACAGTCCCAGACCAAAAACAGCCCCGAAGAGTGGATTGGAGAGACAGAGACCGGGATTTATAAAGGTGGAGAATGTTAATTTAATATGTTTGGAGAGTGGGGGCTGGTGGTGGTGGGGGGGGTGGAGGACACGACAGGTGCTTGATGGGTGGAGGCGCAGGGCATGGCACTGGCAGGCAGTGGCAGGCCCTGGGCATGGCACTGGCAGCATTGTTGTGGTTGCGATTATTTGACTGGACGTGGATCAATTTTGTTCAATCACGCGGTTGTTCATCACAGGGCATGCTGCTGCTGCTGTTGCCGCTGGTCAGGGGTGTTGAGATCGCACGCTGCATGATTATTATTATTTTATTCCAAGTTATTTCCGGGGCGCGCTTCTGCTAATATCGGTTAATATGATGATTTATAGAGGCAGCCAGACCATACCGAACATCACGACTCTCACACACACACAAACAACAACAACCGCCATTCGCCTCTAAGTGGCGGTGACATCACCACGACGCTTGTGCCAGGCTATGTGCACGTTGAGGCCACGTGAAGTGTCGAACACCCGCTGGCAGGAGGTCACGGGGCAGACCCAGGTGTCACGGGTCGACTGAGACGACTGAGATAACTGGCTGATGCACCACCTGTGCCCCCTACTGTGCCAACCTGCTGTGCTTTAGCCACCCGGCGCTCCGCTTGTTGTTGTGAGCGTCGCTCCTCCCCCATCCGTTGTTGTAGGAGGGCTACTGCCTCCAACTGCACAGTAGCGTCCTTCAAGAGCCTCCTTCACAGAGGCCGATCTTGACACCGCTGGTACCAGTCATCGGCAAGTCCACTCAGCTCCATCTCTTCTCGAGCTCGTGCCGTGCCCGTTTAGCCCCCTCTATCCGGTTCGTCAAAAGCTGTTTAGGCATGCGGTGACTGGGAATGCGGGTTACATGACCCAGCCAACGCAGCCTTGCCTGCCAGCTCACCGATGGGATTTTGCTCACATCTTTCAAGGATTTGTGAGTTCACACAATCCAGCCTGGTTAAACCCAGGATGGATCGTAGGCAGGCCAGCCTAAATGTTTCTTACCGGCGAAAATGTTCCATTAGGGGAGTCCATGTTTCTCAAGCGTAGAGAAAGGAGGGAATGACCGTGGCCGAGAAGACTTGAAGCTTCGTGCAGAGCGACAGACCAGGTAGCTTACACACATAGCGTTATGCAACCGATGAAAATATAATGACACTCGACTGATTCGGAGTGAGACCTCTGCTGTCAAACCGGAGCCGGTCATGAGCACACTGCCCAAGTATGGGAAACTCTCCACTCTCTCCACAACTGCCCCATCACCAATTGGGAGTTGTGGGGGTGGAGTGTCCGATGACACAAAATACCCAGGCAGGTGCTTAGTTTTGGTGGGGCTGATGGTAAGGCCCCACCTCTTCGTGGCATGCTCCAGGTTCAGCAGCAGCGTCTCCAACTCCTCCTCTGAGTGAGCTGCAATTGAAGCAATTGGCGGGACCGCGGGGTCCCATCACTGCCCCGGGGTGGGAAAAACCGCGTAGCGACACGAGTCTTTGCCTTACCGACAACAAAACTAGTGTCAATCGATTGGCACCGTCGAGAGCTACTCGGGGCACTAAGTTTCGTAAAAAGTTGAAAAGAAAGTTGAAACATAACATAAACACGATAAATTCACTGCGGGGGCGCGCTCGCCTTGGCAAAGAAGCTGAGGATCGACGGCTGACTGGAGGGCGTCGTCGCCACGCGCGACTGCGGTGGACGCCCCCCGGGGCTCGCGTTTGGCCGGTGGGGTGGCGCCCATCGTGTTGATCGCCGCCTGCTGCTGCTGCTGGCGCTTGTTGGCGCGAGTCTGGGCGGGCGGCGCGTTGCTGTCGCGATCACGAGTGGGGCGGACTGAAAAATAATAATTATTGACCTGATTTTTTCGGGACCCCGGGGTCCCGCCAAATGATTCAATTACCAGATCATCGGCATACATAACGTGGTTGACCAATAGCGAGCCATCCCTTGACCACACCAGGGCATCAAGCAGCCTCCCATTGTATCTGTACCAGGGCCCGCTCACCATCATGAAGGTCCTTAATGATCGTTAGCAGAGGGTCAGGGACTCCGAAATCACGAAGAATAACACAGAGCCCAGGCCTGCTGATGGTATCATAGGCCTTGACCAGGTCAATAAAGCAGAGATGTAGGTCTTGTTAGAATTCCCTACACCTCTGCTGTAGCAAACGGACAGAAAATATGGCATCTGTGCAGGGCCACCCTTTCCTGAAACTGCATTGGGGCTCCGCAAGCCTCTCCTCAGCGTCCCTGGCAAAGCGATGTTGAATAATCCTTGCCAGGAACTTTCCCGGCACACTGAGGAGTGAGATGCCCCTGTAGTTGTTACAGTATGTGCGGTTCCCCTTCTTAAAAAAAGTGGGACCATCAGGGCATCCTTCCAATCCTGCAGAACCCATCCAGTGGTCCAGACTGTTGTTATGATGTCATGTAGGGCAGTCTGTGCACAAACGCCACCCTCAGCATTTCGCTTTGGAGATCATCTGTGCCCGGTGCCTTTCCTAGTCTCAGACTCTGGATCACCTTAAGTACTTCCTCAACAGATGGCACCTCAGCCAGCCACTCACAGGTGGTGATTTCTTCTTTCAATATATGAGACACCGCAGCCTCAGCAGGGTCATCCCCACTTTGTCCAACGATGTTTTCCATGCCGAGAGATTTCCCCTCCCCCAAGCCTTCACAGAAATGCTCAGCAAATCTGCAAACCTGTTCCTGGGGGTCGGAGATTGGATCACCGTGTTTCTCCCTAATGATGGTAATAGGTGTGGCGCTGCAGGTTATGTTTTGATGGAATTAAATAGTGATTTGTGATCGCGGGCCATTGAGGCAGACTCCATCTCCTCAGCAACCCACGACCACCACCCATCCTTGCAGCGCCTCATGGCTCTCCGAACCTCCGAGCGACGGCTGCGGTAAGCCTCCTAATTCTCTGACGTGGGATGCTGTAGACGATGAAAGTGGGCCTGTCGCTTTTTCTCAGGCAGCCTGAATACCTCTGTCCGCCAGGGTCTCTGGGGAGGTCTGGACCGTGTACCCAAAGCAACCATTGCAGCTGCATGAGCCACAGTCCTAAACCTCGTCCATTTCCCCTCGACATCTGGAGGAGTGGGAGACGATGCCAACCCCAGCTGCAAGCGATCATTGAATTCTCGCTTGCAACTTTTATCAGCTAGCTGAGACCAGGCCACCTTGTGTTTGAATGGGGTCCTGGGTATACACCCACTACTGGAGTGGAAGAATGGCAGGCGCATCTTACAGATGACAAGTCAATGGTCAGTGGGCAGATCAGCTCCACGGTAGGTCCTGGTGTCAAGGACATGGGCCCGCATCCGCTGATCCGTCACTACGTAGTCCAGCAGATTTTTCGATTTAAAGCTTTCGTGACTGCAATGATTCATCTTCTTTGGTTCTTTCGGTAAAGTCACGTAGACTTTACCGAAAGAACCAAAGAAGAGTCCAGCAGATGTTCTTGCTTTGACCCGGTATGCATCCATGATGTTGTGTGGATGTGCCGATGCTGGAATAGCGTGTTGGTAATTACAAGCCCATGGGCTGCACAAAAATCTAGCAGCCTGCTACCGTTGTTATTGAGCTGATCTGGCCCATGTCTTCCAATCACTCCAGACTCGGTGCTAACATCATGACCAACTCGGGCATTGAAGTCACCCAACAAGATGACTCTATCCAGAGGGGCCACTTCAGCCATCACCAGTTACAGGAGGTCATAGAAGGCATCTGACTCATTGGCTTTGCCTGTGTAGTGGGTTCCAGGACACGGAGACGGCAGAATAGAAGCAGCACTATTTATTTAAACCTTAACAAGGGTTACACTAGAAGGGGTAGCGGCCCCTCCACCCGTATAACTCAGGAACACACCCCAGGCTCTCTGGCCTAAGCTCTAGGCTCCCAGTTCCTCCTGGTAGGGCTCTAAGGGAGGCTATCAGATCCGGCCCTGGTTAGGCACAGATCTCGGCACCCCGCCGACCAGACCGGCCCTTAGAAGGACTCTGACTCTGGGGCTCTGGGGCCGCACCACTGGCTTGCTGTGCCGGCCCTGAAAAGGGCAGCGGTCACAGGAGTTCCAGGGTCTCACCTAGCTGGCCTTCTTTCTTCACTGGTTGCTTCAGCCTCGGGCCCCACACTCTGCCCCGAGCTCCCTGGCTCCCCGCACTTTATACCCACTGGAGCCTTAGCGGACGTTGTTGTAGCCACCAAGGTGTGGGTGAACCACACCTTCCCGTGTCATGTGTTTATTCCCCATAGCACCCCTACACCTGCATCACTCCACGGATGTTTGTCTTCGGTGGGGGCATAAGTTACCACGACCACCACTCCTCGCCTCTGGTCGATGGGAAGGCGAGCCCAAAGTAGTCTGGGGCTTACTGCTTCCCACATCTCACCGCCACGCTCCCACGCCCCCTTCATTATTCTGTCCAGAAGAAGAACCACTCCCTGTTTTTTGGCAGTCTCCTGCCCCGAGTAGAGGACGGTCCACCTCTCATGGTGGCAGGAGCCAGAGCCGGTCGACTGGACCTCCTGAATACCACAGAGATCTAGGCGGTACCGGTCCAGCTCCCGACAGAGGAATGGCAGCCTCTCCTCTGCAGCGAGTGTTCGAACATTTCACGTGGCCATCCAAAGTGGCTTTTTCTTGTTTCTGGAGGAGCCCCGAGGGTAAGGATTCAATCTCCAGGCTCCGCCAAATGGGGTTTGGCCAGGAGACGTCATAGACGCCTGTCCTCCCGGGGCCTCCGGCACAAGCTTATTAAGTAAATATTTTATACGTGGTTTTGTGGACATTAATTGAAGGTGGAGGGGTTACCAGCCCCTCGCACCAGTCCAGGGCCCCCATTTGGCCGCTGTGGTGGTTGCAAACGCCATGAGGGGAATGGTCAATCTAAATTGGCCCTCCCCCCACGGCACTGCCCACCACAGTGTTGCCATCCGGCACATATATCCACACTCACGCACATATATACACACACACATGTTGCTGCTGCTGTAGGTGAGGGTGTTTAGATTGCAGGCTTCACAAATTATCTTCAGTCTGTAGCCGCTACTCGCATATAGGGCAGTCCTCGACTTACGAACAACCCCCACTTGCGAACTTCCTCACTTACGAACCATCTTCCATAAGATTTTCATTTTTTGTAAACATCGACGCGAAGTCGCCACTTGCGAACTGAGCCCCTCTTGTGCATGAGTCCCACGTGTTGTGATCCAGCAGTAGCGCACCCCCCCCCCCCCCCCCCCTGGCCAACACGGCGCAGAGTTGCCTTCGTCCGTCATGTACGTACAGTCCTCGACTTACGAACACACGTACTTACGAACCAGCTGCCAATTATTTTTTATTACATCGACTTAATACTCTCACTTGCAAATTGAACCGCGGAACTATTTTCTTCAGCGGAGCGATTCTCTACGAGACGTAATGAGTCACAACCTCCCGCTGGGAGTGAGTGTGCATGTGTGTGTGTGTGCATGTGTGTGTGTACGTAAGTGTGCATGCGTGTGTGTGTGTGTGCATGTGGGGAGCGGTAGTGTAGCGGTTAGCGCGCTGCGCTATGAACCTGACGGCCCGGGTTCGATTCCCGCTCACGGCCAACACCAGTGACGATTATCTGAACCGGGCCTCCCCTAGGTCGACTTAGCCTCAAATGAGTACCTGGTGCGGTGTGTAAACATTCCCACTAGGGAGACAAAGGCGGTCGGGCGTGGTGCTGGCCACCCACCCCCTCGTGTACCGTTCCGGCCTTCATAGGTGCTCGCTAGCAGCACTTGCCCCTACAGTCTGTTAAGGCTGTATGGGAGATCTTTGTTGTGTGTGTGTGTGTGCGTGTATGTGTGTATGTGCGAGTGCGTGTGTGTGCGCTCTGAGCCTGAGTTCGTGTTGGACACGAGATTGCACATCCGGGGATGTGAGATTCACGGTGGCCAAATGTCAACTACCTTGCTTGGTATTCAGGAGGTCGTGGGTTCGACCCCGACCTTCACCCCCGCTATATATTTGAAGTTTGCGTGTCTCTCTGCCCGTGGTCGCGTGGATTTTTGTTTATCCGGGTCCTCCAGTTTTCCCTCCACATTTACAATGAACATCACCACGCGTTCAAAGTCTTTGGCTGCTGCTATACATTTCCACGTGATGATAAGCCACTTCGTTGAGCTATCATTTGCCAGGTCGCTTCTGCCAAAAGAGCTACATAGCTCAGTGGGGCCTTACTTGGTAAAATAAGCAAAGTAGTTGAGTTTAAATTTTGATTTAAAGCTTTCGTGACTGCAGTAATTCATATTCTTAGTTTTTTCGGTAAAGTCACGTTGAAGAGAAACAACAAAATAACAAAATATATATAAAACAATAAAAAAATTCTCACGACGTTTCGACCATAACTCAAACGGTCATCATCAGGTGTGTCGGTTTGCATAAATTTATTTTGAAAACGGCATATTTATTTATTTATATTTATATAAAAAATAACGTTTGCGTCACGCGCAACGATTGGCAGTTTGCCCAGGACTAGTCCATCTATTTTTTGAAAAGAGGAGGGGGGAGACGAAATTTGTTTTTATGTATGCTGTCTGAAAGCCACTGTAAGCGTGAACAATCAATCAAGAACTGAAATGATTTATCAAATCTTTCCAATGATTGCTAAGATAGAATCCATCTTCTCGGTTGAAATTGTCTCTGTGCTTGTATATGTGGATAGCCTCATGAACGAATCTCTCATGGAAGCCAGATGGCTTACAAAGAACCTCCGTCTTGGAAAAGTCAATGGCATGTGAGCCTACTGAATTAGAACAATGATCTGCTACGGCCGAGGTGTTGGTCCTACCGTGTTTAAGGTCTGCTTTATGTTCACGAATGCGGTCCGAGATATGGCGTTTGGTTTCTCCAATGTAACTACTACCACAGAGGCAACTTAGTTTGTAGACACCAGGGTATTGTATGTCCGGAATCACATCTTTTACAGACGGAACCAGATCACGGATTTTATGTAATGTGTTGAAACGGACCTGGATCTTGTGTTTATTCAAGATTTTGGAGATCTTTTTTGTGATCCCAGCAATGTAGGGTAAAGTGATGGTTTTGAAAGGCTCCTCAAGAGGGTTCTTCTTCATGGTTTGAGTGATAGCTTTGCGGATTGTATAGTCGGAGTAACCATTAGCCCTAAGAGCTTGGTGTACGTGCTTGAGTTCACTGCTTATGTGTTCCTGGTCGGATATGCATTGGGCTCTATGATACAGAGTCTTGATGAGAGAATTCTTCTGTGATGGATGGTGGTGGGAATCCGGTTTCAGATAAGCATCCGTATGGGTAGCTTTCCTGTAGACAGAGTGGCTCATTGAACCATCAGGTCTCTTTTTAATTAGGACATCCAAAAAAGGTATCTTGCCATCTATTTCGACTTCCATGGTAAATCTGATGGCTGGGTGTATGGAATTGATGTGGTCGAAGAATTGGTCTAGAGCAGGCCGGCCATGTGGCCAGATGACAAAAGTGTCATCCACGTACCTCTTCCATAAGGTTGGGCGCAGAGTGGCAGTCTGGATGGCGTCAGTCTCAAATTTCTCCATGAAAATGTTAGCTATAACTGGAGAAAGGGGGGAGCCCATTGGGGTGCCCTCAGTTTGTTTGTAGAAAGTTCCATTCCAAGTGAAGTATGTATTGGTTAAACAGTGTCTCACCAGGGGGGGTACCTCAGTGTTTAGTCCTTGATGAACCAAGTCTTCAATGATTGCAATGGTGTCAGGTACAGGAACCTTGGTGAATAAGGAAACTACATCAAAACTGACAAGCAGGTCGTCTGGGGACAGGGAAATACCCTTGATTGTTGATACCAGGTGAGTAGAATTTTGTACCGCAGAGGTGGTCTTTCCAGTGAAAGGACGCAGGATTTCAGACAAAAAACGAGCTAGTTTGTAGGTGGGGGAGCTGATAGTAGAGACTATGGGACGAAGAGGTGTATCAACTTTATGTATTTTTGGTAAGCCGTATAATCTTGGTGGCCTGGCAGCAGAAGGTTTCAACGAAAACTGTTTAGATTGATCAATTAATGCGGTTGAATCAGAAATTATTTTGTTGGTTTGTGTGACGAGGCTGTTGGTGGGATCTCTTTTTATTTTTGTATAACTACCATCGTCGAGTAATTCTTTAATTTTGAGGAGCCTTTCAAAACCATCACTTTACCCTACATTGCTGGGATCACAAAAAAGATCTCCAAAATCTTGAATAAACACAAGATCCAGGTCCGTTTCAACACATTACATGAAATCCGTGATCTGGTTCCGTCTGTAAAAGATGTGATTCCGGACATACAATACCCTGGTGTCTACAAACTAAGTTGCCTCTGTGGTAGTAGTTACATTGGAGAAACCAAACGCCATATCTCGGACCGCATTCGTGAACATAAAGCAGACCTTAAACATGGTAGGACCAACACCTCGGCCGTAGCAGATCATTGTTCTAATTCAGTAGGCTCACATGCCATTGACTTTTCCAAGACGGAGGTTCTTTGTAAGCCATCTGGCTTCCATGAGAGATTCGTTCATGAGGCTATCCACATATACAAGCACAGAGACAATTTCAACCGAGAAGATGGATTCTATCTTAGCAATCATTGGAAAGATTTGATAAATCATTTCAGTTCTTGATTGATTGTTCACGCTTACAGTGGCTTTCAGACAGCATACATAAAAACAAATTTCGTCTCCCCCCTCCTCTTTTCAAAAAATAGATGGACTAGTCCTGGGCAAACTGCCAATCGTTGCGCGTGACGCAAACGTTATTTTTATATAAATATAAATAAATAAATATGCCGTTTTCAAAATAAATTTATGCAAACCGACACACCTGATGATGACCGTTTGAGTTATGGTCGAAACGTCGTGAGAATTTTTTTATTGTTTTATATATATTTTGTTATTTTGTTGTTTCTCTTCAACGTGACTTTACCGAAAAAACTAAGAATATGAATTACTGCAGTCACGAAAGCTTTAAATCAAAATTTAATCGCCTCTACGGGGAGGGTTTTCACATAACTTTAAGATCCTTCAACAAACTCCGGGATAAGAAAGCTCAGCTGATCGAGTCTCTCACCTTCCTGAAGAGATGCCGCGACTCTGGGGTAATACCAATCGCATTTACACTCACCTCTGCTACTGTAACTTCTTCTAATGCGAAACGAATTCTTTTCAAAACTAGCTTAGCTCTTATCTCAGAAAAAAATCAGACTTATACGCACAGAACTAGATCAGTTAGACAAGACACTCTACAAATCACACTTATCATTGACGGCAATAATGTCCACATCGGATTGGGAACATGTAGACAATATGACTGCCTCTTCAGCTGCTACTATGTCGACCAAATGTAAGGAAAACCTGATTTCCAAATTTAACCTCCTCTTCAACAAAAGACCGGACCCACACACCAAAAAGTTAGACGTTAATAAAGTCGTAATTAATCGCAGTAACAGTTCTATTTCCGATGGTCTGAAATCCGTTTTAGCTAAAGGTCTAAACTTTGCAGTCACACCTAAACACATACCAGTTAATGATATAATTGCCCAAGTAGACGTTGCTCTCAGGGGCCTGGGTCACATCGCTGCAGACGTAGCAAGATCTGAAATCGCTGCAACCCTCAAAAACGCTAAGATGCCAGCTAGCAACCTCAGCAAAGATGAGCGTTTTGAATTATATAAATTTAAAAAGAGGAATGATATTGTAGTTCTCTCAGCTGACAAAGGCAATGCTACTGTCATCATGGATAAAATAGAATACAACAACAAAATTAAAGAATTACTCGACGATGGTAGTTATACAAAAATAAAAAGAGATCCCACCAACAGCCTCGTCACACAAACCAACAAAATAATTTCTGATTCAACCGCATTAATTGATCAATCTAAACAGTTTTCGTTGAAACCTTCTGCTGCCAGGCCACCAAGATTATACGGCTTACCAAAAATACATAAAGTTGATACACCTCTTCGTCCCATAGTCTCTACTATCAGCTCCCCCACCTACAAACTAGCTCGTTTTTTGTCTGAAATCCTGCGTCCTTTCACTGGAAAGACCACCTCTGCGGTACAAAATTCTACTCACCTGGTATCAACAATCAAGGGTATTTCCCTGTCCCCAGACGACCTGCTTGTCAGTTTTGATGTAGTTTCCTTATTCACCAAGGTTCCTGTACCTGACACCATTGCAATCATTGAAGACTTGGTTCATCAAGGACTAAACACTGAGGTACCCCCCCTGGTGAGACACTGTTTAACCAATACATACTTCACTTGGAATGGAACTTTCTACAAACAAACTGAGGGCACCCCAATGGGCTCCCCCCTTTCTCCAGTTATAGCTAACATTTTCATGGAGAAATTTGAGACTGACGCCATCCAGACTGCCACTCTGCGCCCAACCTTATGGAAGAGGTACGTGGATGACACTTTTGTCATCTGGCCACATGGCCGGCCTGCTCTAGACCAATTCTTCGACCACATCAATTCCATACACCCAGCCATCAGATTTACCATGGAAGTCGAAATAGATGGCAAGATACCTTTTTTGGATGTCCTAATTAAAAAGAGACCTGATGGTTCAATGAGCCACTCTGTCTACAGGAAAGCTACCCATACGGATGCTTATCTGAAACCGGATTCCCACCACCATCCATCACAGAAGAATTCTCTCATCAAGACTCTGTATCATAGAGCCCAATGCATATCCGACCAGGAACACATAAGCAGTGAACTCAAGCACGTACACCAAGCTCTTAGGGCGAATGGTTACTCCGACTATACAATCCGCAAAGCTATCACTCAAACCATGAAGAAGAACCCTCTTGAGGAGCCTTTCAAAACCATCACTTTACCCTACATTGCTGGGATCACAAAAAAGATCTCCAAAATCTTGAATAAACACAAGATCCAGGTCCGTTTCAACACATTACATAAAATCCGTGATCTGGTTCCGTCTGTAAAAGATGTGATTCCGGACATACAATACCCTGGTGTCTACAAACTAAGTTGCCTCTGTGGTAGTAGTTACATTGGAGAAACCAAACGCCATATCTCGGACCGCATTCGTGAACATAAAGCAGACCTTAAACACGGTAGGACCAACACCTCGGCCGTAGCAGATCATTGTTCTAATTCAGTAGGCTCACATGCCATTGACTTTTCCAAGACGGAGGTTCTTTGTAAGCCATCTGGCTTCCATGAGAGATTCGTTCATGAGGCTATCCACATATACAAGCACAGAGACAATTTCAACCGAGAAGATGGATTCTATCTTAGCAATCATTGGAAAGATTTGATAAATCATTTCAGTTCTTGATTGATTGTTCACGCTTACAGTGGCTTTCAGACAGCATACATAAAAACAAATTTCGTCTCCCCCCTCCTCTTTTCAAAAAATAGATGGACTAGTCCTGGGCAAACTGCCAATCGTTGCGCGTGACGCAAACGTTATTTTTTTATATAAATATAAATAAATAAATATGCCGTTTTCAAAATAAATTTATGCAAACCGACACACCTGATGATGACCGTTTGAGTTATGGTCGAAACGTCGTGAGAATTTTTTTATTGTTTTATATATATTTTGTTATTTTGTTGTTTCTCTTCAACGTGACTTTACCGAAAAAACTAAGAATAGTTGAGTTTAGTTTTAGCTGTGGGCTGTGATACTTTAGCGTCCAGCGACCAAGCTGCATGGAACACGTGATCCTTATGGCGGTATCCCGGGTTACCAAATAAAAACAAATGGCCGAGGCAATGAAATATTTTATTTCTGGGACACTTTTTTTCCAGGGGTGTAACTTCACCAATCAATCCGAAATCGCTGCTACTCCGCGATGTCCAAGCGCCAAACATCAGCATAAAAAAAATCCGTTATCGAAAATTTCAACTTTGAATAGTTCATCATGAACAGCTCGTCGAGATGAGTCGATTGCCGCATCGCCGACCATCAACAGACTAAAGATAACTGCATCACGGACATTGTGCGAGACCCGGGGTACTACACGTGACCCACGTCGTCACGTTGCCGTGCACGCGGCTCAATGAGCACGTGCACGCGTCACGTGCGTGGAGCGGTGGCGCGGTGGTTAGCGCACTTTGCTGTAAACCCCGTAGAACTAGGTTTGATTCCCAGCAAGTGTTGAGTAATATCTGAACCGGTACTGCCCCCCCCATCCCCCCTTTTCACCAGCCTGTAATAATCAGCGTGGTGAAGTATGGTCAATCGACCACTACGATCGATCGACACGGGTGTGGGCCTCCTTCCAGAAGTGTATTGACAAAGAACAGCTAATTAATAACGTGTTATAATCACGTGGAGCTGAGTGATGGGGATTGTGCCGCGAGGGCCGGCAACGTAGCGCTAAGTGAGAGCTTCTATCAATCCACTGCTGGGTTGTTGTTTGACCATACTTCACCACGCTGGTCAGTCAGTGGTGGTCGGTGACGGCGGGCAGCATAGGCACGGGGGCATAGACTATAGTAGAGTACAACAGGTGATGTTGCTGTCTTTCCCGGCACGCTTGACCCCTGCCGAGCGTCCGAGATTTCACAACAATTACACGACGCGAATTCCTGGTGGGTTGGCTCCAGGGCTGATGGCCGGGGGTGGGGGGCGGTGCGGATGATGCGGAGAGGGAGCAAAGCGATGCACGCGCGTGGCTTAGCCGCTGACTTGGCCGCTGCTGACAAAGTGCAGATAAGGGTGCAGGAGGGGAGGAGGGCCGCTGGTGGCGGTGGTGGCGGTTGTGGTGGGGAGTTGATGGATGCGGGCAACGCGTGGCGGGAGGGCTGACGCGATGCGGATAACGCGGCTCGTAAGGCGGCTGGGCGAGCGGGGCAGTGATGGATGCGGACGAATCGGTGGGGGGTGGGTGCTGTGACCGGGAGGGACCCCCCCACCTCCTCCCCCCCACCTCCTCCCCCCCACCCCACCCACCCCCCTCCCCCCGCTGCTCATTACTGCTTCGTTCCCCCGCCGCTCCGCGCGCTCTCTGCGCCCATTATTAAAATCTTTTCGCTCCGGCCGCTCGTGTTATTTTTTTTTCAAATTAATAAAATAAATATAGAAAATCTCTTTTTTTTATCTGACCGCTATTGTACGATGTTGTGCGAGAGCTAAGCGATCGCAATTTTATATATATTTCTCTTTTTTTCTTTCCCCAGGGCCAATTTTCCGCGCGTGTAATGAATGACGCGGTCCCTGTACGCGCCCGCTCCCCCGGTGCAAGTCGCTCATTGTGTCCCATTACTTGCTGACGACTTTAACTCGTGCATCCCAGCCTAGGCATTGTGACGCCACCTAATATAAACATTGCACCGCGTGGTGCTGCTGGTGGTTGTGGCTATGCTGCTCCTGCTGCACGCGGCTGCCTGTGTAACCCCGCGCTGTGTGGAGGCAGCAGCAGCAGCAGCTGCGAGGGTTGGTGGATGTTGCGTGAAACTCGCCTCCTGTGGGCATCGAGGAGGTGCCGTACCCTGGCTCGCCGGGAGAAGACAGGACAGCAGTGTGGACTCATCGCCACCTGTTTCCGTGTGTACGGGGATACAGCATTGCCCCCTCGCGCAAGGCGTGGAGTCTCCACCGAGTGCTCCCGGTTTCCTCCCACACTTGTGTAATAAACACTACTCTCATCATCATTAATTGGTTGAACACATCTTGAAATAGGAACTCAACGTAGCGACAGCAGGACCCTCGTGATAAAGAGTCACACGACTCGGTGTGGCTCCCCGAGACAAATGAGTAACATTCCAATGTTTTTCTCCGAATGTTCATATCGATCGCAGCTCCCACCGTGGTGGGTTAGGGTGTTGTGTTCGCGTGTGTTCATAGCGGTACACACGTGGGGGGCGGTAGTTGGTAGCGGTTAGCGCTACGGACCCGACGACCCGAGTTCGATTCCCGCTCATGGCCAACACCAGTGACGATTATCTGAACCGGTCCTGGGCGTTTCCTAGGTCGACTCAGCCTCAAATGAGTACCTGGTGCGGTGTCTAAACATCGCCACTAGGGAGACAAAGGCGGCCGGGCGTGGTGTTGGCCACCCACCCCCTCGTGTGCCGTCCCGCCCTTCATAGGTGCTACTCGCTAACAGCACTTGCCCCAACAGTCTGCCGAGGCTATACGGGGGATCTTTGTCTTCGGGCGGTGCCGCGTGTTTGTTCAGCACGATGTTCGACGTTTCTCCTCAGCTCCGTTCTATGAAGTCACTCACGTGAACCCTTAAGTTCAGTTCCCGGAGAACCTCCCAGCACGTGGAGCGCAGGGTCGCACATCGTGCCGATCGACACGCGGTACGCAGAGACCTACGCAGCAGCCGCAGCACTACCACGGCATCCTACGCCATACAGGAGACCCTCGAATATCGCGGGGGTTACGTCATTGGAAAGCGCTGCTAAAGCCAACACCGCGTAATTCAAGGGCCTCCTGTAATTCTCTTCTACGCCACCAGCAGTCCGTGAGTCCATTGTCCGTGACCGTCCTTCCGCATTGTCACGTGAGCCAGGGTAACGGCGCCTCCTCGGGTGTCATAGCCTTTGTCCGCACGCTGACTCGGCGTTAAAATTGACCGCGCATTGAGAACGATCCGGGAGATTGCTCCTTAAGAGACACGACTTTGTTTCGAGCCCGAAGTTCGTCCCTCATGTGAAATAAAGGAAGGGAAAATGTTTTTTTTATTTAATTTAACAAAGCAACCTGGAACCCAGAGGATGATGCACGTGGCGCCGTCCTCCCCCAAGCGCTCAGTAACTTCTCCGGCCTCTTCACTGTCACTATGGCTACACCACCACCACCACAACAACAACAACAACCCCACTACTCTTCATCTCGGCCACTACCGTTTTAGGAAGCCGCTGGATCTATGCACTTTTACATCTCGACTGAAAACGCATTTCTTTAGAAGTGCTTTTGTGTTTAGTTTGTTGTCTATCCCCGCGCCTCCGATTAGCGCCGTTGGCTACGTACGGTGCAAAAGTTAAGTTCAACACACATACAACATACATACAACATACATGCAACATAGATGCAACATACATACAAAATACATGCAACGTACATGCAACATACATACAACATACATGCAACATAATGCAACATACATACAACATACATACAACATACAGTGAGGGAAAAAAGTATTTGATCCCCTGCTGATTTTGTACGTTTGCCCACTGACAAAGAAATGATCAGTCTATAATTTTCATGGTAGGTTTATTTGAACAGTGAGAGACAGAATAACAACAAGAAAATCCAGAAAAACGCATGTCATAAATGTTATAAATTGATTTGCATTTTAATGAGGGAAATAAGTATTTGACCCCTTCTCAATCAGAAATATTTCTGGCTCCCAGGTGTCTTTTATACAGGTAACGAGCTGAGATTAGGAGCACACTCTTAAAGGGAGTGTTCCTAATCTCAGCTTGTTACCTGTATAAAAGGCACCTGTCCACAGAAGCAATCAATCAATCAGATTCCAAACTCTCCACCATGGCCAAGACCAAAGAGCTCTCCAAGGATGTCAGGGACAAGATTGTAGACCTACACAAGGCTGGAATGTATATTCTTGGTTCTTTCGGTAAAGTCACGTTGAAGGGAAACAATGAAATAATAAAATATATATAACAATAAAATTCTCACGACGCTTCGATTGTAACACAAACAGTCATCATCAGTCACCTGATGATGATGAAGGTCCTGGAGTGGCCTAGCCAGTCTCCAGACCTTAATCCCATAGAAAATTTGTGGAGGGAGCTGAAGGTTCGAGTTGCCAAACGTCAGCCTCGAAACCTTAATGACTTGGAGAAGATCTGCAAAGAGGAGTGGGACAAAATCCCTCCTAAGATGTGTGCAAACCTGGTGGCCAACTACAAGAAACGTTTGACCTCTGTGATTGCCAACAAGGGTTTTGCCACCAAGTACTAAGTCATGTTTTGCAGAGGGGTCAAATACTTATTTCCCTCATTAAAATGCTAATTAATTTATAACATTTTTGACATGCGTTTTCTGGATTTTTGTTGTTGTTATTCTGTCTCTCACTGTTCAAATAAACCTACCATTAAAATTATAGACTGATCATTTCTTTGTCAGTGAGCAAACGTACAAAATCAGCAGGGAATTAAATTCTTTTTTCCCTCACTGTACATACAACATATATACAACATATATGCAACATACAAGCAACATACATGCAACATACATGCAACATACATACAACATACATACAACATATATGCAACATACGCGAAGATAGCGATTCCTCAATCGAACCTCGAGATTATTTATTTAAGATTAAGTCGGAGCAGCTTCCAAGGCTTTTGTTGATTTCCTTTTGAGGTGTAACAATGTGAATGATAACAATACTACTGTACGTGTACAGTACTCAATGGAGCGACTTTCAACAGGACAAAGGTCCCCCGTATAGCCTTCAAGTGCTGTTCGCGACCAGCACCTATGAAGGCCGGCACGGCACACGAAGGGGTGGGTGGCCAGCACCACGCCCGACCGCCTTTGTCTCCCCAGTGGCGATGTTTACTGCACACCGCACCAGGTACTCACTTGAGGCCGAGTCGACCTAGGGGAGGCCCAGAGACCTGTTCAGATAATCGTCACCGGTGTTGTCCGTGAGCGGCAAATCCGATTCGGGTCGCCGGGTTCGTAGTGCAGCGCGCTGACCTCTGCGCGACCCGATCCCCACCACCACCACCACCATCAGCATCATCATCATCAGCATCATCATCATCAGCACTGTCTCCGAATCTCAAACAGCAGCAACTCCAGAGAGAGAAAGGGGGGGGGGGGGGGGGAGTCTGGAGAGTAATTTGAGGCGAGTGGAAGCACTGCCATTATAATGATCATCTCCTCTACCCCTCCTGCCCTGGACGCGTGTTCGTCCGCCTCTTCCCGCGGGAGCTGTCCGCGGCGAGGTGACGATCAGCGCGAGAAGCCAAATCACGTCGGTGCGGAGGGGAGAGCGATCTCGCGCTCAGACGATGCAATGTCATCACACTTCAGTCGGGTTACACGCGGCTCAAAGTCCAGAACAACAACAACGTCCACAACAACAACAACAAAGTCCACAACAACAACAAAGTCCACAACAACAAAGTCCACAACAACAACAAAGTCCACAACAACAACAACAAAGTCCACAACAACAACAACGAGAGGCAGCACGTGGGGCGCAAAGGGTCACGACGACGCTGGGACTCTTCCGCTGAGCTCCATCAACAACGAGCGAGGGTGGCAATTTGAGATGTAAGTGCCCGCCGTTGACCATTACGCGCCACCTTACGCGTGCGGTCATCGCTAGTAAATCCACTCCCGGACGAGGGCCTCCACCCCACGCTGTGCCGGTCTTGGGCTGTTTTACGCCATACTTCACCGCGCTGGTCACTGTGGGGACTTACTACTGGGTGTAATAATCACTCACCACTGAATCAGAATCAGATTTTTAAAATGTATATATACTGGAGAAATCCGATGAGCTGTAAAGCTCTTTTTCACAGATGTCCAGTCGGGTCGCAGGGTCCGAATGTTACAGCAACAAACAATACAAACATAATGTAGCACTCGTGACAGGTGAGATGTAGCTGCCACACGACGTCCTATACAGCAGGTCGACTATATAGCAGGTCGACTATACAGCAGGTCGACTATATAGCTGGTCGACTATACAGCAGGTCGACTATATAGCAAGTCGACTATACAGCAGGTCGACTATATAGCAGGTCGACTATACAGCAGGTCGACTATATAGCTGGTCGACTATATAGCAGGTCGACTATATAGCAGGTCGACTATATAGCAGGTCGACTATACAGCAGGTCGACTATATAGCAGGTCGACTATATAGCAAGTCGACTATATAGCAAGTCGACTCTATAGCAGGTCGACTATATAGCAGGTCGACTATATAGCAAGTCGACTCTATAGCAGGTCGCATATATAGCAGGCCGACTATATAGCAGGTCGACTATACAGCAAGTCGACTATACAGCAGGTCGACTATACAGCAGGTCGACTATACAGCAGGTCGACTATATAGCAGGTCGACTAAGTAGCAAGTCGACTATATAGCAAGTCGACTATACAGCAGGTCGACTATATAGCAGGTCGACTATATAGCAGGTCGACTCTATAGCAGGTCGACTATACAGCAAGTCGACTATATAGCAGGTCGACTATATAGCAGGTCGACTATATAGCAGGTCGACTATACAGCAAGTCGACTCTATAGCAGGTCGACTATATAGCAGGTCGACTATATAGCAGGTCGACTATATAGCAGGTCGACTATACAGCAAGTCGACTATATAGCAGGTCGACTATATAGCAGGTCGACTATATAACAAGTCGACTACATAGCAGGTCGACTATATAGCAGGTCGACTACATAGCAGGTCGACTATATAGCAGGTCGACTACATAGCAGGTCGACTATAAAGCAGGTCGACTAAGTAGCAAGTCGACTATATAGCAGGTCGACTATATAGCAGGTCGACTATATAGCAGGTCGACTATACAGCAGGTCGACTATACAGCAGGTCGACTATACAGCAAGTCGACTCTATAGCAAGTCGACTACATAGCAGGTCGACTATATAGCAGGTCGACTATACAGCAGGTCGACTATATAGCAGGTCGACTATACAGCAAGTCGACTATATAGCAGGTCGACTATATAGCAGGTCGACTATGTAGCAGGTCGATTATATAGCAGGTCGACTATATAGCAAGTCGACTATACAGCAGGTCGACTATACAGCAGGTCGACTACATAGCAGGTCGACTATATAGCAGGTCGACTATATAGCAAGTCGACTATATAGCACGTCGACTATATAGAAAGTTGACTATGTAGCAGGTCGACTATATAGCAGGTCGACTATATAGCAAGTCGACTAAGTAGCAAGTCGACTATAAAGCAGGTCGACTATATAGCAGGTCGACTATATAGCAGGTCGACTATATAGCAAGTCGACTATATAGCAAGTCGACTATATAGCAGGTCGACTATATAGAAAGTTGACTATATAGCAGGTCGACTATATAGCAGGTCGACTATATAGCAAGTCGACTATACAGCAAGTCGACTATAAAGCAGGTCGACTATATAGCAGGTCGACTATATAGCAAGTCGACTATACAGCAGGTCGACTACATAGCAGGTCGACTATATAGCAGGTCGACTATAAAGCAGGTTGACTATATAGCAGGTCGACTATATAGCAGGTCGACTATAAAGCAGGTCGACTACATAGCAGGTCGACTATATAGCAAGTTGAATATATAGCAGGTCGACTATACAGCAGGTCGACTCTATAGCATGTCGATGCAGCCGTCTACGCCGGTGTCGATGCAGATGACGACGATCCCCGCGACGACGATCCGGACTGCCGACTCCCAAACAGCCCCGAACCCCTCCCAGCCTCTTCCTCACATCCCCTGTCACGTGGCCAAGCCCCGCCCCCGGTTACGCCCCTCCTCTCGAACTCTCCCAGCTTTGTTCAGTTGCTCCGCACAGTCACCCCGTGTGACCCTTCCCCTGTCACCACAACCTAGTCACTCGTGACCTCGTGTGACCCTGTCACCAGGACCTAGTCACTCGTGACCTCGTGTGACCCTTCCCCTGTCACCAGGACCTAGTCACTCGTGACCTCGTGTGACCCTTCCCCTGTCACCAGGACCTAGTCACTCGTGACCTCGTGTGACCCTCTCCCTGTCACCAGGACCTAGTCACTCGTGACCTCGTGTGACCCTTTCCCTGTCACCACGGCCTAGTCACTCGTGACCTCGTGTGACCCTTCCCCTGTCACCAGGACCTAGTCACTCGTGACCTCGTGTGACCCTTCCCCTGTCACCACAACCTAGTCACTCGTGACCTCGTGCGACCATCTCCCTGTCACCAGGACCTAGTCACTCGTGACCTCGTGTGACCCTTCCCCTGTCACCACGACCTAGTCACTCGTGACCTCGTGTGACCCTTCCCCTGTCACCACAACCTAGTCACTCGTGACCTCGTGTGACCCTTCCCCTGTCACCACGACCTAGTCACTCGTGACCCCGTGTGACCCTTCCCCTGTCACCACGACCCAGTCACTCGTGACCTCGTGTGACCCTTCCCCTGTCACCAGGACCTAGTCACTCGTGACCCCGTGTGACCCTTCCCCTGTCACCACGACCTAGTCACTCGTGACCTCGTGTGACCCTTCCCCTGTCACCACGACCTAGTCACTCGTGACCTCGTGTGACCCTTCCCCTGTCACCACGACCTAGTCACTCGTGACCTCGTGTGACCCTTCCCCTGTCACCACGACCTAGTCACTCGTGACCTCGTGTGACCCTGCCACCACGACCAAGGGGCCGTCCATAAATGACGTCACGCGATTTTGGACGATTTTTGACCCCCCCCCCTCGTCATACGGCGTCACAAAAAGTCAGACCCCCCCCTTAAATATGACGTCACAAAGCCCTGCCCCCCCCACCCAAACCATATTTCTATTTTGAAAATAAAACATGCTTGAAATCGCTTTAAACTCTTGTCATTGTAGTGCGTATTTAATATGGGGCTTCACTCTGATGTTGTAGGAGAAAACATTTATTAAAAAGGAGGCGTTGGAAAGCTTAAATTTAGCATAAAATTCACTTGAAAATATTCAACGTCTAACTAAAACTGCAGATATTCAGAATATAATATTGAATTTATCTTATAATTATAAAATATTAAAAGTTATAATTATAAAAATACTTGAAACTTTACAGTAGAACGAAAAAAATGGAGGGTACAATTATAACAATCACATATTCATTCCACAGAATCAAAAGTCCTGGTAGAATCATTAGAATCAAAATGTTTAATAACAATCATGAAAAAAATGTTCAAAATTTATGCTTCTCCATTCCTCCATGGAGAAGCAAAATGCTCCTTCATAGAATAAATAAAAGGTGACCTTAATAAATTCAATCAAATAGTTAATCATGAAAGTTAATCAAAATTAGTGTTGTTATAACATGAAGTTGATACACCTCTTCGTCCCATAGTCTCTACTATCAGCTCCCCCACCTACAAACTAGCTCGTTTTTTGTCTGAAATCCTGCGTCCTTTCACTGGAAAGACCACCTCTGCGGTACAAAATTCTACTCACCTGGTATCAACAATCAAGGGTATTTCCCTGTCCCCAGACGACCTGCTTGTCAGTTTTGATGTAGTTTCCTTATTCACCAAGGTTCCTGTACCTGACACCATTGCAATCATTGAAGACTTGGTTCATCAAGGACTAAACACTGAGGTACCCCCCCTGGTGAGACACTGTTTAACCAATACATACTTCACTTGGAATGGAACTTTCTACAAACAAACTGAGGGCACCCCAATGGGCTCCCCCCTTTCTCCAGTTATAGCTAACATTTTCATGGAGAAATTTGAGACTGACGCCATCCAGACTGCCACTCTGCGCCCAACCTTATGGAAGAGGTACGTGGATGACACTTTTGTCATCTGGCCACATGGCCGGCCTGCTCTAGACCAATTCTTCGACCACATCAATTCCATACACCCAGCCATCAGATTTACCATGGAAGTCGAAATAGATGGCAAGATACCTTTTTTGGATGTCCTAATTAAAAAGAGACCTGATGGTTCAATGAGCCACTCTGTCTACAGGAAAGCTACCCATACGGATGCTTATCTGAAACCGGATTCCCACCACCATCCATCACAGAAGAATTCTCTCATCAAGACTCTGTATCATAGAGCCCAATGCATATCCGACCAGGAACACATAAGCAGTGAACTCAAGCACGTACACCAAGCTCTTAGGGCTAATGGTTACTCCGACTATACAATCCGCAAAGCTATCACTCAAACCATGAAGAAGAACCCTCTTGAGGAGCCTTTCAAAACCATCACTTTACCCTACATTGCTGGGATCACAAAAAAGATCTCCAAAATCTTGAATAAACACAAGATCCAGGTCCGTTTCAACACATTACATAAAATCCGTGATCTGGTTCCGTCTGTAAAAGATGTGATTCCGGACATACAATACCCTGGTGTCTACAAACTAAGTTGCCTCTGTGGTAGTAGTTACATTGGAGAAACCAAACGCCATATCTCGGACCGCATTCGTGAACATAAAGCAGACCTTAAACACGGTAGGACCAACACCTCGGCCGTAGCAGATCATTGTTCTAATTCAGTAGGCTCACATGCCATTGACTTTTCCAAGACGGAGGTTCTTTGTAAGCCATCTGGCTTCCATGAGAGATTCGTTCATGAGGCTATCCACATATACAAGCACAGAGACAATTTCAACCGAGAAGATGGATTCTATCTTAGCAATCATTGGAAAGATTTGATAAATCATTTCAGTTCTTGATTGATTGTTCACGCTTACAGTGGCTTTCAGACAGCATACATAAAAACAAATTTCGTCTCCCCCCTCCTCTTTTCAAAAAATAGATGGACTAGTCCTGGGCAAACTGCCAATCGCTGCGCGTGACGCAAACGTTATTTTTTTTATATATAAATAAATAAATAAATATGCCGTTTTCTAAATAAATTTATGCAAACCGACACACCTGATGATGACCGTTTGAGTTATGGTCGAAACGTCGTGAGAATTTTTTTATTGTTTTATATATATTTTGTTATTTTGTTGTTTCTCTTCAACGTGACTTTACCGAAAAAAACTAAGAATATGAATTACTGCAGTCACGAAAGCTTTAAATCAAAATTTAATTCTATATTCATTTAAAGTTGCGCATTTTGATGTGACGTCACATTTCTCACCCCCCCCCCCTCGTCACACATCGTCACAAATGTCTGGACCCCCCCCCCCCAGGTGCGTGACGTCATTTATTGACGGCCCCTAAGTCACTCGTGACCTCGTGTGACCCTTCCTTCCCCTGTCACCACGACCATCCCCCACCCCACTTAAACCACGTACTCTCCTTACGCAAACAACAACGATAGGAGTGCAAAGTATCGGGAAACGGATGTCAGCCGTGGTCAGGGACCAAACTCAGGTGGCAGGGTTCGTGGTCCAGTGTGCTCACAGAACTGTGGTCGTGCGTAGCCACCGCAGCCACGTGGTGGTGGTGGTGGTGGTGGCCACGCTGCTGCTGCACGTGGCTGCTGCCTGCGCCCCAGCGCAATACAGCAAGTAGACTAATCGCCATCTGTTTACATCTGTACGGGGATAGAGTGTT
Organism: Petromyzon marinus; assembly: GCF_048934315.1. Classification (NCBI taxonomy): domain Eukaryota; kingdom Metazoa; phylum Chordata; class Hyperoartia; order Petromyzontiformes; family Petromyzontidae; genus Petromyzon; species Petromyzon marinus. Next base: position 2,095,043 of record NC_133704.1, on the reverse strand, counting down.
CCTGCACTCACAGACGCTCGCTGACAGCACTTGCCCCAAAATGACCCGCTAAAGTCTGCAGGGGTCCAGGATCGTTGCGCTTTGGTGCGAGATGGGAGCTGAACAGGGATTTCAGAGATGGGGGCCTGGGAAATAATCATTCATTGTGTCGGTGAGCCCTCGGCCATCGAGGCCCGCTGACAACACCCCTACGTGAGACGAGACTTACTGCGCGCGGCATCCCAGCGCTTAATCCCGCCTCAAAATCCCGCCTCAGCTTCCGAGTTGCGACGAGACTGAGAATGCATTCTGACTGATTTGCTGAGAGAGGCATTGTGGGATGACTTGGTCCATGCGCGCTGACGCCAGTGAAGCTCAGCGCCGGTGGACAACTTCAGCGCGGTTCTTCACGCCGCGGAAGCCCCCGGGGTCAACTCGTGCGGTGGAGCATTCGGTGGTGCGATTGACAACGGGGCACTCGGCAGCGCCACGACCCAGAACCCCTCCTTCACACGCCCCCCCCCCCCCCCCCGCGAACTCACGAGTGACCCCACATCCACCTCCCAACCTTCTCACCACCCTCCCCCCCCCCCACGGCATGCAGGGGGAGGGGGGAAGGGGCGAGTTGCAGCAATGATAGTTTCCTCCCAGCGGACAGCGCGCTCCATCCTGAGTGTCGCGGTACCCGTCGTCGTCGTCACTGCTGCTGCGTAACGACAGCGGTGGAGGAGGTGGAGGAGGTGGAGGAGATGGAGGAGATAGAGGAGGTGGAGGAGGTGGCGCCGTTGGCGCCCGTGGGGGGGGTTCTCGTCTCGCGAGCCGCCGGGCGTTGTTCTCGGCCTTCCCCGTCACGAGCAAACGACAAAATCACGCGCACTGCCTGGCGGTGCTGCTGCTGTGCTGCTGCTGCTGGTGCTGCTGCTGCTGTGCTGGTGCTGTGCAGTCCGCTCGCCTATAACGCGGTAGTTCGCGTTTCCCGTAGAACACCGCGTTATGGGAAAATCGCGTGATGATAAATGATTTATAATGTGGGGGTAACGCACAGTCCGCGAGAACGCGTGAGATGCGTACGCAGGCCGAACAAAGACCGAGGCGCGTGGGTAGCGTCCAGAAGCATCCAGCAGCATCCCGCCTTGCGCGATGCTGCGCCGAGGCAGCCGTACGGCCGCTTATTGCTACTCGCGCGACGTAGTTCTGTTGACTCAACCGCGTTATATCCAATTCGCATTCGAAAAAAATGTGTTCACAAATACATTCATCACGGTATACAGTGAGGGAAAAAAAGTATTTGATCCCCTGCTGATTTTGTACGTTTGCCCACTGACAAAGAAATGATCAGTCTATCATTTTAATGGTAGCTTTATTTGAACAGTGAGAGACAGAATAACAACAACAAAATCCAGAAAAAAGCATGTCAAAAATGTTATGAATTGATTTGGATTTTAATGAGGGAAATAAGTATTTGGCCCCTTTGCAAAACATGACTTAGTACTTGGTGGCAAAACCCTTGTTGTCTGGATTTTCTTGTTGTTATCCTGTCTCTCACTGTTCAAATAAACCTACCATTAAAATTATAGACTGATCATTTCTTTGTCAGTGGGCAAACGTACAAAATCAGCAGGGGATCAAATACTTTTTTCCCTCACTGTATCTGATTTCGCGTTCTGAAAACTACACGCGTCATAGGAGAACGTTCTGGATGTTAACATTCTGTCGCACCGTACGCAACAACTCAATACGTCACGTGTCGATAACAATACCACGAGCGAGTGTGTGCGTGTGTGCGCGTGCCTTGGGGAGCCGTGGCGATGTGCACCTACCCTGGCACAAGCGCCGTGGGGACGTCACCACCACCTAGTTGTGTTCTCGTTGGCGAAGCGGTTCGCGCTACGCTGCGCTCTGAACCCGGTGACCCGAGTTCGATTCCCGCTCACGGCCACCAGCACCGTTGACGATTATCTGAACCGGTCCTGGGCCTCCCCTAGGTCGACACAACCTCAAATGAGTACCTGGTGCGATGTTTACACATTGCTACGAGTGAGACAAAGGCGGTCGGGCGCGGTGGTGCTGGCCACCCACCCCCTCGCGTGCCGTGCCGGCCTTCATAGGTACTGGCTGACAGCACTTGCCCCAACAGTCTGTTAAGGCTATAAGGGGATCCTTGTCTTGTCTTAGTCGCCTTAAGAGAAAAACATAGGCAACGTTTCGGGCAATGGCCCTTCTTCATAGCTCGTAAATAGAAATTCCCGCGGAGATAGAGAGTGGACGATAGGAGACCGTGGGTGGTTCATGAGAAGAACATTTTACAAGTCGTTTGCTGTTCTGATTATTTACGAATGCGGTGCTGAGTTTAATTCCGTAATCACCATAATCCATACTCTTTGGTTCTGTCGGTAAAGTCACGTGGGTAGAAATAAAATAAAACAAATCACGACGTTTCGATCGCAACACAAGCAATCTTCATCAGGTGGAACAACCACAGCAAGAAAATGCTGAAGTAGGCGAGAGAGCTGCCGTGGCAAGAGGTTATATAGGTGAGAAAAGGGGGAGGGGCAAGGGGGGAGGGAGAGAGGGGGGGGGCTGCGTGAGCGCTAGGGGAAGAGGACGTGAGGCTGGGGGGGGGGGGGGGGGAGTGGGCGGGGCTAATGTTTAACACGGCTTTCGCGACCAATATCCATAATATATGGGGTTTTTTGGGGTTAGATCACGTAAATATAAAAGTGTCGTTCAACCCGCCACCACCCGACACAGCCAATTAGTAAGGTTTGTGTTACCTAAGCAGAATAAGCCAATTCGTCACTAGTACAGCATACCGGTGTGTTGGAGAGCAAATCCAGAACATTTAGCATCTGAGTACGATGTTTCGCAAGTAATTACAACTAGCTTCATCAGGCGACAGCCAGATCTGTGGAGAAATCCTCCTGTTTCGTTCCTTAGAGGGATAATGATATTGGTCGCGAAAGCCTACGTGTTAACTAAAACAACCATAATATAGTTTTTTTGGGGGGTTAGATCGCATAAATATTAATGTGTCATTAAGTACTCAGATTGTAAATGTTATGAATTGTATCTCTAACACACCTGGTGTGCTGTACTAGGAACGAATTGGCACGTTCTTTTACGCGACAAACCTTACTAATTGGCTGTGTCGGGTGGTGGTGGGTTTAACGACACCACATCAATATTTACGCGATCTGACCCAACAAACCTGTAATTGTGGAAAGCACCACATTGTGTTTCATGATTATTCGGTCATCACAACGGGCGGCTTCGCTCTTGGGCAGTTCGTCCTGCTGAGCAAAGAGCAGCAGCACGCTGTGAACTACTAAACCTATTCTTAGTTTTCATACTTTGATAGTGGCAAAACAGTCCCCCTGATACTAAAAACTATTCACTGTGTTTTTTTTATTTTACCAGGTTAGGACAATGAGCTGTGTCGCTTTTTTCAGAGACGACCTGGCCACAAATGATAGCTCAACCGAAGTGGCTTATCATCATCACGTGGGCATTTTGAGCAGTAGCCAAACACTCTGAACGCATGGTGATGTTCATTCTCAACGTGGAGGGGAAACGTGGAGGACCCGGAGAAAAGTCCACGCGACCACGGGGAGAGAGACACCGCGAACTCCAATTATACAGCAGCAGACGTCAAGGTCAGGGTCGAACCGACGAGCTCCTGCACACCAGGCGAGGTAGTTAACATCTCGCCACGAAGCGAGATATTTAACGCCGTGGGATCGCGGGGCGTAGACTTGGGGAGGCCTTCATCCAGCAGTGGACTGACCGTGGCTGATGACCCATGGCAAGGAGAAATCATCCTCATCCCTCCTCGAATATTTCAGTCACCAGGGAACATTTCAGATTTTCTTTCTGGAAACTGCCCTACAAGATGATACAACAGAACAATTCCACATTTTCTCTCTCTCTCATCCAACACTGACGGCTTATCCTTCACGCTCTGTAACGGCGATTCACTTTGTCATCATCCTCATCATCGTCACCATCAATCAGCCACCATCTATCCGCTGCTGGATGCAGCCCCCTCCAAAGTCAGTCTCGTGATGCGTCGATCCGTGCAGCTCCTGCACGCGAGCTCATTCCATCGCTCCGTCTCCGTGAGTCGTAATCATCCGAAATACCGCCACAGTGCATCCCCCCCCCGCCGCGATGAACCGGGGTGTGCAGAAACGTAACAGGGGAAAGTATTTTTTATAGGATTTAATCACAAGTGACCAACCACTGCGCGAGACGGCAACACAGAATTAAGTTGTTAATTGGATTCTACGCCAGCAAGAATCTGAAACTTGGGCGGGTGTCATGCCCAGACTACTTCATCGTTGCCCAGAGAGAGCTTCTGCTGGCAATACGGAGAGCTCACTCTCTCTGTTTCCCTCTCTCTCTGTCTCTCTACTCACCGGGGATACATTCGTATTCGCCACCACGCGTAGTTTTCCACGCGACACTTCGCGTGCAGCGTGCCAGGAAAAGTGTTAGCCCATTTAACAAAAAAAGCGTCTCGACGTTTTAATTAATTTTTGTTATCCCCCTTGCTTTAGTTTCTCTTCAGCCGAGAGTTTATCCTCCACAGACACGGGGCCTTGACATCCATCTGAACCTCACGTAGCCTGCTCTAGCTAAGAGGTAAAGGCACAGCCCTGCAAATGCTTTGCTCGCGGACACTGCTGGCGGATAGGCCTCCACTCGAGGGAGCCCTCGGGAACGCCAACAGAGAGCGATTTGGTCCGTTCTGCCACGCTGAGCCAGACGTCTTGAAAGAGGAGGAGGAGGAACCCACGCGTTCACCCCCCCCCCCCCACACACGCGATCTTGTCGATCCACTTGACTTGCGTGCGGCTGCGCTGGGTGGCACCGTCGTTTCAGCTGCCACGCCGGGAGGCGCTGCCGTGACCGTCTGGCAAGACGCGAGGGGCATCGCTGTAATCTCCCGGGCGGCTACAATTATAGACTAAAACGATAAACTATTTTTATTTCGAGGTAAGGCACCACTGAGTGATGTAGCTCTTTTTGCAGAAGCGACCTGGCTATACAGAAATGAATGCTTGACGAAGTGGCTTAGGGACCGTCCATAAATGACGTCACGCACCTAGGGGGGGAGGGGGGGGGTCAGACATTTGGGACGATGCGTGACGAGGTGGGGGTTGAGAAATGTGACGTCACATCAAAATGCGCAACTTTAAATAAATATAGACAACACGTTCTACTTAATTAAATAGACTTATAAAGAAATGTTTTCTCCTACAACATCAGAGTGTAGCGCCACATTAAATACGCACTACAATGACAATAGTTTAAAGCGATTTGAAGCATGTTGCATTTTTTTTTGGGGGGGGGGGCAGAGCTTTGTGACGTCATATTTGAGGGGGGGTCTGACTTTTTGTGACGCCGTGTGACGAAGGGGGGGGGGTCAAAAATAGTCCAAAATCGCGTGACGTCATTTATGGACGGCCCCTTATCATCATCATTGTATGGAAAAGTTAAACTTTACAAATGCAAATACTCGAAACGCGTGGTGACGTCGACTCTAAACATGGAGGGGGGAAAAAACCGGAGGACCCGGAGACAAATCCACGCGACCACGGGGAGAGAGAGACGCAAACCCCAAATATACAGCAGCAGCAGGCGTCATCAGGGTCCGGATCGAAGCCACGACCTCCCGTATACCAGGCGAGGGAGTTAACATCTCCTAGGCACCGTGTCATCCACCGTGTCATCCCTCTTCCACGCTCATAAACCATCCTGCGACAGTGGGGAGGCAGCGGCAGCGTACTGAGCTGTCCTCACGCCGGCCGTACGGATGTGATCGTTAAGGGCTCGTCGGTGCGTTTATTGGATTGCAGACGCGATTATATAGTCGCTGTTTGTCAAAAATGAATAAATAAATAAATAAACCTATATCCACGTGGGTGAAAATCAGCGGAGAGGATGCGTGGTGGCAGTGAATGTTCAACGAAAGATCAATCTGTCCAGAGCACGAATCCCTATTCCCTTCGTACCCTCTTAACCTAAACTATTAAACCGTACTATTTTTCTATTGTTTCCTTTCAACGTGACTTTACCGAAAGAGCTAAGAATACGTACTATATATGTTTTGGTATTGACCAGGTAAAGCCCAATGAGCCATTTCGCTCTTGTTCAGAGGCGACCCGGCCACCCGTGACGATAGCTCCTTGTGGTGGCTGATACCCTCACCACCACACGTGTAAATCCATAGCAGCAGCCAAATACTCTTAGACAGCGTGTTGATTCTCAACGTGAAGGAGGGGGTCAACACCCAAGGAGGAACCCGGAGAACATTCAACGCGACCACCGCGGGCAGAGCGAACATGCAGGCTCCACATATATAGAACAGCAGGCATCGCCAGGCTCTCGGATGGAAGCCACGTCCTCCTGCATGCCAGTCGAGGGAGATGAAATGTAGTCTTGTACACGAGCACTCAAGGATGGCTTTTTACCTCTCGTCATCATCACCACCATCGTCTTCGATGATCTATCAACTGCTGGATGAAAGACTCCCCAAGCTCTTCAAACTTTCCCGATTGATCATTTAAATTGGTCGTCATTATGGCAATGACTGTGTCATTAGCAAATCACAGATCGGTGATACTATATTGTCTAATATTGGCCTTTATTTCTGTGACCTAATTTTACAACAACAAAAACAATTCCTAAAGTCCGCTTTGAGAACACATTGCTTTACAGTCATTAAAATAAGCTGCTCATCAATAAATAATAAATATTATCAACAAGTAATCGCGATAATAATACAAATAAAAAAATATTGTTTGACGAGAAATAGTTCGCCCGAAGCGGGGGAGTCACTAATGGGACAGCATTTCGTTCACACAAATCATTTAAGGCGTCCTTCAATGCGATGCAAAGGCCAACGCGTGTACTCTGCGTCCGCAATAAAACAAATCGTGCGTCGGCAGAACGTTCCTCTGCACTTTTCACCCCCACCCCCACCCCCGCCGCCTTCCCACCCCTCGGCGCATTTGCTCAGAGAGGCATTGTGCGACATTTGGTCCGTGCGCGCTGACGCCAACGAGGGTGAAGACTTCATCGCAGCTCTTTCACGCGCAGCCCCCGGGTCAAGCGTGCGGCGGAGCATTCGGTGGTTGCGATTGCCAATGAACACGGGAATCGAGTGCAGCATTTAACTGGGCCGGACCTAGACTAAAGTCTTCAACTATGCGTAAAGGACATGAAAACGTCGGGCTTTGAGAATGCCGATGCTGGAAACGCCCATGCAGAGCACTGGCTCGAGCACATCTGTAATTGAGCGTCGGACGTTAACACTGCAAACACCAAACTCTTTGGTTCTATTCGGTAAAGTCACGTAGGTAAAATAAAATAACAAAAAATCACGACGTTTCGGCCACAACACAAGTGGCCTTCATCAAGTGAAGGGACTGGACTGTCCAGAGGACAGCGTTGGAGTGAAAACAGCAAGCCCAGGTCGCGTCCTTTAAGCTGTTTTCACTCCAACGCTGTCCTCTGGACAGTCCAGTCCCTTCACCTGATGAAGGTCACTTGTGTTGTGGCCGAAACGTCGTGATTTTTTTGTTATTTTATTTTTACCTACGTGACTTTACCGAAAAGAACCAAAGAGTATGGATCCTTGCAGTCACGAAAGCTTCAAATCTAGAACTGCAAACACTGCAACATTTATCGCAGCGCACCGCGCACTGTAAGAGCCGGGGCCGACATCTGCCGAGTGGTCTGCACGCACGTGGCGCTTTAACCCGTGTGCCGCGTGGCGTCTCGCGATGGTGAGCAGAGACGGACCCGGATGAGGCATCTGTGAGCACACTGGCCCAGATTCGGGCTACGGGCAATTATTTTTTGGTTTTAAATGGGCTGCGAGACAAGTTGTAGGCTAGTATCTAGATTTTCTCTGTGACTTCTGAGCGCGATGTTTTTGCCATGCCATCTCAATTTGCCCTTTTGCGCTGGGTCCAAAAAAACAACCAAATGGTCCGGTGAGGAAGAATCTTTGGGGCTGCCGAATATCTGGGGACTTCCAATCCAACTGAGAGCGTAACTAAGCAATGAAGCGGACACTTTTGCTTTACTCTGATCACAATTGCAATTTCACCACACACACACCGGCCCACCGGGCAATTTCCCTACGGACTGCTGCCCCGATGGCCAGGCCAGGCCTGGCGGTGAGGCAGCAGCTACAGCAGCGGCAGCTACAGCAGCAGCAGCAGCGGCGGCCGTTTGCCAGAGCGATATCCCTGAGGGCCCCCCCCTCACACACCATCCCCACGTGCCTCGCTTGTGGACGTCATGCATGGGACCACGCCACATTGCGTGTGCAACGCTCTCAGCCTTGCCTAGACCACCAAATCAGTAGAGAGCTAGCCGTGTTATTGCTTAGACCGCCAAATCAACAGGGTCATGTTGACGTCATGGAACCACACTTCGCCATGCCAAATGGTAACGAGAGGCAGCTAGATAGTGCTGCACAGCACAGCAACGGATATTTGCTGTACCTGCCCACCACTTAGCGTTGCAGCTGCCTACCTTAAGCTAGCGCGTGTGCGCTATGAAGAAGGGCCATTACCCGAAACGTCGCCAACGATATGGATTTCCTCTTCGGGCCACTGGGTGTTCTTGTGCCACGTGTTGGGTTGGCTTGCTACGTGTTTGTTTTTGCGTCGCTTCGAGCCGTGGTGGGGAATCTAACTCGGGCCGCCGCCTTCACAGCTCAGTTTCACGAGCCGCTGCTCCGCCGCCGCTCGCTCTCTCTCCCCGTACGCTCTCGAATCAGCAACGAAGCCGCGTCACGACATTGAAATCGCGAGCGCCACGGTGCTGCGGGCAGAGCCATAGGCAGGGTACCTGTCAATGGGGGCGCTGCGGTGGCTATGAGATGTTAATTAACTCGCCTTGTATACCGGAGGTCGTGGGTTCGATCCCGACCCTGACGCCTGCGGTGTCTCTTTCCCCGTGATCGCGTGCGTCTTTCTCTGGGACCTCCGGTTTTCTCTCCACATTTAGAATCAACATCACCACGCGTTTAGGGTATTTCGCTACTGCTATAAATGTCCACACGATGATAAGCCACTTCGTTGAGCTGTCATTTGTGGCCAGGTCGCTTCTGAAAAAGAGCTACATAGTTCAGTGGGCTCTACCTGGTAAAATAAAAAAATCTTTAATAGTAATCTGACAGGTTGTGAGTTCAGGCCCTGGTTGGGGGGTTAACTCAGCCAATCACACCTTTTGTGGTCGATAAATTAGCAATCACCTTGTGGGCATGGCACACAGTAGTTGTCCTTTACAGAGACTCGTCCCCGGCAAAATTAACGTGGAATTTCCACCACCGCCTCAGAGTCGCCAGGTGCCGTCATCGAGAGACGACGACCGACTCGAGAGATCCTAAAATGTAAGCAACGAATCGGCGTTGGCTTTTGCGCTGCAGAAGGTTCGCCACGGGGTGCCATGAATGCCCACACACAGCAGCGACCACCACCACCACCACCGCCACCACCACCACCGCCACCGCCACCACCACCGCCACCACTGCCACCACCACCGCCACCACCACCACCGCCATCACTGCCACCACCACCATCGCCACCGCCGCCGCCACCACCACCACCGCCACCACCGCCACCGCCACCACCGCCGCCGCCGCCGCCACCGCCGCCGCCGCCACCACCACCACCACCGCCGCCACCACCGCCACCACCACCACGGGGTTCCATGAATGCCCACACACAGCAGCGACCACCACCACCGCGACCGCCACGGCGCCGACGCGGCGTGCTTCACCAAAGGGCAGGCTGCGGCAATTCATCTCACCCAATTCGTGATAATTACACGCGTCCGGCAGCATTTGCTCAAAATCGCGGCGACGTGCCACGCGCATTTTACAGAAGGAACCCCCGAATGTATTGTTGAACTTCTTTCGCACCGTACGTAGTAGCCAACCGTGCTAAGAGGAATCTGCCTTCGTTGTGGCACCTTCCGCAGGCGGGAAGGGACGGGAAGAGAGAGAGAGAGGGAGAGAAGAGGGCAGCGTTTGGCGGCAGAACAATCCATCCGCTGGAACAATCACTCTGTTGTCATGAAGACACGCGCAGGCCCTCCCCCCGCCCGTGGCTCACGATCGCTCCACGCGGTCTCATCAGCCTCACTCGTTCACTCCTCCTGCTGCTGCTGCTCTCTCCCGGCGCCCATTGAACCGTGATCGCGGACGGTAATCAAATCCCCCCTCCTCCCCCTCCACAACCACCACCATCGGCGGCATCTCTCGCGTGATATTCGCGGGGGGTTTCCGTTCGCTCGCTGCGCGCACCCACACGGCGCTTACTGGGGAAACGGAAACGTCAGCTGGTGACGCCTGTGACGGTGCGCCGCATTGCACGTGCAACTCTCTCAGCCTTGCCTAGACCACCAACTCGGTAGAGAGCTAGCCGTGTTATCGCTTAGGCCGCCGAATCAACAGGGTTGTGTTGACGTCATGGGACCACCACATTAGCACGTGCTCTCAGCCTTGCCTAGACCACCAACTCGGTAGAGAGCTAGCCGTGTTATCGCTTAGACCGCCAACTCAACAGGGTGGCCCGTCCCGCCGAGTCTGTGTTTGCCTTGTCGGTGTCATCAATCAAATCGGGCAATGGCGAGAACGAATCCCCGTCACACTAGAGTAATGGTGAAGGCTGGTGGAAAGAATCCCCATCGGTTACAAACAACAACCACAACACGGAAACGGGTAACAATCGCACGGTCGTTTCCCCGTCATCGTGCGAAAGCAGAAGAAGAAGCAGAAAAAAAAACTCCATTTGGAATTTTCTGACGAACGGCATTGCCGCTGCTCGCCTTCTTATCACCACGAACACGAATGTGGGCAACGTGTGACCCGCTGAGTGACCCGCTGAGTGACCCACTGAGTGTGACCCACTGAGTGACCCACTGACTGTGACCCACTGAGCGTGACCCACTGAGTGACCCACTGAGTGACCCGCTGAGTGACCCGCTGAGTGACCCACTGAGTGACCCACTGAGCGTGACCCACTGAGTGACCCACTGAGCGTGACCCACTGAGTGACCCACTGAGTGACCCGCTGAGTGACCCGCTGAGTGACCCACTGAGTGACCCACTGAGCGTGACCCACTGAGTGACCCACTGAGCGTGACCCACTGAGTGACCCGCTGAGTGACCCACTAAGTGACCCACTGAGTGACCCACTGAGTGACCCACTGAGCGTGACCCGCTGAGTGACCCACTGAGTGACCCACTGAGTGACCCACTGAGTAACCCACTGAGCGTGACCCGCTGAGTGACCCACTGAGTGACCCACTGAGTGACCCACTGAGTGACCCACTAAGCGTGACCCGCTGAGCGTGACCCACTGAGCGTGACCCGCTGAGTGACCCACTAAGTGACCCACTAAGTGACCCGCTGAGCGTGACCCGCTGAGTGACCCACTGAGTGACCCACTGAGTGACCCGCTGAGTGTGACCCACTGAGTGACCCACTAAGTGACCCGCTGAGTGACCCACTGAGTGTGACCCACTGAGCGTGACCCGCTGAGTGACCCGCTGAGTGACCCACTGAGTGACCCGCTGAGTGACCCGCTGAGTGACCCACTGAGTGACCCACTGAGTGACCCACTGAGTGACCCGCTGAGTGTGACCCGCTGAGTGACCCGCTGAGTGACCCACTGAGTGACCCACTGAGTGACCCACTGAGCGTGACCCGCTGAGTGACCCGCTGAGTGACCCACTGAGTGACCCACTAAGCGTGACCCACTGAGCGTGACCCACTGAGCGTGACCCACTGAGCGTGACCCACTGAGTGACCCGCTGAGTGTGACCCGCTGAGTGACCCGCTGAGTGACCCGCTGAGTGACCCACTGAGTGACCCACTGAGTGACCCGCTGAGTGACCCGCTGAGTGACCCACTGAGTGACCCACTAAGCGTGACCCACTGAGCGTGACCCACTGAGCGTGACCCACTGAGTGTGACCCACTGAGCGTGACCCACTAAGTGTGACCCACTAAGTGTGACCCACTGACCGTGACCCACTGAGTGTGACCCACTGAGCGTGACCCACTAAGTGTGACCCACTGACCGTGACCCACTGAGCGTGACCCGCTGAGTGTGACCCACTGAGTGTGACCCACTGACCGTGACCCACTGAGTGTGACCCACTGACCGTGACCCACTGAGCGTGACCCGCTGAGTGTGACCCGCTGAGTGACCCACTGAGTGACCCACTGAGTGACCCACTGAGCGTGACCCGCTGAGTGACCCACTGAGTGACCCACTGAGTGACCCACTGAGTGACCCACTAAGCGTGACCCGCTGAGCGTGACCCACTGAGCGTGACCCGCTGAGTGACCCACTAAGTGACCCACTAAGTGACCCGCTGAGCGTGACCCGCTGAGTGACCCACTGAGTGACCCACTGAGTGACCCGCTGAGTGTGACCCACTGAGTGACCCACTAAGTGACCCGCTGAGTGACCCACTGAGTGTGACCCACTGAGCGTGACCCGCTGAGTGACCCGCTGAGTGACCCACTGAGTGACCCGCTGAGTGACCCGCTGAGTGACCCGCTGAGTGACCCACTGAGTGACCCACTGAGTGACCCGCTGAGTGTGACCCGCTGAGTGACCCGCTGAGTGACCCACTGAGTGACCCACTGAGTGACCCACTGAGCGTGACCCGCTGAGTGACCCGCTGAGTGACCCACTGAGTGACCCACTAAGCGTGACCCACTGAGCGTGACCCACTGAGCGTGACCCACTGAGCGTGACCCACTGAGTGACCCGCTGAGTGTGACCCGCTGAGTGACCCGCTGAGTGACCCGCTGAGTGACCCACTGAGTGACCCACTGAGTGACCCGCTGAGTGACCCGCTGAGTGACCCACTGAGTGACCCACTAAGCGTGACCCACTGAGCGTGACCCACTGAGCGTGACCCACTGAGTGTGACCCACTGAGCGTGACCCACTAAGTGTGACCCACTAAGTGTGACCCACTGACCGTGACCCACTGAGTGTGACCCACTGAGCGTGACCCACTAAGTGTGACCCACTGACCGTGACCCACTGAGCGTGACCCGCTGAGTGTGACCCACTGAGTGTGACCCACTGACCGTGACCCACTGAGTGTGACCCACTGACCGTGACCCACTGAGCGTGACCCGCTGAGTGTGACCCACTGAGTGTGACCCACTGACCGTGACCCACTAAGTGTGACCCACTGACCGTGACCCACTGAGCGTGACCCGCTGAGTGACCCGCTGAGCGTGACCCACTGAGTGACCCACTGACCGTGATCCACTGAGTGTGACCCACTGAGTGACCCACTAAGTGTGACCCACTAAGTGACCCACTGAGCGTGACCCACTGAGTGACCCACTGACCGTGACCCACTGACCGTGACCCACTAAGAGTGACCCACCGGCCAGACACGGCGGTGGCACTTCGTCAGCTGCGGGAGAATAAAAACCTCGGCACGTTCCCGCGACGTCTCTTCTGGGGGGGGGGGGGCTGGGTTGGGGTCCCCCATCGTTTAGATTTGAGTGATTGCTCCCATGCGGTACCGATTGTTCTGCCCACAAACGCTGCCCTCTCTCTTCTTGCCATCCGGATCACCGGACATCGCTGACACGGTGCGAGCCGCATTATCAGCGCTAATCTCTGTAATTAGGGCCCGGCTCATTAGCGGTGCGGCTCTCTCGGTCGTGACCAAATGACATCTGGCGCGTGCGCTAAAGAGCTGCTGCTGCTGCTGTAAGATGACTTTCCGTGGTTATCTCACATACACACACGATCGCCCGTGCAACCCATGAGATCACTAGATGTGCTGTGGCATACTTGTAGCGGCACGTGCACGCCATGGTACAGGGTTCCCCTGGCTTCACGCGGGTTCGGTTTGTGCGATTTGGCGTTGTCTATGCGTCTGACCTATTTCTACCAAAAGTTCTTCTGTGTGTGTACTGTGTGCACTGTGTGTGTACTGTGTGTACTATGTGTGTGTGTGTACTGTGTGTGCACTGTGTGTGTACTGTGTGTGCACTGTGTGTGTACTGTGTGTGTGTGTACTGTGTGTGCACTGTGTGTACTGTGTGCACTGTGTGTATACTGTGTGTGTGCTCTGTGTACTGTGTGTGTACTGTGTGTGCACTGTGTGTATACTGTGTGTGTACTGTGTGTGTACTGTGTGTACTGTGTATGTACTGTGTGTGTACTCTGTGTGTACTGTGTATGTGTACTGTGTGTGTACTGTATGTGTACTGTGTGCGTACTCTGTGCGGCTTTGCGGCCGGACGTGGGACACCATTGTGTGTGTGTGAACTATCTCACGCAGACATTTACACATCGAGGGGCATACAGAGACACACACACACATCGAGATACGTACAGGGATACGAGATTGTGTGTGTGTGCGTACTGTGTGTGTCCTGTGTGTGTACTGTGTGCACTGTGTGTGTACTGTGTGTACTGTGTGCACTGTGTGTGTACTGTGTGTACTGTGTGTGTGCTCTGTGTACTGTGTGTGTCCTGTGTGTGTACTGTGTGTGTACTATGTGTACTGTGTGTGTACTGTGTGTGCACTGTGTACTGTGTGTGTACTGTGTGTACTGTGTGCACTGTGTGTGTACTGTGTGTGTGTACTGTGTGCACTGTGTGTGTACTGTGTGTGTACTGTGTGTACTCTGTGGGTGTGCTCTGTGTACTGTGTGTGTACTGTGTGTGCACTCTGTGTACGGTGTGTGTACTGTGTGTGTACTGTGTGCACTGTGTGTGTACTGTGTGTACTGTGTGTGTGCTCTGTGTACTGTGTGTGTACTGTGTGTACACTGTGTGTACTGTGTGTACTGTGTGTGTACTGTGTGTGTACTGTGTGTACTGTGTATGTACTATGTGTGTACTCTGTGTGTGTACTGTGTGTACTGTGTATGTGTACTGTGTGTACTGTGTGCGTACTCTGTGTACTGTGTGTGTACTGTGTGTACTGTGTGTGTACTGTGTGTACTGTGTGTATACTGTGTGTGTACTGTGTGTACTGTGTGTGTACTCTGTGTACTGTGTGTACTGTGTGTGTACTCTGTGTACTGTGTGTGTACTGTGTGTACTGTGTGTGTACTGTGTGTACTGTATGTGTACTGTGTGTGTACTCTGTGTACTGTGTGTGTGTACTGTGTGTGTACTGTGTGTACTGTGGGTGTACTGTGTGTACTGTATGTGTACTGTGTGTGTACTCTGTGTACTGTGTGTGTACTGTGTGTGTACTGTGTGTGTACTGTATGTGTACTGTGTGTACTGTATGTGTACTGTGTGTACTGTGTGTACTGTATGTGTACTGTGTGTGTACTGTGTGTACTGTGTGTGTACTGTGTGTACTGTATGTGTACTGTGTGTGTACTGTGTGTACTGTATGTGTACTGTGTGTACTGTATGTGTACTGTGTGCGCTACTCGGCAGGCAGCTGTCTCGTCGTGCGGTTTCGCTTTGTGCGCCTCCTTTTATTCGAATGCATCTACTACTGTACTACTACTACATCTACTGTACTACCACATCTACTACTGTACTACTACTACATCTACTACTGTACTACATCTACTACTGTACTACTACTACATCTACTACTGTACTACTACATCTACTACTGTACTACTACATCTACTGTACTACATCTACTACTGTGCTACTACTGTACTACTACATCTACTGTACTACCACATCTACTACTGTACTACTACATCTACTACTGTGCTACTACTGTACTACTACATCTACTACTGTGCTACTACTGTACTACCACATCTACGACTGTACTACATCTACTACTGTACTACTGTACCACATCTACTACTGTACTACTACATCTACTACTGCACTACTACATCTACTACTGTACTACAACTGCACTACTACATCTACTACTGCACTACTAAATCTACCACTGTACTACTACTGTACAACATCTACTACTGTACTACTACATCTACTACTGTACTACTACATCTACTACTGTACTACTACTGTACTACAAAAGCTACTACTGTAGGACAACTGTACTACTACATCGACTACTGTACTACTACTACATCTACTACTATACTACTACTGTACTACATCTACTACTGTACTACATCTACCACTGTACTACTACTGTACTACCACATCTACTACTGTACTACTACTGTACTACCACATCTACTACTGTACTACTACATCTACTACTGTACTACCACTGTACTACATCTACTACCGCACTACTACTGTACTAGCACAGCTACTACTGTACTACTAAATCTACCACTGTACTACTAAATCTACCACTGTACTACTGTACTACTTCATATACTACTGTACTACCACTGTATTCCTACATCTACTGTACTACGACTGTACTACTAAATCTACTACTGTACTGCTACTGTACTACATCTATTATTGTACTACTACAGCTACTACTGTAGGAGTACTGTACTACATCTACTACTGTACTACTACATCTACTGTACTACCACTGTACTACTACAGCTACTACTGTACTACTACAGCTACTACTGTAGGACAACTGTACTACTACATCTACTACTGTACTACTACAGCTACTACTGTAGGACTACTGTACTACCACATCTACTACTGTACTACTACATCTACTACTGCACTACCACAGCTACTACTGAACTACTACTGTACTACATATACTACTGTACTACATTTACTACTGTACTACTACTGTGCTACATCTACTACTGTACTACATCTAATGCACTACTACAGTACTACTACAGCTACAACTGTACTACTGTACTACCACATCTACTACTGTACTACTACATCTACTGTACTACAGATACTACTGTAGGACTACTGTACTACTACATCTACTACTGCACGATTACATCTACTACTGTACTACTATATCTACTACTGTACTACTACAGCTACTACTGCACGATTACATCTACTACTACTGTACTACTATATCTACTACTGTACTACTACAGCTACTACTGTACTACTACATCTACTACTGTACTACATCTACTACTGTACTACTACTGTACTACTACATCGACTACTACAGCTACTACTGTACTTCTACGGTACTACTACATCTGCTACTGTACTACATCTACTACTACTGTACTACTACAGCTACAACTGCAGGACTACTGTACTACTACATTTACTACTGCACTACTACATCTACTACCACTGTACTACTGTAGGACTACTGTACTATTACATCTACTACTGTACTACATCTACTACTGTACTACCACTGTAATACATCTACTGCACTACTACTGTACTACTACAGCTACTACTGTAGGACTACCGTACTACTACATCTACTACTGTACTACCATTGTACTACTACATCTACTACTGTACTACTATACCTACTACTACATCTACTATAACATCTACTACTGTACTACTGTAATACTACATCTACTACTGTACTACTTCTACACCTACTACTGTACTACTACATCTACTACTGTACCACTACTATAATACTACATCTACTACTACTACATCTACTACTACGACTACTACCGCATATAGTGAGGGTACCCCGCAATGCATTTCGCTATAATAATAAAAAAACGGTCCACGTGCTGCAACCTGTTTTTATTCTTCACAATTGCCGTGTCCAGGAGCTGCGTGCGACGCACGTGACCGTAGCGGACGCACGTGACCCTAGCGGACGCACGTGACCCTAGCGGACGCACGTGACCGTAGCGGACGCACGTGCATTGCACGGCGCTGTTCTCTACGCGCGCCTGGGGTCACCGCTGATGACTTTGTGCATTTGCCGCTGAACAAATCAGCCGGGACGCTTCCAATCTCGGGGGCCGAGAGCCGAGGTGCGCAGCGGGGCCGAGGCTGAGGCCACCTGCGATTAGCGCGGTTTGCCAGGTACGGTGTGAAAGAAGGCTGGGGCTGCTGTCGAATGACGTTGCCGCGGCGCCAACACCCGCGCGATTGGGCGGAGTGGTGAAGCATGCTCAAATGATTCCTCACCACCCCACCTTTCCCCCGCCCGCAACGGTAATTACCTTGGCATCCTAGAATTCCTATCACAATTGGACCCATTCCACATTCTTAGCTGAACATATTAAAAAAAATGAAGAGGCGCAGTGTCCTATTTGTCATCGACAATATGTGAAGAGCTCATTGAGCTAATGGGTCAGAAAACTCGCCAAACAATAGCAGATGAGACTCGGGATGTCAAATATTGTTCAATGATTCTTGACTCCACCCCAGACCTGTCACATGTGGACCAATTGACGTTCATATTCCGGTTTGTCAACAGCAGCGAGAATGTGGTGGAGCGATTCCTGGGCTTTGAGCCAATTGAGAGCCACACTGGTTAAAGTTTAGCAGACTGTGTGACTGTGAAGGTGGAGGGCCTTGGGTTGGACCTCTCAAACTCTAGAGGTCAGTCACGTGACAATGCATGCAACATGTCAGGAAAATACAATGGGCTACAGGCCCACCTGAAACAAATACACCCTCTGATAGAGTCTGTGCCAAGCGCATTCACTTAACTTAGTTGGTGTTGGCACCTTAGACGGCAGTAGCCCAGAGGCTGACGAGTTTTTGAACATGTTGCAGTCACTGTACACATTTTGCTCTTCATCCACACACAGATGGGGGAACGTCTTTCAGAAGACAGATGTCAGACTGGCATTAAAATCGTTGTTCAGTACTCGGTGGAGTGCTCGGGCAGAGTCAACCAATGCACTGTGGAGAAATTACAGCCACATGAGAGAGGCCTTCGGTGGTATGTGCAATGATGATAACGAGAAATGAGATACTCGAATTGAGGCCGCTGGACGATATGCTAAATTGGACAACCTAGAGATGGTGTTCATGGCCGGTTCCACGCTACAAGCATGCACCTACAGAAAAGTGACATTGACATCTCTGTAGCAGCACAGCTTTTGTCTTCGTTGAGGGATTTTGTGGCGGGACAGCGAGACCAGTTTGAGGCTTTTGAAAGGGCAGCCTTAAATGTGACAGGTGAATCTCAGTCATATAAGCACGATCTTCAACGAAAGAGGAAATGCAAAACATTTTCAGATGAGAGCTCAGAGCCAGGTGTGACACTTGAGGGGAGGGAGAAGTTCAAAATAGAAACATTTTATGTGGTCATTGATAAGCTCGTGGCACGTCTTGAACATTGCTTGGACGCTTGCAAGCGTTTGACCAGTCTCTTTGGAGTTCTGTTTATGTCAGATCAGGTGTCTAACAGTGATATCATAGTGGATAAGGTAAATGAACTCTCCGCTGCATATCCATCAGACCTGCACATGAACTTTGCCAATGAACTCATCCAATTCAAGTCTTTTATGTCTGACTGAGGGTGAGAAGTGCCCAACTAATTTTTTTAAATGTTGCAGGCACTTCATCTGCAGTCAGTGTTCCCCAATGTTTTCGTGGCACTTCGGATTTTTCTAACTTTGCCAGTGACAAACTGCCAGGGTGAGCGGACATTTTCCCTTTTAGGCAAACACGTCTCAGCTCATTGTCACTTATGTCAATAGAGTCAGACAGCGAGATTTCGACGATCTAGTGCAGGGGTCGGGAACCTTTTTGACTAAGAGAGCCATGAAAGCAAAACATTTGGAAATTTATTTCAGTGAGAGCCATATAATATATTTTAAAAGTGAATTCAACTAAATGTCAGTATAATAAGCCTCTGAATTTATTCTTTTAAATAATGTTGTTATAACACTCACCATTAATGCGACTTCTGGTGCTGCATGGATTTGCTGATGTCTTTGTAGTCGGGTTGGTACTTGGTGAGGTTAAGCTTCATGCAAGCGTTGAGGCTTTCATCCGTTAAACGTGATCGTAGGTTGGACTTGATGTTTTTAAGATGTGAGAATGACTGCTCACATGCATACGTAGATCCAAACATGGTCAATACAGCAATACTCACACGCTGCAGTGTGTGGTATGTGACAGGAAGCGCGTTCCAAGTTTTGAGAATCAGCTGGTCTTCGGGTTGGAGTTTTTTCATTTCTGTCCACATGTGCTTGCTCGCCAACTCCGCTTTCTGTCGTGTGATTCTTTCCAAATCTTCATTCAGTGACTTGAACTTATTCACCCACATGTCTGAGGCCTTCAGGTCAGCCACTTCTGCTTCAAAATCTCTGACGGAGACACCAGGGATGTAATTCAGGTCGGCTGTGTTCAGTGAACACTCGTTTGGATGGGTGATGAACTTAAAAAGACGAGTGTGCTCACGAAATTCTCCAAAGCGTGCTTTGAAGGACTGTAGGAGACTGGATGTGCAGCCAGCTAGCTGGTGGAGATCAAGGTTTTGAATGGGCTCACTTGCTGTGCATGCATCTTTAAATTGGCTCAGTTTTTCAAAATGTAGTAAACGACCTGTTTCAAGATCCGTGATGAAAAGCTCCAGCTTGTTTTCAAAAGCAAATACAGCTTGTTGAAGGGATAACACTGTATTTCCAATGCCTTGCATTTTCACGTTGAGCTGGTTCAGATGTTCAGTCAGATCTACGAGATAGTAAAACTTGAGGAGCCACTCGGTGTCGGCTAGCTCAGGATGCCCGACGCCTTTCATTTCAAGGAAAGTCCGGATTTCGTTCAGGCAAGCCGCAAAACGGCTAAGCACCTTCCCTCTTGACAACCAACGCACATTGCTGTGCAAAAGCAGACCAGGATAGTTATTTACAACTTCATCCAGCAGTGTTTTAAACTGGCGATCATTTAAGGCTCGGGCAACAATAAAGTTGATCACACGAATGACCAGCGACATCACTTCGCCAAACTGCCTGTCACACATCTGAGCACAAAGTGCCTCCTG
The DNA here is from genome assembly GCF_048934315.1 of Petromyzon marinus. NCBI lineage: Eukaryota > Metazoa > Chordata > Hyperoartia > Petromyzontiformes > Petromyzontidae > Petromyzon > Petromyzon marinus. The sequence continues at coordinate 2,074,216 of NC_133704.1, read as the reverse complement.
GTGTATAATGCAATGGAAACTTAGGATGGGTCTATTTTCATGTTCACGGAGAAGCGCCACAAATCCTTTGTTTTTCCCCACCATACACGGAGCACCATCAGTACACACTGAGAGAAGTTTATCCATAGGTAGACTTTTTTCTTGAGCAAACTCCATGAAAGACTTGAATAAATCCTCACCTCTTGTGGACCCTTTTAATGGCAGAACAGCAAGACTTTCTTCGCGCAGTGTGTCACCAACAGCATATCTTGCAATCACGCTGAACTGCGACAAATGGCTCACGTCTGTTGACTCATCCAAAGCCAGAGAAAAGAACGGCGCTGCATTTATGTCCTTCACTTGCGTTTCCTCCACTTTGTTTGCCATCACGATGGTACGATCATGAACAGTTCTTGCCGACAGAGGCATGTCTTGTATCCATTTGATTATCTTGTCTTTGTTCGGAAGATCATCAAAAAGTTCATTGGCTACATCCAGCATGAACGTTTTAGCATACTCGCCATCTGTGAATGGTTTTCCGTTCCTCACTATTGCTAAAGAACCAGCAAAGCTAGCCGAATTATAGTCACCTTGCCGGGTCCATACGCGGAGTTGCTGCTGGCTAGCTTGCACCCTGCTCAGCTCTTGGCACGCTTTCTTTCTGCTGTCTCCCGCAGGGTATTTTGATGCAAAGGTAGCGTGGCGCGTGTCGAAGTGCCGCTTTACATTCGACCGTTTCAACGATGTAATTTTGTCATTGCAAATTAGACACACCGCAGAACCCGCTCTCTCCACAAAGGCGAATTCTTCGGTCCATTCGTCCTGAAATGTACGATACTCGTCGTCTTTTTTTCTTTTCGCCATCTTCTTCGTCGAAGGGTTAGCTTTGAGCTAATGACCGAGCAGACGTAGTCTCAGACTGATTCAAAAGGGGGCGTTTACCTGTTTTACCCAGCAACGGCAAACGTAGGCCAGTATCATCCAATTAAAATAATGGACAATTGCTCCTGCAGCCCTGAACAGGACATGCGCAGTGAAAAATCGATGGATGGATTAAAACAAGTGAGAATATTTTGTTTTATCTGCGAGCCATATGCAATCATCAAAAGAGCCACATCTGGCTCGCGAGCCATAGGTTCCCGACCCCTGATCTAGTGGATGATTTTGCGAGGAGGAAGGCAAGAAAAACATGTGTCCAGGGGCCTCACAGGACCATGATCCGGACCTGCACATAACCTGTACACACGGAGTCTGTACATCCAGCCTGTACACACACAGTCTGTACATCCAGCCTGTACACACGGAGTCTGTACATCCAGCCTGTACACACACAGTCTGTGCATCCAGCCTGTACACACACAGTCTGTACATCCAGCCTGTACACACGGAGTCTCTACATCCAGCCTGTACACACACAGTCTGTACATCCAGCCTGTACACACGGAGTCTGTGCATACACAGCCAGGTACACACACAGTCTGTACATCCAGCCTGTACACACGGAGTCTGTACATCCAGCCTGTACACACACAGTCTGTACATCCAGCCTGTACACACGGAGTCTGTACATCCAGCCTGTACACACACAGTCTGTGCATCCAGCCTGTACACACACAGTCTGTACATCCAGCCTGTACACACGGAGTCTCTACATCCAGCCTGTACACACACAGTCTGTACATCCAGCCTGTACACACGGAGTCTGTGCATACACAGCCAGGTACACACACAGTCTGTACATCCAGCCTGTACACACGGAGTCTGTACATCCAGCCTGTACACACACAGTCTGTACATCCAGCCTGTACACACACAGTCTGTACATCCAGCCTGTACACACGGAGTCTGTGCATACACAGCCAGGTACACACACAGTCTGTACATCCAGCCTGTACACACACAGTCTGTACATCCAGCCTGTACACACGGAGTCTGTACATCCAGCCTGTAAACACACAGTCTGTACATCCAGCCTGTACACACACAGTCTGTACATCCAGCCTGTACACACACAGTCTGTACATCCAGCCTGTACACACACAGTCTGTGCATCCAGCCTGTACACACACAGTCTGTACATCCAGCCTGTACACACACAGTCTGTACATACAGCCTGTACACACACAGTCTGTACATCCAGCCTGTACACACACAGTCTGTACATACAGCCTGTACACATACAGTCTGTACATCCAGCCTGTACACACACAGTCTGTACATCTAGCCTGTACACACACAGTCTGTACATCCAGCCTGTACACACGGAGTCTGTACATCCAGCCTGTACACACACAGTCTGTACATCCAGCCTGTACACACGGAGTCTGTGCATACACAGCCAGGTACACACACAGTCTGTGCATCCAGCCTGTACACACGGAGTCTGTGCATACAGCCTGTACACACACAGTCTGTACATCCAGCCTGTACACACGGAGTCTGTACATCCAGCCTGTACACACGGAGTCTGTACATCCAGCCTGTACATACACAGTCTGTACATCCAGCCTGTACACACGGAGTCTGTACATCCAGCCTGTACACACACAGTCTGTGCATCCAGCCTGTACACACGGAGTCTGTACATCCAGCCTGTACACACACAGTCTGTACATCTAGCCTGTACACACACAGTCTGTACATCCAGCCTGTACACAGTGTGTACATCCAGCCTGTACACACACAGTCTGTACATACAGCCTGTACACACACAGTCTGTACATCCAGCCTGTACACACGGAGTCTGTGCATACACAGCCAGGTACATACACAGTCTGTACATCCAGCCTGTACACACACAGTCTGTACATCCAGCCTGTACACACGGAGTCTGTACATCCAGCCTGTACACACACAGTCTGTACATCCAGCCTGTACACACAGTCTGTACATCCAGCCTGTACACACGGAGTCTGTGCATACAGCCTGTACACACACAGTCTGTGTATCCAGCCTGTACACACACAGTCTGTGCATCCAGCCTGTACACACACGGTCTGTGCATACACAGCCAGGTACACACACAGTCTGTACATCCAGCCTGTACACACACGGAGTCTGTGCATCCAGCCTGTACACACACAGTCTGTACATTCAGCCTGTACACACACAGTCTGTACATCCAGCCTGTACACACACAGTCTGTACATCCAGCTTGTACACACACAGTCTGTGTATCCAGCCTGTACACACGGAGTCTGTGCATCCAGCCTGTACACACACAGTCTGTACACACGGAGTCTATACATACACAGCCAGGTACACATACAGTCTGTGCATCCAGCCTGTACACACGGAGTCTGTACATACACAGCCAGGTACACACGGAGTCTGTACATACACAGCCAGGTACACACACAGTCTGTACACACACAGTCTGTACATCCAGCCTGTACACACGGAGTCTGTACATACACAGCCAGGTACACAGGTGGCTGGCGAGTGGCATCAGTCGAGAAGAAACAGCCCCTCTGGGGCGCCTCTCTTGAAATTCCCACGTCTGTTTAGAGGCCACTCGTCCATGCCTCACTGTGTTGCTCCATCCACGTCTGTTTAGAGACCACTCGTTCATGCCTCACTGTGTTGCTCCATCCACGTCTGTTTAGAGACCACACGTCCATGCCTCACTGTGTTGCTCCATCCACGTCTGTTTAAAGGCCACACGTCCATGCCTCACTGTGTTGCTGTATCTACGTCTGTTTAGAGGCCACACGTCCATGCCTCACTGTGTTGCTCCATCCACGTCTGTTTAGAGGCCACACGTCCATGCCTCACTGTGTTGCTCCATCCACGTCTGTTTAGAGGTCACACGTCCATGCCTCACTGTGTTGCTCCATCCACGTCTGTTTAGAGACCACACGTCCATGCCTCACTGTGTTGCTCCATCCACGTTGGTTTAGAGGCCACTCGTCCATGCCTCACTGTGTTGCTCCATCCACGTCTGTTTAGAGGTCACTCGTCCATGCCTCACTGTGTTGCTCCATCCACGTCTCTTTAGAGACCACTCGTCCATGCCTCACTGTGTTGCTCCATCCACGTCTGTTTAGAGGTCACTCGTCCATGCCTCACTGTGTTGCTCCATCCACGTCTGTTTAGAGGTCACACGTCCATGCCTCACTGTGTTGCTCCATCCACGTCTGTTTAGAGGCCACTCGTCCATGCCTCACTGTGTTGCTCCATCCACGTCTGTTTAGAGGCCACTTGTCCATGCCTCACTGCATCCACGGATGTAGATGGATGGCGAGACGGCGCAACTGCTGGAAGCATGTTCACGTGTACAGCCCCCCCCCCCCCGAACCACTCCCACCTTGTGAATCCACTGCTGGATGAGAGGCCTCACCCCATGCTCTGCGGCTCGTGGGGGGTTATCCGACCATACTTCACCACGTTGGCCAGCGCGCGTTGGCGAAGGCGGGCAGTATTAGCCGCGGGAGCATAGAAGTGCAGTACAGCAGTGGTTTTGCTGCACTGCCCGTTGCTGTCCATGGCATGTAGTAGCGGCAGCAGCAGCTCAAACCACCTATTTTACGCTGCGGAGAAGAAGAAGAACAACAACAACATATGCACATCTTATTTTATATTTATGGAGCGCCTTGACTGAAGGGGCTCTGGATGTGTCCCCGATTTAAGGTTTACGTGAAAAACCTGAAAACAATTGTAGCTGAGGTCCAATTTTTTTGGTATTCTCCGCAGAATATATGTACTATATGTACGGTACTGCATTTCGGATGTATATGAAAGTATGACGTTGCCGGAATCGACGTAATTTCGTTTTAGGGTCCCACGGTGGCTATGAGATGTTAACTCCCTCGCCCGGTATGCAGGAGGTCGTGGCTTCGATCCTGATCCTAACGCCTGCTGTATATTTGGAGTTTGCGTGTCTCTCTATCTCCCCGTAGTCGCGTGGATTTTTCTCCGGGTCCTCCGGTTTTCCCCTCCACATTTAGAATCACGCGTTTAGAGTATTTGGCGACTGCTATAAATGTCCACGTGATAAGCCACTTCGTTGAGCTATCAGTTGGGACCAGGTCGCTTCTGAACAAGAGCTACGTAGCTCAGTGGGCCTTACCTGGTGAAATGAAAAATAGTTTCTAATATTTGTTTAAATAGCTCCACTCGGAGTCACGTGGCCTTGGGTGATGCCACATTTGTGAACACAGAGCGCGTGCTACGTTTACATCACTCAGTGATCCACAAATCCGGATTTTTTTCTTAATTCTGAAACACATGCCATATATACTGATGACATATGTTTGTGTATACATGCGAGTGTGAAGTGTATATCATCAGGGAGTTGTGGCGTAGTGGTTAGCGCGCTGTGCTACGAATCCGACGACCGGAGTTCGATTCCGCTCCTGGGCGACCCTCTAAGTCGACTCTGCCTCAAATGAGTACCTGGAGCGGTGTCTGAACATCGCCACTGAGGAGACAAAGGCGGTCCGGCGTGGTGCTGGCCACCCACCCCCTCGTGTACCGTTTCGGCCTTCATAAGTGCTCGCTAACAGCACTTGCCCCTACAGTCTGTTAAGGCTATATGGGGGATCTTTGTCTTTGGGTCAGTGTGTGTATGTCAGTGTGTGTGTCAGTGTTTCAGTCGTGGTTTAGTGGTAATTTATTGAAGGTGGAGGGGTTACCAGCCCCTCACACCAGTCCAGAGCCCCCATTTAGCCACTGTGGTGGTCACAGACGCCATGAGGGGAGAGGGCCAATTGGAATTGGTCCTCCCCCCCACAGCACTTTCCACGGCAGCGTTGCCCGTCCGGCACCGCGAGGAGATAGAGTGGCTGGCTGAGGTGCCATCTGTTGAAGAAGTGCTGAAGACGATCCAGAATCTGAGACCAGGAAAGGGACCGGGCAGAGATGATCTCCCAAGCGAAATGCTGAGGGAGGGTGGTGTTTGTGTACAGACTGCCCTACATGACATCATAACAACGGTCTGGGCCACTGGACAGGTTCTGCAGGATTGTAAGGATGCCCTGGTGGTCCCCCTCTTTAAGAAGGGGGACCGCACAGACTGTAACAACTACAGGGGCATCTCACTCCTCAGCGTGCCAGGAAAGGTCCTGGCAAGGATTATTCAACATCACCTTGCTAGGCAAGCTTGAGGAGAGGCTTGCGGAGCCCCAATGCGGTTTCAGTTAAGGGCGGTCCTGCACAGATGCCATATTTTCTGTCCGACTGCTCCAGCAGAGGTGTAGGGAATTCCAACAAGAACTACATCTTTGCTTTTTTGACCTGGTCAAGGCCTATGATACCATCAGTGGGCCTGGGCTCTGGGTTGTTCCTCGTGCTTTCGGAGTCCCTGACCCTCTGCTCACGCTTCATGATGGTGAGCGGGCCCGGGTAAAACTACGAGGCCGGGAGTCAGAGCCATTCCTTGTACACCTTGGGGTGCGACAGGGATGTCCTCTGGCTCCCACATTATTTAACATCTATTTTGACCACGTAGTTCGTGAAGCCTTCAATATCTGTACCGGAGGAATTTCCATTTGGTACAGATATAATGGGAGGCTGATCGATGCCCGGGTGCGGTCAAGGGATGGCTCCCTATTGCTCAACCACGTTATGTATGCCGATGATCTGGTAATTGTTGCTCAGAGGAGGAGTTGGAGACGCTGCTGCTGAAACTGGAGAGTGCCACTAAGAGGTAGGGCCTTACCATCAGCCCCACCAAAACTAAGCACCTGCCTGGGTATTTTGTACCATTGGACACTCTACCCCCACAACTCCCAATCGGTGATAGGGCAGTTGTGGAGAGAGTGGAGAGTTCCCCATACCTGGACAGTGTGCTCATGACCGGCTCCGGTTTAACAGCAGAGGTCTCACTCCGAATCAGTCGAGCGGCAATATCTTTTCATCGGTTGCGTAGCGCTGTGTGGAAGCTACCTGGTCTGTCGCTCCGCACGAAGTTTCAGGTCTTCTCGGCCACGGTCATTCTCTCCCTTCTCTACGCTTGCGGAACGTGGACCTCCCTAATGGAGCATCTTCGCCGGTTAGAAACATTTAGGCTGGCCTGCCTACGATCCATCCTGGGTTTAACCAGGCTGGATTGCGTGAGGAGCTCGCAAATCCTTGAAAGATCTGGACAAAGTTCCATCTGTGAGCTCCTCCGGCAGGCAAGGCTGCGTTGGCTGGGTCATGTAGCCCGCATGCCCAGCCACCGCATGCCGAAACAGCTTTTGTTCGGCCGGATCGAGGGGGCTAAACGGGCGCGGCACGGGCTAGAGAAGAGATGGAGTGATGTGGTACAGGAGGACGTGGAGCTGAGTGGACTTGCCGATGACTGGTACCAGCGGTGTTAAGATCGGCCTCTGTGGAGGAGGCTCGTGAAGGATGCTACTGAGCAGTAGGAGGCAGTCGCCCTCTAACAACAATGGAGGGCGGAGGAGCGACGCTCACAACAATGAGTGGAGCGCCTGGTGGCTAAAGCACAGCAGGTTGGCACAGTAGGGGGCACAGGTGGTGCACCAGCCAGTCATCTCAATCAGTCGACCCGTGGCACCTGGGTCTGCCCCGTGACCTCCTGCCCACGGGCGTTCGACACTTCACGTGGCCTCAAGGTGCACATGGCCTGGCACAAGCGTCGTGGTGACGTCACCACCACTTAGTGGCGAATGGCGGTTGTTGTTATGTATCAGTGTGTATGTGTCAGTGTGTATGTGTCAGTGTGTGTATGTCAGTGTCAGTGTGAAGACGGACACGGACGAGGGTGAAGCCGAAATCCGCGCTCTGCGCTCGGCGCGTAGATTTAAAGCGGGGCGGCGGGGGGGGGTTAAGGGGGGCAGATTCGCGCGCAGCGAAACCGATCAAATAATTACAGCGGGGACAGTCCCAGGCGTCAGTGTCGGCTCCACCGCCGCGGCCGCCCCCCACCTCCTCCTCCACCGGTCCCGCGGCAGGAACCCCCAATCGGCAGGAGCCCCCCAGCGGCAAGAGCCCCCCTACCGGCAGGAGCCCCCCTAACGGCAGGAGCCCCCCTAACGGCAGTAACCCCCCTATTGTCAGGAGCCCCCCTATCGGCAGGAGCCCCCCTATCGGCACCATCCCAGGCTCCGCTCCTCGCCCGGGCAGCGATCGATCTTGGCGGGGCGATGCAAGGAGGGAGGGGGGAGGAGAGAGGAGTGAAGGGGGGAGGGGGGAGGAGGGAGGAGTGAAGGGGGGAGGAGGGAGGAGTGAAGGGGGGGAGGGGGGAGGAGTGAAGGGGGGAGGAGGGGGGAGGAGTGAAGGGGGGAGGAGTGAAAGGGGGGAGGAGTGAAGGGGGGAGGGGGGAGGAGTGAAGGGGGGAGGGGGGAGGAGTGAAGGGGGGGAGGTGGGAGGAGTGAAGGGGGGAGGAGTGAAAGGGGGAGGGGGGAGGAGTGAAGGAGTGAAGGGGGGAGGAGTGAAGGGGGGAGGAGTGAAGGGGGGACGAGGGGGGAGGAGTGAAGGGGGGAAGGAGTGAAGGGGGGAGGAGTGAAGGGGGAGGAGTGAAGGGGGGGGAGTGAAGGGGGGAGGGGGGAGGAGTGAAGGGGGGAAGGAGTGAAGGGGGGAGGAGTGAAGGGGGAGGAGTGAAGGGGGGGGAGTGAAGGGGGGAGGGGGGAGGAGTGAAGGGGGGAGGAGTGAAGGGGGGGGGGGCGACGCTTCGCGGCGTCACGCGGCAATCAAATCGCGCGCTGTGCTCGTGGCCTAGGGTCTGAGTCTGACGTTAATGCCCAATTGTCTCCGGGCTCGGAGGATGATGGCACACGCGCCCCTTTGATTTCCCCCCGCCGCCGTCGACCCCCTTGCAGACAGATGGAGCCGCTCGACAGTTTTCGTGTGGGTGCTTCATGTGTTTATATAGAGCGGTGAGATGTGTTGCACCCCTTCTTCACCAAACCCCCCGCCCCCCAACTCGAGCGTAACTCTTAAGTCGCTCTGAGCCTACGGCTGGTGGGGCGTGGGGGGCGATGCAGCGCCCAGCGCTCTGCTCTGCGGCACGCTCGGGGAGACTTCGTGCCAGAGAAGGGCGCTGCTGCTGCTGCAACTGCTGCTGTAGCTGCTGCTGTTGTTGCTGCTGCTGCTGTAGCTGCTGCTGTTGCTTCTGTAACTGCTGTTGCTGCTGCTCGTCGTCGTGGTCGTCGCAACGTCTCTCTGTGTGTGTGTCAATCGGTCCACTGCTGAACGAGGAGACTGTCCGTGCTGTGTTAGTCACGGTGGGGGAGTTGTTTGATGACACAACGGCATCGCGTCAATTGAAATGTGTCGTTACATCTGCAAATGCCGTTCACGTGTCTTCGTTATCCACTGTTTGTATGTTTTACTTCTTTCGCACCGTGCTAATCGGAGGTGCTGGGGAAGGACGACATACATATATATTTAGTTTTAGTTCGTATTTCCCCCAAATGTTACCGCAAAAACCGTCTCGCGGCGATGACTGCGCGATACAGAGAGTCCGTTCGGAGCTCGCGCAGGAGGACACCGCGACTCGTCGTGTTACGGAGCGGTTCGTGGAAGGAGATATCACAGAACTGCTTCCGAAATAAAGTCAAGTGCCGTTCTGTGCCCACCTGGGAGTTGGGTGGGTGGGAGGGGGGTGGGCAGCACTTTCCCATCCGCCCACGTACGGAGAACGACATTCATTTGCAATGTAGCCATGAGTTTATTGCAAAACCATATTGAATACGAGAGGTTCCTTTTGCGTAGGCCTTGAAACGGACTGGGCTGAGACGTCAAACTCGCTTCACCAGAGGGCCCGCTTTAATCAAAGTGCGGCTGCCCGGATTCGAGCTCATGTGTTCGGGGGTGCCGGCTCTCTGACCTCTGAGCCCCACGGCCACAGATCCCAGTTGCCCACTGTTTCGATGTACCCCGGCTTAATGAGAGAAAGTCAAGTCCTGCTAAATCAGCGTTCTTCATTGCAAGGCCCGCGGGCCCCTGACGGCACCACGGTGGCCTTTAGTTCGGCCACCGACAATCCACAAAATGTGAAAATACCCCATCGTGCTGTCAAACCCAATTATGTCAAACGTGTGTCGGCCCTCACACTGATGTCCCCCCCCCCCCTCTCTGGAAATTAGTGAAGAACGCCGAGACAAAGTCAGAGACCATGCCGTTTCTCTTTCTCCGCGCGTGACGAATTTACGTTGGAGCTCCGAGCTGCCTTTCTGATGATTATTTCATCACAGCGGTGGACAAAGGTCATGTGCGCCGGGTGGCAAGTGACGATTATGTGAATAGTCAACAGCTCCCCCACCCCGCCACCACCACCAAGTTCACGATCCGGAGGCACCTCGCCGCACACTGCGCATCGCATATCCAATGTTGAACAAATGCCTCGGAGAGGATGTTTTTTTTTCCCTCCCTTGCCAATTTCATCCGAATTGTGCCGCCAGCGTCATGCGAACAGGACGCCGAATCCATTCGTTACTCTCGCGGAGCGGAGCGACCCCCGCCGTACTTTGGAGAACGGCTCGCTCGAAGCGGACATCACAGATCTGCTTCGAAAAAAAAAATATCTTTCGCCGACCTTTCGTCTCGTCTCGCGCGCGGGAGCAGCTCTATCTCACGCCACACTGCTTGCAGGCAGTCAATGATCGTTGCGTGACGGTGAATCCGATGTATTGGATTCCAAGAGCCGGAATGTAACCACGTTTAGTGCGCAAGCAAATGCAGTGTATGGCGCGGAGGGTCTTCGGTCGCATTCGCTGGTCATGGGCCTGAGACCATCAGCTCCCTTGAAGCCACGAAAGCCCTTTGGGACCCATGCGCTCAACCTTCAACAAAGCGAATGCAACCCCGATGAAGCTTGGGCAACTGGAGCTGAAAATAACTCACAAACACCACGTTGTGAAAGACCCAAATGCAGAAGATCCCTGGGTTTTGATCTTCCACGAAGCTCACGGTCCACCCTAAAGCGCATTCACTGCACAAACCATGGCAGATGCGGATACCTGATGCACATATGGGACATTAAAAACTCTCCAGCAGTGTGCAACTGTCATCCAGAACAGACAGTACATCGTATAACGACTCGATGCCCGATCCACAGAGACGAAGGGGACGTCACAGCGATGAAGCACTCCGCTGCTCTTGACGCGACTATCTGGCTTGACTACCTGAAGGTGAAAATTGTGGTCGTTGCTCTGCATCTACATCAGCCACACGAAAGAAGAATGAGAATTTAGAACCCAGTCGTGGCCGCGTGTGGCTGCCTCGAATCGAACTCATAGATCTCTCGGTGGGTCAGGTTCATCCGCTCCGACCTGTGAGCCCCCCCCCCCTCCCCCCGACCTCCTAACACTTGTATTTAAATGAATAAATAGCCACACAATGACAAAGGGAGACATCACTGGGCGCTGAAGCAGGGCATTGTTGGCTAATGACAGCGGTAGTGATTAATAGCGGTTGTAGGGCACCCTGAACTAAAAAAATAAAATACAAAAATTCATTTTAACAAAAGCTCTTAACTTAAAATGCCCGCGCACTGTTCGTGTGGCCGATTATTCAATTGGAGCGATTGAATCGGGTCCGGGAATTGGCCCAAATCTCCTAAATGACGCAGCCGAGCGCGAGGCCCAACTCTTCGTGACCACCGCCCGAGTCTGTTGAAGGGATTTTACGGCCGCGCGGTTTCATCGCGCTGCGGGCCAACGATTACCCGGGGCCCTCTCCGCCGCCACTCGGTCAGCTTTCACTGCCCGCCTGAATTACTGCCAGAGCGGCCACAACGATGGAACTTTGTAATTGGGATGTAAAAACGGACGGCCCCTAATGAGATGCGCAAAACCTGCCGTGATATCCCCGCTCCGCCGGGTGCCCGCAGTCTCGAGCGGTTGTTGGTTTTTGTTGCGCGCTGCATCGATCAATGCTCGGCGTACGAACAGTGGGAAAATACGACATCAAACGCGTCCCGATCGTGTAAACAAGTCGTGAGCTATTGCACCCACCCGGCAGATACCAGATATGCGTTGTCCCATTGAATGAACTCACGGTAACACCGCCCGAAATGTATTTGGTTTGTTTGTTCCATCACGTGCCGATGATTTACCGTTTGGCCACGCCGTAAAACACAAACGGGCGGTAAAAACAACCGCGCCATCTGTGTGGCTTGAGCGCCCGCACGCCCGCACGCCAGTCTCGGGTGGAATGCCACGGCGGACGCCACACCCCCCCCCCGACCTTAATCGACACGGTGGGGGGCCCTAACGCTGATGCAGCGTGGCCGCGATGTGGATCCCACTGCTGATGCCGCCGCCGCCACTTACGTAAATAAATAAGTTGAGCCCTGACTAAATTGTTCCCGCGGTTCCCGTCGGAGTAACGAGGGGAACTTTCCGAAGAACACGAGACGCGCTCGCCCGCCCCTCTCGCTGAACGTCGACGTTGCGTTGTGCTGCGGCTGCTGACGGAGCTGGCCACGCACGGCGTGTGGGGAGGCGCTCATCCAGCAGTGGAGTGACACAAGTGCCCTCGTTATGCATGCACCGGTTGCTGAGGCTCATCAAACTTCTTTTCTGTCGGAGTTGTGTGGGGGGAGGGGCCCTGTTTCTCTCACGTTCATCCGTTTCTCTACCCCCTCCCCCTTGATTGTTAACGCTGTAAAGGGGAAGACGAACGATGGCGTGGGATGACAACAGTCTGGCGTACACAGCCCCGTGCACGCTAACGATTTAAGATGCAAAACTTGGCCTTCATATAATCACTCACATGAAATGCAGCCGCAGCGAGCAGTGAAGTGATACATTAAACGAACGCGGGGTGGGGGAAGGCAGCAGGTCGCACAATCTCATTTGTGTATAAATATTATTCGGAGAGTTACGCGAAAAGTAGGCAGGCGCCGGCGGGATCTTTGACAAACTTTGATTAGGCAGAGCACGAGCACACACACACACACGCGCGCGCACCGCCGCGTATTCCCAGAAATCTCACCCAGAAAAGCCCTATATTTTTACACGAGTCTGTATATTTTTGACAAGTGCCAAGACGCCGGTGGAACGAGAGTGCCGGTGGAGCCTGACGCGGGGAGCGAGAGAAAGAATTACTTCGGGCAAATTACCCGCGCGCGATGGACGGAGGTGCAGCCCAGACAGAGTGCTAATTACTTTTCAGAGCTGTCAGCCGGGCTGAGTAACTGCGATCTGACCGGAAAAGGGGCGGGTGGGGGAAATATCCAGGTAGCTTCACCCATCGCGCTGCGGGAATGTGAAGGCAGAACACGCGGAGTGACGAGCCATGACTGTGACAACCCGTAAATGTGGCGAGCGGCGAGGTCAAACACAGAAGAGGGTCCTCGCTTCGATGCCATCACCCGGCAACTTGCAGGTGAAATGCTGATGTGCGGGTTTCCACGGTGGCAGTTGCACCGCCTGCGCACTTCATAGCCACGCCACTGCTGTATTGCATCTCTATCACACGGACTCTCACCTCCCGAAGCCCTCTCGTCGTGGCCGGCGGACCTCGACATTGGCATTTAGCTCCTGAGCGTACGGCCACGTCCAAGAATAGCTTCGGGCAGTCGTTGGTTCAATGGTTTACAGCACACTGGACTTACATTCCTGAGGTCGCCAGTTAAATTTGATCTCCCGGCGCGGCAGTTTTTAACCTCCCCCCCCCCCCCCGCCACCCCTCCCCCACGCACCTTTGTCCACCCAGCAGAGCAACTGGGCACAATTGGCAGATCGCATTAAATAAATACAAATTTTGGCTTGGATATTTTCTGGATGTCAAGTGACACATACACAGCGTGTGGTGGGCTAAAGCGTGGGCAAAGTGTGGGTTGCTCCCCCGCTATCCATGACTACTGGAAGAGTAAGACAAATACCCTGTATTTGGGACTACCATGAGCTGTCTGTAGTTTTGATTTGATTTGATTTTTTACACGGATTATGGTCCCGAATAGCCATTTGCCTGGTTATTTTACACGGGAGATCCGTGGTGCGTGAACACAGCAGCAGCAGCAGCAACAACAACACAACAAAGCAACACCAACAACAACAACAAACCCCTTCATCATTGCACAACTAACAACTGACGCAAATCACGGCGCGAGCCAGCAATTACAGGGCTGCATCTTTGACGATGCACAATATAACACAATAACACGTATATAGAGGTGCGTACAATTGAGGAGGTTTTTTTTTTTTACATTTTGTAAATCTATCCCAGCCGGATATTTTTCGTCTCCTCTCATTTCACGCAAAAGCGGGAAGTTGCGCTACCCGCCCCGACGCACGGGAGGTCGCGTTGGCAGCGTGACCTCTACAGTGACCTCTACAGTGACCTCTACAGTGACCGCTTACAGCCGTGGATGGCTCTGGAGCAGCCCCGCGAGTGTGGAGAGCGGCTGAGCAGGGCTCGGCAATCTTTCTTAGAAGACGAAGAAGGAATCACATTTTCTGTTGTTTTGGTCTTTGACCAAAAAAGTTAAAGAGCCGCATCGCACGCAGAGCCCCATGTACACAAACACAGCAGTGGGTACACAGCAGATGACTACAAATTCTGACTTAACAACAACAATATACGTGATGGAATAAACTGCGTCGATTTAGTCTTTTCCCCCCCTTTAGTTATTCTTTAACAATACCGTACGTTTGGTTGTCACCAAGACATTCCATAGTGACCCGTTCGCTGACACATTTAATAATTATAATTTACAATCTTGCACTCAGATTGTAAATGTTGTAGATTTGCTCTCCAACACGCCGGTGTGCTGTACTAGTAACGAGTTGGCACGTTCTGCTTACGTGACAAACCCCTTAGCTGTGTCGGGTGGTGGCGGGTTTAACAACACATTTATATTTACGCGATCTAACAGAAAAAACTCTATTATAAATTATCTTTAAGTTAAATTACGTTTCATATTTAGGTTTATAAAAAATAAACATCTGCCCGCGAGGGGGCAGCCAAAGAGCCGCGTGGGGGGCAGTCAAAGAGCCGCGAGGGGGCAGCCAAAGAGTCTCAAGGGGGCAGCCAAAGAGCCGTGAGGGGGCAGCCAAAGAGTCTCAAGGGGGCAGCCAAAGAGGCTCAAGGGGGCAGCCAAAGAGTCACGAGGGGGCAGCCAAAGAGTCACAAGGGGGCAGCCAAAAAGTCACAAGGAGGCAGCCAAAGAGCCGCAAGGGGGCAGCCAAAGAGTCTCAAGGGGGCAGCCAAAGAGGCTCAAGGGGGCAGCCAAAGAGCCACGAGGGGGCAGCCAAAGAGTCACAAGGGGGCAGCCAAAGAGCCGCAAGGGGGCAGCCAAAGAGGCTCAAGGGGGCAGCCAAAGAGCCGCAAGGGGGCAGCCAAAGAGCCGCAAAGGGGCAGCCAAAGAGCCGCAAGGGGGCAGCCAAAGAGCCACAAGGGGGCAGCCAAAGAGTCACAAGGGGGCAGCCAAAGAGCCGCAAGGGGGCAGCCAAAGAGCCTCAAGGGGGCAGCCAAAGAGCCGCAAGGGGGCAGCCAAAGAGTCACAAGGGGGCAGCCAAAGAGCCTCAAGGGGGCAGCCAAAGAGTCTCAAGGGGGCAGCCAAAGAGCCGCAAGGGGGCAGCCAAAGAGCCACAAGGGGGCAGCCAAAGAGTCACAAGGGGGCAGCCAAAGAGCCGCAAGGGGGCAGCCAAAGAGCCTCAAGGGGGCAGCCAAAGAGCCGCAAGGGGGCAGCCAAAGAGTCACAAGGGGGCAGCCAAAGAGCCTCAAGGGGGCAGCCAAAGAGTCACAAGGGGGCAGCCAAAGAGCCGCAAGGGGGCAGCCAAAGAGCCTCAAGGGGGCAGCCAAAGAGCCGCAAGGGGGCAGCCAAAGAGTCACAAGGGGGCAGCCAAAGAGCCGCAAGGGGGCAGCCAAAGAGTCTCAAGGGGGCAGCCAAAGAGCCACAAGGGGACAGCCAAAGAGCCACAAGGGGACAGCCAAAGAGCCACAAGGGGACAGCCAAAGAGCCACGAGGGGGCAGCCAAAGAGTCACAAGGGGACAGCCAAAGAGCCACAAGGGGACAGCCAAAGAGCCGCAAGGGGCAGCCAAAGAGTCACACGGGGGCAGCCAAAGAGTCTGAAGGGGGCAGCCAAAGAGCCGCAAGGGGGCAGCCAAAGAGGCTCAAGGGGGCAGCCAAAGAGCCGCAAGGGGGCAGCCAAAGAGCCGCAAGGGGGCAGCCAAAGAGTCTCAAGGGGGCAGCCAAAGAGGCTCAAGGGGGCAGCCAAAGAGTCACGAGGGGGCAGCCAAAGAGTCACAAGGGGGCAGCCAAAGAGTCACAAGGGGGCAGCCAAAGAGCCTCAAGGGGGCAGCCAAAGAGCCGCAAGGGGGCAGCCAAAGAGGCTCAAGGGGGCAGCCAAAGAGTCACAAGGGGGCAGCCAAAGAGGCTCAAGGGGGCAGCCCAAGAGCCACTGCATGCCGCTCTGGACCCCAAGCTCTGCGGCATAGACTTTTTAATTCCGCAAAACGCGTTGCTACCGCGGGACGCTGCTGCGTTGTCTGTTATAGCTTTAAAACATAAAATATTAAACCGATCGACAGCGGCTCAAATCCTCCAAACCCTCAATTGCTGCTCTGACACCTGAAGTGTATTGGGACTTTGGGTTCGTAGGCTGACGTCTCCGTCGTTCATAGTTCTCAGCAACGCTGGTTCCATGTGAAGCGTCGGCACTTGCGTTCCCCCCTCCCGCATCACCCCCCACCCACCCCCTTCCAATGCCCTCTCGGCACGCACCGCGCGCCGTTCGGCACGGTGTCCGACGTTTCGCCGCGCGTGCTTGGGAGACTTCATCAGGAACTGAAGACCATAACCAGCGTACATCTTCTGCAGGCCTGGCTCTAGGCTCCCTGATTCGTATCCCACCAGGAAGCAGGCATGGCCAGTGTGGGGATAACTCAAAACTATTCACTCAACTCATTTGAAGCTTTCATGACTGCAGGAATTCATACTCTTTAGTTATTTCGGTAAAGTCACGTGGGTAGAAAACATAACTTGTGAATCACGACGTTCCGATAGCAACACAAGCAATCGTCTCCAGGTCACCCACCCCTACCCTCTCTACGATTACATTTACTTGCAAATTCCATCCCGAGTCCCACCCACTTACCCTTGGGTTGTACCCACCACAAACGGCTATAACCTTGGGTTGCAGTAGCCCTCTCGCTACGTTTCCTTCTCAGCAGTCCGCCTGCTGTATTGTTTCACCTGAAGGCGATGGCTCGTGTTGCTATCGAAACGTCGTGATTTATTAGTTATCTTTTTGTCGATCTACGTGACTTTACCAAAAGAACCTAAAGAGTATAGACTAAACAATTTTTCGATTTAAAGCTTTCGTGACTGCAGGGATTCATCTTCTTGGTTCTTTCGGTAAAGTCACCTAGAATAAGACAGTGTAAAGTTACAAGTCTAATATTTTATAGTCTCAAGTATAGGGCAGTGTATAGTAACGCATTGTATAATTCAAAGGTGGATTTTTTTTTGTCTATGGATATGATATTATACCATGTAGTTTAGATTGGAAGGTATAATATTGTATTGTAAAGTAGTCCAGTTTATAGCATAGTTATTAATGCAACACAGGACAGAGCAGCGCACCTATCCTATTCCTTTTTTATTTCCTTTTTTCTGTGTACCCGCCGCCACCCTCCCCCGATCCGGTGGTGGTGGTGCTGGGTAACATGCGAATTCATATGTTAATTCCGCCCACATAGCTTAATAAGACGCGGTCCTTGCTTGGCAGTGTTCACTCAAGCGCTGTCTTCTGGACAGTCCTGTTTATTCACCTGAAGAAGGCTACCTGTTTTGTGGCCGAAACGTCATGAGAATCTTATTTTATTGTGTTTTATTTTTATTATTTTATTTCCATTCTACGTAACTTTACCGAAAGAACCAGGAAGATAAACATTTTTTTTTTCCAGGTTAAGGCCCACTGAGCTATATGTAGCTCTTTTTCAGAAGCGACCTGGCCACAAATGATAGCTTAACGAAGTGGCTCATCATCATGTGAAATGCATAGCAGCCGAATGCTCGAAACTAGAGGCCGACCGAAACTGAATTTCTAGTTTTGGCCGAAAACGAAACCAGACCAAAGTTAAAAATTTACTTTCGGCTAAAACCGAAAGTAAAATTTTTGGCTTCGGCCGAAACCGAAACGATGCCGAAAGAGGCCATTTGCCAACTTTCGGCGCCGAAACCGAAACCGAATTTCGGTCGGTCTCTAATTGTCAGACTTCGAATCTCGATATCAACACGCGTGAAGGCTGACGCGAACGCAACACGTCAACACGCGTGAAGACTGAAGCGAACGCAACACGTAAGCCAAGGCGGGCAGGCGACTGGAACAGACAACAGAGGCACTTTGTTGTCATCCCGCCAAAGAGACTCCACCTACGGATGGAGATGCAGGCTGCCGTCTGTTGACCGGTCGTCTATACATTAGCAGGCCACGGTTGCGTCTGTAACCTCGCTCCCAAGCTGCTGCTGCTGACGTGTGTGTGTTTGTGTGTACGTGTGTGTGTGTACGTGTGTGTGTGTGTTTGTGTGTACGTGTGTGTGTTTGTGTGTTTGCAGCCTATAGCATAGGATTGCCTAGCGCCGACTGACCGGCCGATAGGCAGAGTGATAGACGTAGCCACTAGCGTTATATTCTAAAAATAGATCTTCGGTTGACGAATGACGACCGAAAGTGAATATCAGTTTTGGCCGAAACCGAAACCAGACCGAAAGTATGCCGAAATAAATTTCGATTTAAAGCTTTCGTGACTGCAGGGATTCATATTCTTGGTTCTTTCGGTAAAGTCACGTAGAAAGAAAACAATAAAATAATATTGTTTTATAGTTTTATTATTTTATTGTTTCCCTTCTACGTGACTTTACCGAAAGAACCAAGAATATGCCGAAAGAGGCCATTTGACAACTTTCGGCGCCGAAACCGAAACCGATTTTCGTCGGCCTCTACTTGAAACAAATTTTTCTAAATGTGGAGGGGAAAACCGGAGGACCTTGAGAAAAATCAACGCGACCACGGGGTGAACACACAAACTCCAAATATACAGCAGGCGTCAGCGTCGGGGTGGAACCCACAACCTCCTGTATACCAGGCGAGGTAGTTAACATCTCCGAGCCACCGTGATGATGAGAAAGACACGAAAACTCCAAATATACTGTAGGCGTCGGGGTGGAACCCACGACCTCCTGTATACCAGGCGAGGTAGTTAACATCTCCTAGCCACCGTGGCGCCCCACTCACTGAGAGTCGAGCCAGCAGCAGGGTTGCAGTCCGACTGTTCTCGCCGGGTGCAGCCGAAAGTGCACGCGGCCTCAGCCGATGCCATTTATTGCCGGCCCTCCGACCTGAATAATGCATGCCAAGTGTGACGGAAACAATAGATTCGCGTTTTACCGCCTCGGATAAATAAAAGTGGAAGCCTGCTGGCTTTTTAATGAGGCTCCCCATGGACGTTTTGTCAAATTGCCAGGCATGGAATTTTATCACTGGAGCGTTTAATGTGCGAAACGTAATTCGAAATGTGCCGGTTGCTGAAGATGTGCGCAAGGTCCTTGTCCGTTTGTGTTCAAATGAATAATTATGTCAACTTGTAACGCGCCGCTGCCGCGCGGTATTTGCTCGCTGTCGTAGCGAGAGAGACAGAGAACGACTCGGAGGCGCGAAGAGGAACGTTCGAGAAGCGGGAAGGCAGCCAGCAACAGCCAGGTGATGAGCTGGTGCTACTAACAATTGCCCAAGCTCTGTAGTCCTCTATATATGAACCCTTTCCTCTATATATTAAGATATTTTCAGCCAAATAATGAGCGTGTATACTTATGGAAGGAAACCGGAACATCTAGAGAAAACCCACGTGTCCAAGGGGAAACCCACGTGTCCAAGGGGAAACCCACGTGTCCAAGGGAAAACCCACGTGTCCAAGGGGAAACCCACGCGTCAGAAGGGAAAACCCACGTGTCCAAGGGAAAACCCACGTGTCCAAGGGAAAACCCACGTGCCCAAGGGAAAACCCACGTGTCCAAGGGAAACCCCACGTGTCCAAGGGAAAACCCACGTGTCCAAGGGAAAACCCACGTGTCCAAGGGGGCAACACGCTGTCCTACACAGATGGACGCATATGCAGATTATTCCACGATTGCTGTATCACCATCCTCTGGCGAGCCAGTATATAGCGACCTCGACGCCCAAGGGAAGGGAGCTTCACAACGGGGCTGGATTTCAGGCCACGTGCATCGGAGCAACCACCACCCGCGCCACTACAACAGTTTACATACTCACAGACATGTAAATTATTATGGCCAACTGCACAAATGTGTATGTCCGTGTGTGTGTGCGCAACTTGTACATGTACAGCCTCTTTGCCAATCCACTGCTGGATGAAGGCCCCCAAATGCGGAAAGGGCTGTGGGAGTTGTTTGACCGTTCGTGACCACACTGGCCTAAACTAAAATAGATTGTCATTATTTACCAGGGAATGCCCACTGAGCCCAACCGGGTAAAGCTATATTTTTTTCAGCGGAGATCTGGCCACGCATGATTATGGTCCATAAACGTGGCTGATATCATCACACGTGGGATTTTATAGGAGCAGCCAAATAGTCGAAGTGTATGTTTCTAAATGTGGAGGGGGACTAAACCTCTAGGAGCCTGGAAAAAAGATCCATGTGGCCACCACGGGGAAAGAGAACAAATGGGTGTCAGTGCCGGGATCGAATCCACGACCTCCTGCGTACCTGGCAAGAGAGATAACATCTGGCCACCATAGCCCCTCTGTCAGTATCTGGGTTGGTGAAGGTGGGGAGCACAGATGTTGGAGGATAGTGCAGTACAACCATGGACCTTGCTACAGGGCGCTTTGCAGACCAGCACGCAGCACAACCTCGTGATCTGTAAACGCATTAACGCTCCCGGCTTCTGATTGAATACTCTTTGGTAGAAAAACATCTCAAGGCTGCCTCTCCAGCACTGCGCCCAGTTCTCATCGTCACCATCATCCATGGTCAATCTACTGCTGGAAGAAGGCCTCCCAAATCCATCGTCACACCCCACGATCCCGCGATGCAACAAATACACCGAGCATTGTGCACGCTTGCCAATGTCGTGGCTCCATCTCCACGTTCACACCAAACAGTCCCGAGTCTCTCACCGTCTGCACTTGATTCCCACGGCTGGTTAAGTCGCCATTGGCCCCACGACACAGAAACGAGGCCTCCCACGTGTCGCGTTCAGGCAGCGTGGGTAAACGCTGGCGATTTTCAGCGACTGCTGCGTAGCGGCATAAAAAAAAAACCCGAGTACGGAATGCCGCCCATGAAATCCTGCGACCACCGCACTCCTTGTCACGCAACGCTTGACCCTTCGCCCTGGGCAATCCACGTGTCCACATAGATCGGGGTTATGAAATAAGCGATGCTATTGCTATAAACTATTTTTTATTTTGCCAGGTGAGGCACACTGAGCTATATGTAGCTATTTTTCAGAAGCTACCTGGCCACAAATGATAGCTCAACGAAGTGGCTTATATTTTGATTTTAAAGCTTTCGTGACTGCAGTAATTAATATTCTTAGCTCTTTCGGTAAAGTCACGTTGAAGGGAAACAATAAAGTAAAAAAAAATATTTATTTTATATATACCATTCTATAATTGTATTTATATATTTATTTAATAAATATATATTTCATATTTTATTATTTTATTGTTTCCCTTCAACGTGACTTTACCGAAAGAGCTAAGAATATGAAGTGGCTTATGCCATGGAAATGTATAGCGGCCAAACACCCTAAATCCACGTTTCTTCTAAATATGGAGGTAAAACCCGGAGGACCTGGAGAAAAATCCACGTGACCACGAGGAGAGAGACACGCAAACTCCAAATATACAGCAGGCGTTAGGGTCGGGATAGAACCCACGACCTCCTATGTACCAGGCGAGGTAGTAAACATCTCGCCACCAAGGCACCCTATTGCAGTGGCATGCACCTTCTGTGTGGACGTAGCCTTTCTAAACATCAACCTTTTTGACTTTCATTACAAAACTAAAGTTTGTGTGCGAGTGGTGTTGTTCTTTTTTTGAAGATGCAGATCCTGGGATTCTTCCGTGGCAGGTGAAGTTTTATCGCCACCAATTTAAAGATTTAAGATTTGTTTTGTCACGGGAGCTCTTGAGCGAAACGGCCAACCGTCCAGATGATATCAGCCTAAGCCAAGTGAACTCGGTACTACGGCGAGTCTATTAGCAACTTATACTTTTTGAAAAATAAATATATATAAATATTGTGTCAGAATGTTGGCTCTCTGACAAGCAAGAGCTTGCGGTGTGTCACCCAGGGCGATCGTTTCATTTCATCCTGGCTTTTGTTTTAAAGCAGGACAGGTTTAGGAATTCTAGGCCACGCGGGTTACCAGAGGCATGAGCTGTGGTCTGATTACTGAGCAGGCTTCAGTGCATGCACACAACACAGCCACACGCAAACATAAACGTTGGGCAATGCAGCCCATACTATATTCATTTATTTTTTGACACACCGTTTCTGAGCACAGGCGAAAAGACCCAAAACGCCAAGCGGCATTAGTGTGTCACTGCTTCAGTAGCTGTGCGTGGAAATATACACACAGCCCTTTGTCAATCCACGGCTGATTGAGGGCCTGCCTACTCTGCTCGGGCCGTGGGGATCATTTGACCGTACTTCACCACACTGGTTACTGCAGATTGGTGAAGGTGGGCGGCACAGACGTGGGGTCATAGAAGTGCAGTACAACAGTAGATGTTGCTGCACTGCCCCTTGCACTGCTCACCGCGTAGCCCCGCAGCCTAAAGCAACCTGTTTGTGCATGGTGAGCACGCATCCAAAGCGTTAAACAGGCAAAACCCAGCTTCGCTTCTGAGACTTGGAAATACATTGAGCATCCTGAGTGATATTTTTTCTTGATATTGCATATAGGGTCCTGTAGAATTAACAAAAAAACTGTACGTATACAGTATATGCCATATAGGGTGGCAATGCGCCCAGGTGGTCACCCGCTGTGCAGATGGAGCGATGAAATCATCTCGTGAGCAAGCGCTCGGTGCGTCGTTCCAAGACACATCCGCGAGATGGCCACAGCTTGGGGATGGCCTCCATCCAGCAGTGGATTGAACATGACTGACGACGATGATGACGCGGTGTTTATTATGCACACGGCGCACAGTCCCGGCACCTGGTTGTCGCATGTCCCCTGTAGGTGGTGAGGCTCCCCTCCGCCGTCTGAGTCATTGCCTAGCAGAAATTCACTCGTAGCCCAGTTTAATATTTAATAGCGCATGAAGACATCAAAAAGTGAATGTTAATGACCACCTCTGAAGCCCGCTGTACTTTGCTGTGTGCCAGACCTTTAAATGGACAGCTTTTCGAGCATATGCTACAAGTAATTTCACTTCCACATATCCATAAATTACGCCGAAATAAAATCCGCTGGACACAAGACAAAGCCATCGAACATCCTATGATCAGCGGTGAATTGCGACTGACTCTTATCCATTATTGCGATTCAACATTTCGCAGACCGCTATTTGAGAATAAATCTTTAAAAACGGACCACGATGACGCCGTCGCACGAGCTTCTGTGCGCTTTTGCTTTGAGCGTGGCCTCAAATTTTAGTTTGTAGAGTGCTCTTGCCAATGACATCTGCGCATCCAGCAACATTGGTTTCACAAACCTTGACTCTGCCGATGGAGAGACAGATGGTCAAAACCAACCCAGAGTTTTCTCGCTTCAACAAATCCCACTTGATGAATATTGGTCTGGAAAGCCACTTCGCCTATGGACTACAACACGTTTTATTCATATACGGAGACATATAAACATGTGCGCATCCTGTAATCACACACGCCGTTGAAATAACGTGTCATTTATTGCGCGCGGTGTACACGGCATAAAATAAACCAATCGTAACGTTAATTACTATCATCGACGCATCTTAATGACCGCACTGGCGTAGCATATTCCCCGCTTCTGCTACACGGCACGGTCATTATCTCTGCGATCCGTTTGGGGATTGGCAGTGATAGCCCACAACTGCACGATGAGATTTGAAAGCGAGCTGGCTCTGACGAGGACCTCAAAAGATGGATTTCGGTCCCCGTGGGGGGAAATAGAACGAGAGAGGGAGAGACAGGATGACATGGAGAGAGAGGGAGATGGGGGATCGAGCAGAGGAGGATTGGGGGGGGGGGAGTCTCTGTTCACTGCTAGGTCAGACAGTAACCTGTGGGTTATCAGCAGCCCTGCATTACTCCCAGCTACAAGCCATGCCGGGAGTCAGGGGCGGTGGGGAGAATGGGGGACCTGGGGGCGGGGGTTGAGGGACATCTGCCATACGAGACAATCTCGTGGCCCTGCGCCGCTATGCCACAGGCGGCATCTTTATTTATTTTGCAGTGCAGAATAAATGGCAATTGCAACGAGAGACTTGGCGTAGCTCCAAATAGCTCTGTGGTCTATAAACAAAGACAAACTGATTTGCTGTCGTGACATTTTAAGTAATCGCACGCAACAACTTTTAATCCAACGAGGAGGCGCAAGACAATGCCACGTGTGTTTGCTGTTCTGTTAGTTTTACGACATTATATATTGAGCGCCGCCGCTCCTGCGTCGTTGCATTCTACACGCTTACAAAATCTGACAGTGACACGGTCAGCACGCACCCACAGACATGGCGATGGTCACAAATTCTGCACGCTTAGGGGCCATCCGTTTAGTACGTACGCAAAAATGTTAAATCTTGACCCGCTCTTCCTGTACGCACTCGTACTTTTTACACCCCCCCACCCACCTGCATATGTACGCATATGCATCTCATCATTTTGGTACTGGCAAAGGAGGCCCCATGATGTAGCTGCTCACCCCGAGCTCTCATTACTCTGATAGTGACATTGTCTTTGTGCTGTGTTCGCCTTTTGGCGTCCTCTGGTCTAGCACCGTTTTGAGACGAGGCTCAAAAGAAAGCTGTCTCTGGTGTGGACCAATCAGTCTCAAAGACAATGCATATATTATCAGAGTGTGTTTTTCGTCTGCATTATGATTACAAGCATCGTGGTTAATGCACACATGATTCCTTGTAAAAGGTTTGGTGTTTTAACATCTTAACACCTGTTTTGTTGCCAGAAAATAGGGGAAAACCTATTCTCAGATTAATAATATTAACGTGTTTAAGAAAACAGTCCACCGCCGGACTATCTAACTCATTTGAAGGCCAATGTAGACAAATTATTATCGAGGCTTCACCCCCCCCCCCCCCGTTTCCTATGCGTACATTGTCAGTAGACCCCCCATACGCAAGCGTACGAATTTGGGTTTACCCCCCCTCCATGCGTACGTACTAAATGGATGCCCCCTTTATTAAATCCACGACTCGCTTTGGCAGGGTTCTCAGCACACGCACTTGCACAGTCCTGTTTGTCAATCCACCGCTGGATGAGGGCCTCCCCATGCCGTGGATCGTTTGACCATACTTCACCCCACGCTGGTCTCTGCGGGTTGTTTGAAGGCAGGGGGGACATAGTGCAAGGTTACAACCTATAACACCTCTTATGCACGGCGGCCACCAATCTGAGTACGATTCCAGGCTCAACCCCCGCTTTAGTTTCTGAGATGTTATGAGATCGGACACGTTGCGGGTGATTTGGGTCATAGGCGAGTCTCAGTACATATTGCCGATTAATAATGTAATGCATCTTTAAGTTGACATTAATGGCTGTAACGTCAGTTGGTTAATTATTAATGGGCCCGATCCAGTCTCAATGAGCAACAGCTTCGTGTCCCGTTTAAAGGCGCATCAGTGACGATGCATTACTATTCAGGTGAGCTCAGCATTCACTTTACACATTCTACATGGCGTTGGAAACCTTTATACTGCCAGATTTTACATTATTGTTTATCAATTGCCTCCAATCTCCAATGTAATTTCTCAATTACTCTATTGGGTTGCCATTAGATATACTTCTGTTTACCTGACATTTACAGTTGGGTTTTTTTTTTAAATGTTCAGTCTTACCGCTCCCTTGCTGGGCTAATCAAGCCGCCGTCTGCCCCACCACTTGTTGGCACTCGAATCTTGGCGCTCCTGAGCCAAGTGACTGGGCCTACTGGAAGTTCAATAGAGTCCAGCAGGTGAAGTTAGGAGCCATCTCTCCACGCCACGCGCTACTCGGGCGAACTGTGATACAGTGTCACATGGCCAGGTGGGAGTGCGTTTGTGGCTTGTTGCAGAGGTTCTCGGTTCGAGGCGAGCGGACAGCCCTGATTAATAATACTGCGGGTGTGTGTGTGTGTGTGTGCATCAACCGCAAAATACTAAGCGCCGTCTTCATCACAGTAGACGGTAAAGATGCCGTGATTTGAAAAGAGTCGTAGGCCGTGCGTGCAGGCGTCAAGGGTACAAATTTGCTAGAGTGTAGAATTACTAAGCGGGTACCTAATGGGATAAAGCCACGCAGCAACATCGGCCCCGACTGTGAAACTCCTGCGGAATGAAAAAGATTTAAGTTGCATTTCGTTATTTAAAAAAACAACATGATTGTTCTTTGGCATCACTGGGAATCTGCCTATTACTACGACCAGACTTTATTATTAGCATCAAGCAATGTGATTTTAAAATGCAGGCGTGATGGTGCCCCCACCCTATAACCCTGGAGGGCATGGCAGATTACGCAGGTTTCGAGAGTGAGCGTTACAATCTTTACGGCTGCAAGTAGGTGGTTGCAGGTACAAGAAATAGGTCGCTAACCTACCTAACATACATGTTTTAGTGTAAGACGCTTGGACTTTCTCAATGCATGGGGTTTCTCAATACACTTCATCCAACATGAAATACTGAGCAAGGAATTGCCCAATCTAGCCGATTCGAGACTCTTATTAAATGGATCTTAAACACTCAGGGCTAAATGTTACAATTCTTTGACGTAACACAAATATTTAGAAACGGCAGCCTCAGGGGCATCAAGTTTAATGTTCTACATGATCAATACAACACGTTTATGCGACTCAGGCCGTGATTTACAGTGTACCCCGAATGGGCGTCATCTAAATGTTCCCTCGTTGGCTTTGAGTTAGTGGACGAAACGCGACATGCGGGGAATAATTTCAGCCTCATATTTACTTAGGCTCCGAGCAATCCCTTAAATTATCATATTTCCTGCAGGAGCAGGAGAAAATATTAAACAAACTGTCAGCACATAAGCACACTGGGCTGTCATGTCTCTCGCTTGGATGTTGGCGATCACATACGGTGTGGTCGTGATTAAATGAAATGTTCGAAAAACACAGCAGCGTGCTCTGTCGGAACATGCCGGCATGCTGTTTCGCAGCAATAATTGAAATGTAATTGTCCCGTTTTAAACTGAAAATGTTTGGTTTATTTGGAATCTCTCTCCTCAATTCGATCCCAAATGTTGCTATCGCCACCATGTCTCCAGACGCGAAGGGTCCGTTCGGATCTCTTGCAACCTTTCACATTTGAGAGGTTTTCTCCTGGCATGGCCATACGATATCAGTCTGCGTTCCCCAAGTGCTCCTATTAATGTTTGTTTCCGTCTTCAAGTTCTCCCTGTCTTAATTTCGTATCCTGTATAACCTCGTTTACTAGAATGTGGCTAAAAAACTTCCGTGTGAATTCGGCGCAATCTCTTTCGGGGGAAATTTCCCACCAGTGCCCGCATTCCACAAAAAGTATGAAAGTAAACTCGGCATGAATCGGCCCCAGAGGCTTGCGCTTCCAGAGGTGCGCACAACACAGGAGTGTTTCGATGAATGCCACGCCTTCCTAATGCTCTCACTTTGCCATGTCATCACCCCCCCCCTTTGTTTCTCGTGCCAGTGATAATCATGGGGGCTGGCCTGCTCGTGTTTCCGCTGGGCTTGGGCTGCCCGTTTGCCCGGCAGCAGTGCGGAGACTCGGCGCCGTTCTGGGCTGGCGACTGCCAGCTCGCGTGGGGCTACACGCTTGCCATCGTTGGCGTGCTCCTGGCGGCCTTCCTACCTTACTTCGCCCGCTATGTGCCCCGGGACCCGTCCCCTTACCCAACACCCATACCCACCAGTCTGTGAGATGCAAGCACACGGATTACGTGCCCATAAATGGAACCCCAGGATGATCACCCGCACACACAGCGATCACTCCGTGTAGCCCACGCAGACTCTTGTTGGAGCCAGTGCTGTTAGAGAGAAGCAATGAAGGCAGGCGAGTCACGAAAGGAGGTGATGTGGCCAGAACGACGCCCGACCGCCACTTCAGACATTCGTCACTGATGTTGGCCGTGAACAGGACTGAACTTGGGTCGCAGTGCAGTGTGCCATCCAATTCACTACCGCACTCCACACATACACAACAGCCATCATTCACCACTAAGTGGCGGTGACATCATCACTGCTTGTACCAGGCTAGGTGAACTTTGAGGCCACGCAAAGGGTCAAGTGTTGAAGGCTCGCTGACAACAGTTCACGGGACAGACCCAGGTGCCATGGGTTAACTGACTGAGATGACTGGCAGATGCACTGCCTGCGCTCTCGATCGTGACACAGTTGGCACACATATACAAACACATACATACGTATACAACATGTACCCGCATGTTGTATATGCGGGTGGTAGTGTGATGCAAAATGAGAGAAATATTAACTCATGGCAAGCACAAATCTCAAACATGGTCCATATCACATCAATCAGTATGGCTCACATTTATGTACAAAAAAAATTACAGCTCTTTCTTGATATCCTGTAACCATGCTCAACGTACATTACAGCTGTTTCAATGTGATAACGGTTTAATACCATGGATGCTGACGCTTTTACAAAAAAAAAACTTCCGACTACGTCTACATAAGACAAGTACACAACACGGTTAGGTTACATGTCAAAACGAGATCAATGCATCCGTCTGTGTGTAGGGGTGAAGATAGCTGATTACAAAAGCTGCAAAAAAGGGACATCTAAATGGCTGCGCGGAATTGATTGCACACGCGCCCTGCCGCCTTTTGAAGAGACACAATCAAAAACTGCCGTACGTGGAGTGAGCATTCAATTGTTACTATCCTGCCACAAAGCTCGCCGGCTAACACGAGCAACGGACTCTTAACAACTGCGCTCTAATAATGGCAAATGTTGCGAGCTTTAAGGTGAATGAGCAATAACGCAACATGTCATAAAAAAACATCCACACAATGACAACGCAGCGATGGACCCCAGCAGGTTTCGACAGGGAAGTCTGCGATTCTTGACGAAGGATTATAACGTAGAGCAAGACATACACTGTACATGTGTGTGTGTGCCATTTATTCATTATCTGTTTTGTCAAGATTGCTCAGCTGCGATACATCTCATTTTCACCTGCGGCCCTGTTGATGGCAAAGGGTCGTGTAATGTTACGCAGGGCAGGCAGTCCGTATTTGTCGGTGCGCAAGACAAGCTGTTAACACAGCTGATGTGCCATATCAGTAAATATAACATTACACAAAAGGTATTTACATAAAAAAAGTATTTCCAGATGCAAAACACTTCAGGTCACTAGAGCAATATAATTCATTGTACATGGGAAATGGCATGTTTAATCACCAAGATATATCAAAATTACTATTTAAAATAAACAGCGTTACCTTATCTGACAGTATAGAGATACACTGAACAGCCAGGTTTTTTGTTTGAACTCCAATGTCATTCTATGCCACTTAAAATGAACAGACAAAAAAAGGGTTTATGAAAAAAAAAGTTGCCATCCATCAACATAATATGAAAGGTCGCCAATTTGAATATCCGCCGTACCGGAACAAATGAGGCATGGGTAGGGAGAAGTCACTACGTAATCGCTCACGTGACATTCAAAAGCAGATACACACAAGAGTCTCGAAGACGTCAAAAAAATGTGACTCGCAGCAATGCTGTAAGCACGTGACATTCTGACACTCGAACAGCGAGCAGGTCCTTCAACAAGCTTCCATTCCAACCCACACGTGAATACGAAACAGACTGCCCTCGCACGTTGAACCATTGAACGCTGAGTGTTTCGAGGAGTCTGGGTAACAACTTTTATCTTACGATAAAAATAACAGTTTAAGGCTGTTTACCACAGATTAATACAAATTTACCATTTTAGTCAAACTTGATTTTTTTTATTTTCCACAACGGTTTGTCTTCTTGTAAAATTTGCATGGTGTATTAACATTATTGTGAAAAATTACACGACAATTTATTCTTACCCCTATCAACTCAGTAACGTGATCTGCGTATTTGTTTAAAATCACTATTGTACGATTGGGCCTAATGAACTTTTCCCAGGTATTACTGAACTTAGAAAAGAGTGCCGTGTTTGTAATGTGAATCGCTGCACAGTTAGTTTTTATTGGCGTCGTAACAATTTATCAATTAGGGTGAAGTTTCATTATTTTTTATGAGCAATTTGAAATTCAAGTTTCATTATTCGTTCGTCACATGCAAAATAGGATTTTTAATGCATGCAACGTGCTATATTTGACACTATACAAACGCAATCCTAGTCATGTCTCTTGGATTAAGAAAACCCCGTTAAATTCACATGTTCTCAAAATCTGAAATTTGATGGCCGTGCAGACTGTGTCACTGTTAATGTACAGTTTATTGCGTCGCTGAATTTCAACAAAAATGGAGGGGTTATATTTTTAAGAATATTTGTTAAGATGAAAGATCAAAGGAAACTTTGGAAAGTGATATTCTGACTTAAGGGAGCTTCCGAGTCTGACTACTGAACTAAATGGTTGTGGTACTACAAGTGGAGATTTAATTTTTAAAGAATGTCGACGTGAAATTTTCATTTTAATTCTACTGCTACCGGTTATAAAAAATGATATAAACAAATGTGCAGTATATTTCTTTCACCGCATTATTACTTTGTAGTTATAAGCCATTTCCATGCACATGCCCTCAAACAATTCTGCAAAAAAACTTTTTTGGGAATTTTTTTTTTTACAATGTATTTAAACATCGTTGCAATGAACTTATTGATGGGTTAATTACTTTTTAACAGTTTTGTTTGATACGTAATTATGACTGTGTGCACACCATAACGGAATGAAACGGCATGTGGGGATGAATTGGGATGAGTAATGAATATGTTCACACTTAGAATTCTAAATCTCTGTTTGTAGTAATGAAGAAGGTGCTTTACAGTTCTGTAATGGTATAACCTTAAAAATGAGGACCACAAAAATTAAATGCATTAATCTAACTCACATTTATGTGCTGTGTATTAGAATGAGATCCATTAGTATGTTAATTAAACGTGCACTGTAGGCTCATTTGGGTCAGTCACGATCCAATTTATTTTACAATAACATGTCGTATGGTGACTTTACCTGGTGTATAACTTTGGCATGTCAATTTCACTAAATCCCCTGAAAACAAACATGTTACCCTTGTCTGTATTTTAATGTGTGTAGAACTGCCTTCCTCAAATCGAGAATTGCTATCCCTGGAATTTTATTCATGCAGATGCTACGAAATTATGTTCCATGATTATGGATATTTATATGGAAATTGAATTGTGAGTGAAATATTGTTAATACAGATGATGTTGAGCTGAGCTGAACTCAATCATTTACTACACAGCAGGTTGGAATTACATGTTTCACATTAATGCCTGGTTTGAATGCCGAGGCAACGCGCTGCGGATTGCCTAGACCCGTGTGTGTCTATGATTGTGTGTGCTGGCGGAACGCAAGCTCTGTTGCTGTGGGAGACCTGACCCTGGGTGTGCCTGTGTCTTTGTATATGTGCGAATCTTGGCAAAGCTTGCGTCCTGTGGCTGTGGGATGTATGGCCTCTTTTGCGCCTGTGTCTGTTCGCGTGTGCTGGTGGAGCGTGAGCCCTACTGCTGTGGGATGCCTGGCTCTGGGTGTGTCTGCGTCTAGGTGTGTGTGTGTGAATCCTGGCGGACCCTAGTTCTTGCTGTTACGGGATACCTGGCCTCGGTTGTGCCCGTGTCTATACGTGTGTGTGTGTTGGCGGGACGCAGGGGCCGCTGCTTCCGTATGCCTGGCTCTAAGTGCGTCTGCTGGTGGAGTGGGAATCTCACTCATGTGGAATGTTTGGTTCTGGGTGTGTATAGGCATGTACATGTGTGCGTGCGCCGCTGGAAGTTGGGGTGTTGTGCTGTCACTTTGTGGTGCCCCAGCCTTGCCAGGTCATGAACTTTGCTGTTCCGTTTTGCTCTACCACCGACTGCAATTCATGTGGGCGGTGATGCCCTGAGAGGGCGAGTCATTAGTACTGGCAAGATCCTGTCTTAACCGTGTGGGGTCCAGAGCGCCTGGAGACTACTTTCTATCTCACATCACTATCTTCAGCCCTCATCAAATCCTCCACCATTCCATATCCCAACTTCACGCCCTTTGCCTCAAATGTTGTTACTTTAATGATTAACATTACCCCTCCAATACCCGCAATCATTATCACCCCCTTCACTATCTCAAAAACGCACTGTGCAAAGAGGCGCTTGCATCTGGTTGGTGTGCATCCTAGCCCTGGTCCCTGCGTTTTCCAGTTCATTTCACGAGCAACCTTGCGTAGTCTCCCACTTACCACGGCGACTTCATCCCACCACCTTCACCACTTTCATAGAACTTGGTCTCATACGTGGCTCTTGCCGCCATCATCACCGCCGTCGTGGTTGCAGGGGCGGCAGGGGGCACACCACTCGGTCGCCTCGCGTTCCCCTGCACAACCCATCCACACCGTCCCCTCCCTCGCGTTCCCCTGCACAACCCATCCACACCGTCCCCTCCCTCTCGTTCCCCTGCACAACCCATCCACACCGTCCCCTCCCTCTCGCGTTCCCCTGCACAACCCATCCACACCGTCCCCTCCCTCTCGTTCCCCTGCACAACCCATCCACACCGTCCCCTCCCTCTCGCGTTCCCCTGCACAACCCATCCACACCGTCCCCTCCCTCTCGTTCCCCTGCACAACCCATCCACACCGTCCCCTCCCTCTCGTTCCCCTGCACAACCCATCCACACCGTCCCCTCCCTCTCGTTCCCCTGCACAACCCATCCACACCGTCCCCTCTCTCTCGTTTCCCTGCACAACCCATCCACACCGTCCCCTCTCTCTCGTTCCCCTGGACAACCCATCCACACCGTCCCCTCCCTCTCGTTCCCCTGCACAACCCATCCACACCGTCCCCTCCCTCTCGTTCCCCTGCACAACCCATCCACAGTCCCCTCCCTCTCGCTGTCGTCGCACTTCCCCTATTGCGCTCCAATCGCACACCCTTTGCACCCCCCCCTCCCCTAATCACTCCACCACGTATGAGTCTTCAAAATCTATATATATCCCTATGCTCTGTTCATCGATTCATACCCGCTCTACTGGTCAAAAGTTTACTTGGCACCGCCATTCGGCCACATCCAATCTCATTAATCTCTTTCCCCCAACAATGCCCACCCCCCAAAATGTTGATCAGCCCCCAATTCCTCTAATTCTGAATTCACCATAAAAATTGCTCTATGGAACGCATGTTCTGTCTACAATAAACCAGCATCTACCCTGGACACTTTCCTTTCACCTTGACATCCTCGTCCTAATTCAAACTTGGATATCACCCCTCAACACGGTAACCCCTGCGGGCCTTTCTTCCACTACCTCCGCTTTCGTACACACCCCCGACCTGCTGGCAGGGGTGGTGGTGTCGGTCTCATATTACTTTCTTATTGGACTCCTGCCCCTGTGCGACTCTCAACCATCCTTTTCCCTTATTTTGAAATCCAACTTTCTTCCTTTTCCTCCCCTTACCCTCTTACTCTTCTTATTATTTATGGACCCACTTGCCCCCAGGACTTTTCTATGACCACCTTGATGCCTTCTCTGCCCCATCCTTTTATTTTATCAGGTGACTTCAACCTACAACTTGACAGTCCCGCTATTGTCTCTTCCTTTCTCTCCTTCATTTCTTTGGCCTGGATTTTCTCCCTTTGCCCCTTACCCATGTATCTGGCAGTACCCTAGATCTAGTCTTTATCTCAAAACTACAAAGCAGCATCTGTCTCCTCAGACCCTGGCCCTCCCTCTGATCAATATGTCCTCCCTCTCTTCTTGCTCCTTTGCCGTGCCCATCGCTCCCTTGACGTCAGCTCACTGACAAACCTCACATTCTCCCTGCATCCCTCTATTACCAACTACTCACCCTTCATCTTGGTGCAGCTTCTTCTGCTCTCCTCTTTGCATTATCATCCTCCACCAACCACCTAGCTCCCCTTCATCTTCGCTCTCCATCGTCCAAACCCCCCCCCCCCCCCAACAATGGATAACTCTTTTCCTGAGGTCTGACCATCGCTCTGTGCACAAATCCAAAAGATCTAAATCCTCCCCTTCACCTAAAATCTTATTATCTCACCGCTCTCTCCTTACCAAGTTCTTGGCTGCCTTAGAAATGGCTAGGCAGCAGTACTATCCCAACCTTATTTCTTCTCTTGCTCGTCATCCACGCCAACTTTTCTCTACTCTGAAAAACCTTCTCTGTCCACCTGCTCAAGTGCATTATCCCATCACTTACATTCCCTCTGCTTCCGAACTTGCTCTCCATTTCATCACAAAAATTTAGCTCATTCGCACAATCATCCTCCCTGGTCCCTCCATTATCCCGCAATTTCCTCCCTCTTCTTCACTATCACCATCGCCCGCTTCCCTCTTCAC
Source organism: Petromyzon marinus (assembly GCF_048934315.1). Lineage (NCBI taxonomy): Eukaryota > Metazoa > Chordata > Hyperoartia > Petromyzontiformes > Petromyzontidae > Petromyzon > Petromyzon marinus. The sequence goes on along the minus strand of NC_133704.1, from coordinate 2,039,646 downwards.
CGTTTCTCCCCCCCCCCCCCCCACCAACATCAGTAGCTGAACTGTCAACTATCTGCAAAGCCCACCCAACATCCTCTCCTCTCGACCCCATTCCCACCTCTCTCATAACTCCTGTCCTCCATCTTCTTCTTCCTTATCTGGTCTCACTATTTAACTCCTCCCTTACAACTGGCGTTTCCCTGCAAGCTTCAAATCAGCCACTATTAATCCCGTTCTCAAAAAACCCTCTCTCAACCCAACCATCCCAGCAAACTATCGCCCTATCCTCATTCTTCCCTATTTCTCTAAGGTCCTCAAACGTCTCATTCATACTCGGCTCACTGATTTAATCTCTTCAAATTCTCTCTATCACAATTCCAATTGGGTTTCCACTGCTTCAATCAACTGAGACTGTCCTTCTCGCTGTAAAAAAAAAAACCACCTGTCTAACTCTGCTCATGCCGGCCTTTCTTGAAATCTCGTTCTCCTAGACCTCTCTGCAGCATTTGACACCCTCGGTCATTCCAACTCTCCTTTCCACCCTCCCTGGTCTCGGCATCTACAGTACACCTCTTTCCTGGGTTTAATCATATCTCACTTCTCGCGCTTCGTCAGTCCTGTTTAATCATTCTACTTCCCCTCTTTCTCATGTCACTGTCGATGTTCCCCAGGGTTCGGTTCTTGGCCCGCTGCTGTTTTCCGTCTACATCTCACCTCTTGAAGCCATCATTTCATAAATTAGTTTTCACTCGCACTTCTTCGCAGACAACACAAGCTTTTTTTTCCCCCTCTTTCACTTCAGATCTCGCTCTACGTATTTCTGAATGCCTTACTGCGGTCCAATCATGGTTGGCAATACATATCCTCTCCCTCAATCCCTCCCGGACCGAAATATTTTTTTCCTGCTTCCCGCTCCCCTCACATAAATCCCACTATTTCATTTCCCCCCTTTTTCCTCACTCCCGTCCCCTTTGCCAGAAAACTTGGGGTCACATTTGATCCCTCTCTAACCTTCACCAAACATATCTCCACCGCATCCCATATGTGCTGCTTTCATCTCTTCAACATCCGGAAAATTTGCCCCCTTATCTCAATTTCCGCTGTCAAATACTCATCTATTCCCTCATCGTTTCTCATCTCTACTACTGTAATTCCTTTCTTATTGCTCAACTGCCTACGCTTTAGCTCCCCTCAAGCAAATTCAAAAGTTTCGACCCGGATTATTTAAATCTTCCACATCACTCATTCCTCTGGTATCCTTGTCCAACTCCATTGGCTTCCCGTCTACTACCGCTGTTTATTAAAATTCCTCACTCTTGTTTAAAAATCGCTCCATGGTTCTGCCCCACCCTATCTCACTTCTCTTATTTCTTACTATGTCCCATCTAGTCCCCTGCGTTCACAATCTCTATTGGCCCCCACTACGACTCCCTCCCTGTGCTCAGTCACGTTCCTGCTCCTTTTCTCTCCGGTCTCTCCTCTATTGGAATAAACTCCCAATTCACATCAAACGGGCAACTTCACTCACAATGTTTCGTTCCTCCCTTAAGACTCATCTTTTTTCAATAAGCCTATCCCTCTAATACTTCCTATCCACATCCTTAAAACCTTAACCATTCTCAACCTTCGCCATCCTCACCTCACCCCTCCCTTACCCTATCATCACCCTTCCTTGCCATCCCTTCCGCTACACTCAAACTCCATCCCATTTCCCCATCAGTCAATATTAATGTACAATTTACAATTCTTGAAAAGCGCTTTGAGCAAAGCACTTTGAGCAAAGCGCGATATAAAATCCAAAATAAGATAAATGACATCACAAGTTAGCCCTTGTGGTGGAGTTCAGAATCTAAATCTCAGTATAAAGTTTAATATGTTCAAATTAATTTTGTTTAACCAGGTGAGAACTCAAGAGACCAGGATAGTCTCATTTGTAAGAGTGACCTGGGGCAAGTCTGCCAGTAAGGGGGAGATGATTGATAAGTATAATCCCAATTTAGCAATTTGGAAAATATGCATCATGTAAGTTACATTTTATCCTGTGGCATCCTGTGAAAGACGCAAAACCGAAATGAACATTTACCTACAATTATAATACGGTAATAAACGATTTCAAACATATGTAATATTTGGACAACTTGTTTAATTTTCAGTGAATAATACATTAACGTAACACCACAACCAACACATATAATCTGTACTTAAAATGTACAAATGTTAACACTTAGGACTTGCAATATGCAGTTATACACAAAAGGGAACCTTTTTAACAAATCAATGCACATTTTCAAACTTTAATGAGTCTGGGAATTATTTGTATGCAGACTGACTGCTACCCCATTAGCTCAGCACATAACTTTCCATTATTTCGATTTAGGGCTTACGTGCTGTCTTTACAAGTAGTGAACTCCCACACAGAACGGAATATTGGGAGCCAGTTAAATGTGCTATTCTTGTATAAGATTATTTTTTTGCTATATATACGAGTCAGCCGGAATGCTATTGGGTGAAATGCAAGTTCAGCTCCGCAAGCGCTGTTTTACAGAATAGCAAGGGGGAGGTTGAGGGGAATCCACCAATAGCAATCTCCACCTGTGGCCAGCGCCAACCAATCATGCTGTGAACTGCCTCGCATTAGCTGCTAGCATCAGTTAAAAGGTCAACGTGTGGCCCTGCACATTGCTTGCTAATGCCAGTGTTGGCGGGAAGGCCTCCACTCGAGCGAACTCTCGAGCATAGCTGGGCTTACTCTTCCAAACTGACCAGATGTGAGCGTACCCACACTTCACCTAACCGCACACGACCTGCCATGGACTGTGGTGTACCCATTTACACTTGGGTGGCCAGATGGGGGATTTGATAAACTTTCCTCATTGTTAACTAAATGGGCGATCTTTGCATTGCAAGTCCAGTGTTTTAAACCTTTAACTATGACCTAGCTTAGCCCATTTTGGCTTAATCATTCATGCGGCCTGTGGCAGAATTGGGTTCATTTTGCAAAAAAAATCAGCTGCCATGCTGTCAAAACGGGGCGGAAAGGCAGGAGGAAAACACTTCACGAATAACACTCCGAGACCTGTAATTAACTCAAGCTGGAAAGAAAAATCATAAACGCTCAGCAATTTGATAAAAAAAAGATAGTTATGAATGTATGGCATGCTTGCCTGATTTAGCAAAATGAGTTTTAGCAGAATTTCAAATTATACGAGAAAGTACATCCCACATGCCTACCTGACATAGATCTAGGTATGGTACCATCTGCAAGAGTAGCCCATATTGTGTCAGTCTGGAATAAAATTCATCGCCATATTAACCACATGCTTCAACATTCCTACGCAAGGGTTGTTATTTACCTTACTGCCCGATGCGGCTGATAGCAGTGTTACAGAGAACAAAACATAAACAATTTAACAACTAAACCTATCATGCCCATAAGCGATGAAGATGCCTACAAATGGCACAACATGCTTATGGAAGATTCCATTACAAATTTTGCCCATTTGTTGCCAAGTGGTTAGAATCACTCGACAATGAACTTTGCGAGGATGACGGAGAGTGTGAGGGTTTGGTATTGTATGGATGCTGCAAGTGCAGGTGGTAGTGTTGCCAACTCTGATGTATAAAACACTGGCACATATTGTGGGAAGAACATCTCAATTCCGCAAGAGGGGAGAACTAAATATAGATGCTGGTGAATTATCACACAATTGACAAACACGTGGAATATTAATGTCCTGGGAAAACCTGTAGAATGCTCCTAACAGCTACCTCAATAAAACTAAACTAAACAATTTTTATTTAACCAGGTAAGGACCACTGAGCTATATAGTTATTTTTCAGAAGTTCAACAAAGTAGGTTATCACATGGAACTTTATAGCAGCCAAATACTCTAAACGCATAAGAAGACATCCTGGTGGAAACCAGAAGTGGCACTCATATTGGTACCACAGAAGGTACAATATGCTGTTGGTGCGGATGGGTGGTGGAAGTGTAGATTACGGCTCACGTAAATTGGCTACAAACAGCTGCATGGTGTAGTCAGCAGCACTGACCAGTGTTAGGTAGGTGTCTTTTTCTATTGCTGAGGCCGGGCGTATGGAGAAACACTGGAACACCTCCTGCTGCTGGTCAAAGCGGCCCACACACCGGTGCAGCAAGCCTCGTGTCAGCCGGGGGAGCTCGCGGTCCTGCAACAATAAACATATCATGTGTTGTTTATTTTCAAAATACATTCAGGTGCGCTGGATGGCTAAGTGTTCGTGAGGAAACATTTCAACCTATGAATATTACCTGCCATGACATGTGTAGTGAGTCCAACTGAGTCGCAGACGTTGTTCCTTTTAGAGGCAACACTTTTATTTATAACACCATAATACAAAGAGGTAAACTGCCTCTTTAGCAGATACAACCTAGGGTGGTGACCACCCGGCTAACTACACTATACAGGGGAGTTACTGCTATGAAGGGTCAGACCCTCACTCGGGTCTCTGACCACGTGGTCCCTCGTAGGACGAAGCGCTTCCAGCTTGAGACGCAGAGCTTCCAGCCTGTAGAACGAAGAGACCCCCGGTCCCTCTCAGGGACCCGCCTTATATCCCTCTCCGGTCGGGGCCGCTCCGCCCTCGGCCCCGCCCGCCTTCTTGAACATTCTTGTTCCCTCTCGATCCTTCTCAAGAGCTCTCTCCACTAGTCCCCACCACCTGGGGCCCCCTATGTGGACACTCCGGATCACGTGTCCACGGGGTCAACCAGAGTACCATGGCCCGGGGCAACCCTGCCCCTGGGCTGACACTCTCGGGGGAGCCCCTACCACACGCTGTGCGTGGTGCCCGCACTATCCCAGTGCTCGCCAAGCCCCACTAGGGCTGATGTTACACACAGCCACCCACACAGTGCTGTCCATGATGTAGGAATATCGAACAGCACGACCCTTCCGGGCCGGCACCATACAGTGACATTCCCGATGTCACTACATATGGATCGAGAACGTGGACTCTGACAAAGAACGTGCAACAACAAAAACACGCAACAAAAGAAAAGTATGCAAAGGTAAAAGACAGACAAGAACATTTTGATTTAATTTAAAACTTTCGTGACTGCAGGGATTCATATTCTTGGTTCTTTCGGTAAAGTCACGAAGAAGGGAAACAATAAAATAATAAAAAAATATATAAAACAATAACATTCTCACGACGTTTCGACTGCAACACAAGCAATCATCATCAGGTGTGAAAACCAAAGCAAGAAAATTTGAAAAAAGTGGCGTTTTTTTCTTAACGTTCGCACCACGGACAGCGATTTGGCAGTTGTTCAGATGAACAAGTCCATCTATGTTCGGAAAAGAGGAGGGGGGAGAGGAAGAGAATGGATGCGGTCTGAAAGTCACCGTAAGCGTGAACACAATCAATTAAGACCCGAAATGGTTTATCAAATCCTTCCAATAATTGCTAAGCCAGAATCCATCTTCTCGGCTGAAATTGTCTCTGTGTTTGTATATGTGGATAGCCTCATGAACGAATCTCTCATGGTAGCCAGATGTCTTGGAGAGAACCTCTGTCTTGGAGAAGTCAATGTCATGTTAGCCTACTGAATTATAACAGTGATCTGCCACATCCGAGGTGTTGGTCCTACCGTGTTTTATGTCTGCTTTGTGTTCACGGATGCGGTCCGAGACATGTCGTTTGGTTTCTCCAATGTAACTACTACCACAGAGGCAACTTAGTTTGTAGACGCCAGGGTACTGTATGTCCGGAATCACATCTTTTACAGATGGAACCAGATCACAGATTTTACGTAATGTGTTGAATGAGACCTGGATCTTGTGTTTATTCAAGATTTTGGAGATCTTTTTTGTGATCCCCGCAATGTAGGGTAAAGTGATGTTTTTGAATGGCTCCTCAAGAGGGTCCTTCTTCATGGTTGGAGTGATGGCTTTGCGGATTGTGTAGTCTGAGTAACCATTAGCCTTAAGAGCTTGGTGTACGTGCTTGAGTTCACTGGCAATGTGTTCCTGGTCGGAGATGCATTGGGCTCTATGGTGCAGAGTCTTGATGAGGGAATTCTTCTGGGATGGATGGTGGTGGGAATCCGGTTTCAGGTAAGCATCCGTATGGGTAGCTTTTCTGTAGACAGAGTGGCTCATTGAACCATCAGGTTTCTTTTTTTATTAGGACATCCAAAAAAATATGGACTGTGGCATCCCGGTACTGCGAGGGATGGAGATGTGGGAAGGCATTCAACGCGCAGCGGATAGAGCAAAGCTGACAATAATGCCAATCTTGACATTAAGCTTATTTAAAATTTTAAAGAGCAACTAAAAAGTTAACAAAAGGAAAATGCACTGTGAATTACTGTATTACAAAGTTAATTATGATTACACATTGCCAATTGCAATTACTTAACAATAACTCATTATGCATCACTGCACATGATAGGACAATGTATTAAATTTCAATGAGATTTTAAAAAATACGCAGCTTAAAGAAGCCTATTCTTGGTATGAAAACCAGTCTTTAAAGTGATTGTGCTATTACTCACATCTATTTTTACCATAACGATATGGCTTTTACAGCCAATAAAACATTTCCAACTGTAGGGGCTGAAGCACAGCAGGTGTGGTGGACTTTTATCCGAAATTACATGACATAAGTATCAGGCCTTGAGGCCATATTTTTTAAACAGTTTCAACTGGGCTCTTGGCCCAATGGAGAATGGTGCTCTAAACTGTACCTGGTACTGTTCTTGCACAACGTTAAGAGTGGTAGACAAGGTAGGGATCACCCCTGAGAGGACGTACGTTGTGGAGATGGAGAAATGAAATCAAATTCTGTGCCGGTGATAAGTGGATTATTACCTTGCAAAAAAGTGTGAAATGGTAATTAAACTCTAAAAAAACGAAACTATTTTATATTTTACGAGGTAAGGCCCGCTCAGCTATATGGCTCTTTTTCAGAAGCGACCTGGAAATGTATAGCAGCCAAATACTCTAAACGCACGTTTCTAAATGTGGAGGAAAAAAACCGGAGAAGCCAGAGAAAAATGTACGTGACCACGGGGAGAGAGACACGCAAACTCCAAATATACAGGCATCCAGGTCAGGATCGAACCCACGACCGCCTGTATACCAGGCGAGGTAGTTTACATCTCTCAAACGCGGCACCCTTAATGCCTTGGGGAGGGTTTGTCCAACAGTGGATTCATCATGGCCAATGACGATCTTTTGCATGACAAGGACTTGTATGAGGCAGCCCACATAAACGCTAGCTATTTCTAAGTTGTCTAACAATAGAGCCAACAGCATGAGCTGGAAACACATGTGGCTACTGCCACCATGTACAGTACAATAAATACTATACATGGCAATTTACCACGTATACAACAAGATCTCAAAATCAAAACATACATAGATTGAAGGTTGAAACTGCAAAATAACTTAAAGGTGATAGAAGCTTTTTCTGTACAGTGTTTGCATGATATTCCACTTACACGCACTCCCAAAAGACACACTTCTCTCCTTGACAAGGCAGTGCACATGGAAATAATTTGGCATGCAATTCATGAAAGTGACTCTCAATCTCAGGAATGAGAAACTGAATCAAGTCACACTTTGTACCCCCCAGCCGGGTTTCACCCTTCTTCTAGCAAAACATTATGTACCACAGCACGACTGACTCGTGCTTGTTTGGTAGATGTGTGAAGTCAGTGTCTTCGGCTCCTGAGGCTACAATGAGATGAGAGGCACTGCTTTATAATCGAGCACCCATTGCACAGTGCCGACATGCATGTTAAGTTGTGTGCACTCGACTGATTATTTTAATATGCAATACTCCAGGTGTTGAACCTTGTGTGTGCAGCTCCATAATGGATACACGGTGGGCTCCTTTAACAAGGTTAATTTAAAGCCAACCTTTGTTCCCCCTCAAACGCGAAATAAATTGGATTGCAAGTGCCTCGAGAAGGAACACCTTTTTTCTTGATATTTATGCTCTCTGTACATCTTCACATTTATTTTATGAGTACGATCTGGTAGTTCGCCTTTAACAAAACCTTAAATGACACTTCTATTGCTCAAGCTTCGATAGCATCAGGGCAGATGTGAATGCACATGACTGACTGCTAAAGAATGTGTCATACAATTTCGGTCTTTCATTAAACGCACTGGCATTATCTTTGTACTGATCTCACTCTGTGACCTGTTAGTATGGCGTCTGTGCAGAAAATATCATTTTCTGCAACCTCAGCAGAAACCAGTATTTTTTTTTTACCCAATTCTATTATTAAACCCTTCCATGATCCCTGCATTGCCTTTCAGGTCAGCAATTGCAGGTGGTATTTATCTAAATGGCATTTCCCACGCTTCTTGAAAGAAAATAAGAACGCCCATTGCCACGGGCCACCAAACACACTCAAGCAGAAAGCCATATAAACACATTATTCTTTTTGCACCCTAGCTGACCCTAAAATAATAGGAGACATGTAAAATTGTAACCGCTCACTATTCACCATATTACTTGCAGTTTGAATAAAATGTAAACTTGTGGCAACCCATTTTTCTTGCCTTTCTGCAAATTGATGGGGGTTGTGCAGAGATTTATTTTAACACTTACTGGGCCCTTTATCTATGGAAAACAGGCTTAAATAGTCCTGCACAGGCGATAGCTCTTGCAACTTTCTCCTTTGTGGTTTCAAGGCAGGGTGACCGAGGAGTCTTTGCTTAGCAATGCGATGAACTGCATTTTACGCAAACCGCTAGGAAGACACATCGGCAGCGTTATAACTCATGCTGGCATATATACCCCATTAGCATTTTAAAGCTGTTGCCAAGCAGAATTACTCAGCGTCAACCGTGATGTATTGAACTACAGTACAGTGCGCAAGCCAGGCTAAGCTTCTCTGTCAGTACAATGCTGTTGTTAATTGAGGTCGATTCTGATTAGGCTCCTCGTGGTGTTTACTGCTTTCTCCAGGATGGCTAGAACCAGGACAGCGCTTCCCCTGTGCGGAAACACGTAGGCAGTGCAAATATACGAGTGGGAACATTTCACATTGGTTGAGTAAGATGCTTGATAACACTAAAGAATATCGGATGTAATTATATCCAAGTGATTGAAGAATGAATAAACTTTGGCTGAGTCAAATGCTTTTTCATAGTTGACAAAGGGTTGGCATTAATAGTGTTTGATATTCATTTGCCTTTTCCATAATCTGATTATTTGATTGCTAGTATGTATGTGGTTGATGGTAGAGAAACCTTTCCATATATGTGGCTTGCTCATGTGGTTGGTTTGTCTCTAATTTTCCAATGTTATATTTCTAATGATCTTTGTAAAGAATGTATGTATAATTGTAATCAGAAGCTAATGAGTCTAAAATTATTCAAGTCAGTTATAACCCGTTTTTAATAGATAAGCTATTACAAATCAAGACCTAAATAAAATATTAGAAAGAATAATGATACAAAAATTATAACAGCTCTATTGGGAATACATAATATAGTGCATATGATAAGGGAACTCAGACAAGGAGACGTGCTTCAGTCAAAGTTATTCACCTTGATACATAGTCCTAGAAGACTTATGAACACCTGATTTATAAACACCCTCCCGAACCAGCTTCCACGAAATATAATTTTTAACATTGACTTAAAATTTTGACTTTAAACTTTCGTCACTGCAGGAATTCATATTCTTTGGTTTTTTTGGTAAAGTCACGTCGATATAAAATAATAAAATAAATACATGTTAAATAATAAAAACATTTTTTTTTATAAAACCCAAAACTCACGACATTTCGATCGCAACACAAGTGGTCGTCATCAGGCGGAGAGAAAGGGGGGAGGGGGGGAGCCTCGAATGTAACTGTTTATAAAGGTTTAGAAGTGGGCGTAGCCCAAGTGTCAGAACTGAGTGGGCGGGGCACAAGAGTCTACGTCAGCAGTAGATAGAGCATCCTATAGAGATGGAGTCTAGGCCATGATAGAGCAAAAGCTATAGAGCAGTGGTTCTTAACCTTGTTGGAGGTACCGAACCCCACCAGTTTCATATGCGCATTCACCGAACCCCTCTTTAGTGAAAAATAAAATGTAATTTTTTTCAAATTCAAGACATAGATATGTTTTTTACTGGTACACAAAATGAGCCGTGCATGAACATTACCTTGTTCAAAGAATAAAACCAACACAATGCATAAACTCACAACAAATTACATACCTGGAAATCAATGTGACTTCTGCTGTTGCCTTTGAGAGATCAGTTCAGATATGCGTGGCTTCACCTTGGCAAGTGCCACTCTCATGTCATTTTCACAGCAAAGTCTGTTCCTTTTCTTCGTTTTTATGTCCAGCATCCTCGAAAAGGATTGCTCACAAAGATATGTTGTAACAAATGGTATAAAAAAATCCAGGGCTTTCTTAGCAATAACTGGATACTTGTTCATTTGTCGACACCAAAACGTTGAGAGCGTTGTTGTTCTGAAGAGTTGCTGTTGAACCTGGCTCTGCTGAATTTCAATGATTTCGTCGAGGAATTCATCATTGACATCTGCTGTTTCAACAGCAAACGTGAACGGCTGTCTCACCCATGCTGGATATGACTCTCTTGTAGGGAAATATCCGTCGAGAGACTTTGCAAGCTCATCTAAGTGCGTGGCAATTGTTTGCTTCAGTTCCGTGGATACAGAAATATCTCCGATTCCAGACACATCTTCGATCTTACTTGCACAGTCGTCCAGAAGCGGGAAGTTTGCGAAGTTATTGTTCTCTGTTCGTCGTTTCCATAACGGTAGCTTTTTTTGAAAAGCCTTCAGGTGTTCTTCCGCTTGCATGATATTGACTCCACCACCCTGCATCTGCTGATTGAGATGATTGAGAGCTGCGAATATATCAGCCATGTACGCTAAAATGAGAATGAACTCAGGATTTTTGAAGCAATCTGCATGGCAGTGTTGGTGCTCTTGTAAAAATAGGGCTAATTCCACACGCATGGCAAAAACACGATTCAGCACCTGTCCCCGGGATAACCACCGAATATTAGAATGGAGCAGAAGTACCTCAAATTCAGAGCCCATTTCTTTACACAGCTCACTGAAGATGCGGTGCCTCAGAGCACTTTTTCGCACATAGTTCACACATTCCACCACAGTTTTTAATACTTCTGCCATTTTTGGAGGTAAGGTTTTTGTTGCCAACGCATGCCTGTGCAGAATACAATGCATCACAATGATGTGTGGTGCATCGGCCTTTACTAGCGCACCAAAACCAGACTTTCTTCCCAGCATTACTGGAGCTCCGTCCGTACAAACTGCAGAAACCATATCCCATGAAAGATTGTTGTCTCTGAAGAAGTCATCCACAAGCTTCTTCACATCGGCTGCCTTCGTTGTTGTTGTAAGAGGCTTACAAAATAAAAACTCTTCTTTTATCATGTCGTCTTTCACATAGCGTACAAAAACAGCAAGCTGGCTTAGATCAGAAACGTCTGTGGTTTCGTCGAGTTGAAGGCTGAATTTTGCCGGGCTTGAAATCAGATCCGCGACTACTTGAGCCAAGATGTCTTTACTCATGTCTTCTATTCTGTCACTGACGGTGTCATTTGAAAGGGGAATTTGGGATAATTTACCTTCGGCCGCTGTTCCGAGTATCAGATTCGCCATCTTTAATGCAGCTGGTTTCACAAGTGTTTCACCAATGGTGTGTGGCTTGCCCTGCTTTGCGATCAGGTAAGTAACTTCGTACGATGCTGTCAGGATCGGTTTGTTAACAGGTACAAATCCAAGAGCAGGCAGAGTGGCCCTTTCATCGAATCTGGCTCTCTTCACCCTGAATTCAGCAAGTGTTGTGTTCTTGTATTCCCCGTCTCCATGCAGCTTCAAGAAGTGTTCCTTTAGTTTTGCCGGTGCAAGACTAGAGTTGCTCAACTTGGCGTTGCAAATCATGCAGATAGGACGCTCACTCCCATCACGTTCCGTGATACATGAGAATCCATGTTGTACATATTCGTCCAACCACTTTCTTCTTTTGCCCGACATAGTTAGTATGGATAAAATATTAAAGAAATCACACGACGTACGACAACAATAGTCACACGTTGACTACTGAGTATGCACTAAATTCCCTGCAGCGCTGATTGGCCAAGCAGTGTAGCATGATCATCTGCAGCCAGTGATGGCCAAGCGGGCCGCGTGTGTCATCACAAATTTACACAATAATTCAAGTGTGTCCGGACCTCCGTGGCGGGGGCTCTGCCGAACCCCTGAGATCGACTCACCGAACCCCTGGGGTTCGATCGAACCCAGGTTAAGAACCACTGCTATAGAGATGGAGCCAAGGCCAGCAGTGGATAGCGAATGCAATAGGCATGGTGTACTAGAGGTGGTCTAGGCCAGCAGTGGATAGAGCAAGCTATAGCCAGTAGTCTAGGCCAGCAGTGGATAGAGCCTGGCTCCTCACCTCAGCTCTCTCCCCTAGGCACAATTTCAACCGAGATGACGGGTACAAACTCAGCAATCACTGGAAGGACGTTATCAACCAGTTTCAGTCATAACTGCTGTAATGTTTACATTTAGTGTGTGTGTGAAAGTAGTGTAGCAGTTAGCACGCTACACTACAAACCTGGCGACCCAAGTTCGATTCCTGCTCACGGGCAACACCAGTGATGATTATCTGAATCAGTCCTGGGCCTCCCCTTCGTCGACTCTGCCTCAAATAAGTACCTGGTGTGGTGTAAACATCGCCGCTGGGGAGACAGTCGGCTGGGCATGGCATTGGCCACCCACCCCTCCGTGTGCCGTGCCGGCCTTCATAGGTGCTCGATAACAGCACTTGCCCCAATCGTCTGTTAAGGCTACACGGTAGATGTTTGTCTTCCTGAGCGCCTATTTGCGTGTGTGTGTGCGTGGGGAATGGTAGTGCAGTGCTTAGCGTGCTGAGATACCAACCCGGCTACTCGAGTTCGATTCCCGCTCACGGCCAACACCAGTGACGATTATCTGAACCGGTCATGGGCCTCCCCTAGGGCGACTCAACCGCAAATGAGTACCCTGTTGCGATATGTAAACATCGCCAAGATGGACTCAATAGGAACCAGGGGTGGTGCTGACCACTCATTCCCTCGTGTGTTGTGCCGGCCTTCATAGGCACTGCTAGCCAACAACACGTGCCCCAACAGTCTGTTAAGGCTATACAGGGGATCTTGTCGTTGGTGTGTGTCTGTATGCGTGCGTGCCCTGTGTGTGTTTGTGCAATGTGGTGACTCGTTGCGCCCTTCCGACAAGCAAGCCAGCATAAGGACTCAAGTTTAGTGAAAATAAAACAGATTTTTTTAAATCTATTTATGTTCCTTTATTTTATGTTGTATTTACTTTACAGTATCTATTACAGTATTACATGCAAATGTACACTATTTCTTCTTATTTATGCGTTTAACAATGCTTCCCTTTTGTGTTTAACTGTAACACATTTCATAACACTGACCGTATGGGCATTTAAATACAGTACATTGTTGTTTTCCGACTTACAAACTGTTTGACTTAAGGACGGGTCTCAGGAAAGAGTTATGTTCCTAAGTCAAGGACTGCCCGTATTGAAAGATGTTTTCCTAAAATTTGATTGGCGAAGTAAAGGGACAATTATCAATGAAGACGATAAGAACCATCCCAGAATTGCTGATGACAGCTCATGCAATGGAAATGAACTACAAGCTGCCAATTGGGTTTCAAAATAAATACGAGTAAAACAAAATCAATGCAAAAACAAGTTCACTAAGCAACCTGTTAGAGGGACACAAAAAAACGCGTTACATTATAGAAACCCAATGTTATTGAAAGTGGACTGAGATAAAAGTAACAACATAAAGAGGAGGACAAGAGCGGGTTGTTGGTGTGCTTTTTGGAAAAGCTACAGTAATCATGAAAAGCAACATACCATGAAAATAAGCACGGACTGGGATGAAAAATAAACAAAAGCTGCGAAGTGTGCAAAGAAGAGTGATGACGTTAAGACAGTGTACTTGTAATTACATTGAGGCAGCATGAGAAATGCATTAATTAGTGAACATACACAAGTTATTGATATTATATTGACTATTATAATAGCCCAACGTTCCATTTGTTCGTTTGTCCATCAACTAAATAATAAGAGCCTTTCGGAAGGCTTGGATCAAAAAGTTATAAAAAGTGGACCCCCCCCTCTCCCCCAAATGTCGGGGTAAAAAGTTGATCCAACAGGTTTACAAAAATTGTCGACCCCCATCCCCCAAAACATTTTTCACTGCCCCCCCCCCCCCTAAAAATACATTTATTTTGTACGCATACATGGCTACATACCCTACATACAATAGAGTCAGTAGTATCTGCACACATTGGAGGTGGGGGGGGGGAAGGAGAGGACATCAGTGGCGATGGGGGCAACGGGCGAGGCGCGAATCGCCGAGAAGCCCTCCGCAGAAGCTAGAATAAGGCGGCCGAATGGATGATGGCTGCTGCTGGTCAAGACAAATAATGGCGTGGCAGCTAAAGAAGGGAAACATGTCTGAGAGGGTATGTGCTGGAGAGGTTAAATGTGGCAGGTCTTCATTCAGCAGTGGATATATCATGGTGGACGACGATGATGAATGAAGACACGTGAAGAACGAAGAACAATCATATATTTGTGGATGCACTTACAGTTTCATAGAATATGCATCTGATGGCGTGAGGCCCATCCTTAAGGGTAAAGACCTTGGCAAATCTCTCCTTTGGTGCAACTGCAGAATCCAAAGTTGCTGATGGAAAAAAGGCACAGAACTTGAAGTTAACAAATACACAAATATGTTAACATATTCCGAGCCACACACAATGAAATTGTTGTATCTGTCCATTCAAATTGATTTCACACTCTTGAGAGATATACTACGCTATTATTCATTGCTGTCTGACATCTATGGCATTTTTATCATGAAATTACATTTCTGATATCTAAAGGATGCTTTTTGTTATCAACGTTCTATAAATTGTATTTATCTCCCATTAAAAAAAATAATCAGGGGAAAGATAAATTAAATAGCTGTTGGGAGATGTTTAATCAGCGGATGCAGGATTTGCAATAAAGAGATTATTAAATGGGGTCAAGCTGCAATCACGATATTTGACATTGGGCTCTCCGGTTTCTTTACGACGTTAATCAACCGCCCGGTCACACGGTGCTGCCACTGTACAAGCAGCAGTGTTAACCCCTTAACCTTTATTTAACCATTTCTTAAAGTTGTTGACACTGCGTTGTTTCTGAATAGTATTGTTAACATAAGCGCGTAAACAATTACTTTCGTAAATCTCATGTTCTCAAGTAAAACCACACCTTCGATTTAAAGCTTTCGTGACTGCAGGGATTCATCTTCTTGGTTCTTTCGGTAAAGTCACGTAGAATGGAAATAAAATAATAAAAACATTGAAGCGCTGTCGTCCCGACAGTTCTGTTCCTTCACCTGAAGAAGGCTACTTGTGTTGTGGCCGAAACGTCGTGAGAATTTTATTTTATTATGTTTTATTTTTTATTATTTTATTTCCATTCTACGTGACTTTAAAGAAAAGAACCAAGAAGATAAAACCACACCTGTTTTAAATATTTCATCTATGAAAGGCAAGCTGGCATCACAATACTTTAAATTTATTTTTGGCAATGGTATATCCTTTTAGGCATATGCCCAAATTACCCAGGATGTCGTCAGATCTTGGAAGCTAAGCAGAGTTAATCCTGGCGAGGGTGACGACCATGTACGCCAAGTTGTCATAGGTAGCTGTGGGGCTGTACTACACGGTGCTCAGTCGAGGGCAGTGCAAAAATAGCTATTGTTGTACTGTGCTTCTAGATTCCCAAGCGTACCCTCCCTGTTTTCGCCAACAGGCACTAACGGGGTGAAGTATGGTCAAATAATCCCTGTGACCTACACGGTATGGAAAAGCCCTCATCCAGAAATGGATTAGCAA
Source organism: Petromyzon marinus (assembly GCF_048934315.1). Taxonomy (NCBI): domain Eukaryota; kingdom Metazoa; phylum Chordata; class Hyperoartia; order Petromyzontiformes; family Petromyzontidae; genus Petromyzon; species Petromyzon marinus. The sequence continues at coordinate 2,023,709 of NC_133704.1, read as the reverse complement.
AAGGACTGCATGTGTACATGTACTGTACATATCCTTTTAGAGTGCAGTAACGGCAACACCAAAGGCATGCACTGACATTCACTCATTGCGTACTTATGGCCACTGTCAAAAAAATGTCAGACAAGAAGCAACGATCACTCCTCCTTAAAGATAACAGCAACCTCTTCACCATAACTGAGACAAGAGAACGACAAAACCGAACGTGGCTGTTTGTTTCACAAAGCCAGACGGCATCACCCATCAAATGGCTCGTCATAAAGAGCGCTTGGTTGCATTTTGCTTTGTCGCTGCAATGCCTTCACTCCCACTCCTTATTAAAATTAAGCAGCACTCTCTGCTTTGTGATCCGAATAAGACACACGGCAAGTATTGAGTTTGGGTGGGAGTGCAGCAGCAGCAGCAGGTGAAAGAGTAAAAGACAGTCAGCAAAAAATTCCAAGTAATTAAATTGATCCATCATCAGGACTAAGTACAAACAAGAAAAGTGTATTCCATAGCCACACGGAAAGGTCATCTGCAGCTTTTCCGATAAAGGCTTTTGTATTGACAAGCTGAAATGTTCTGCAATTTAGACTTTACAGGGCAATTTCAATGTATTCAATGTGGTACTACAAATGTATATTTTCACACTGTTAAGCAGAACAGCTTTTATATAACAGCCAAACATTTAACCTCTGGATAAGGGGAGGTAGTGGCTTATCAAATGCCCCTGCTGTCCCAAACATCTTCCCCTTGGCTAATATTCTGCTGATGCTCCACCCCAATCGTTTGTAAAAGAGGAAAATACAGTAAAACGACTCTTCTTTTTTTACTAATGACATTCTCTATATTCCCAAATCTGATTCAAACTCTACTGCATTAGACGAGGGAGATACCGAGAGCATTCATGAATGCTCCTTTATTATCAGCATGCCCACAATAGTCATGAACGTGACAAGAGCATCATTAGGCCAAATTATTGTCACTTCTACACATAATCCTGAGCACGATTGACTTACTCTTGCCATCCTGACACCAACTTGACAATAAACATTACGTTAGAACCCTGTTCTACTACACTGATATTTGTAGACAACTCAGCTTGTACACACCTTAGGTACCCGTTGTTGCACATACTTGTAATATTCCAACTGACAGAACATTTCCTGCAAAAATTATGGCCAATCTGCAATGTACCCACAATGTTCCCTACTTGCCAGTTCGCCTGAATAATTTCTTCCAATCTCTGTGCATTTGTTAGGGTCACTGATATTCCTGCTCTGCTGCACCCAGCTTTACCAGCAATGTCTGTTTCACCATCCTTGAATTGCTTGACCCATTTGCTGACATTGCTTTCACAAATGCAGGTGTTTCTATAGATAGCATGCAATCTGCCACACATTTCTTCAACTGTAATACCTTCTTTCAGGGAAATCTGATCACAAATTTCTGCTCTAATGACACATCCACTTCAGACATTTTATTTACGACTATTGCAGTGTCTTGGCAGAGCTACAACTAACACTACTTTGCACTATATGTTGACAAGCAACTGAATAAATTGTTGCACAAAGTCCATTGTTCTCTATGCACAAATATGCTGCCATAATTGGCTTTGTTAAACAAAAGCTATTAGTATTTTTTTCTGACGAGTTTCTCATCATTTACAGAAAGTGTGAGAATTAGTTAAATCTCCACACTTACATTTCAGTTATAATTAACTTTTATCATTCCCTTTCCTCAGTTAAAACACTCATCGTTGGTGGCAGACACATGCATTTAGATGCTTTATGAATTCAAATAGTTTTTATTAGTCCGTCCTCAGAGTACACAGTACCGAACAGCTCAAACAGCAGGGGCACGTGTAGACTGTACTGGCTCCAGTGCTTCATGCTCTCCACCGTGGCCGTAAGCACGCGCACCGTCCTCTCCTTGGTCACCAGCTTGGAGCCAGCCCTCGTGCCGGCCACTGTGGGCATCCTCTTTTCTGCTGGCTGCTGCTTTTCAGAAAAGGACCACCGTGCAGTGGATCAGGCGAGGAGTTGAAATTGCCAAAAACACCACAAAAACGTCTTATAACAGGTTTACATGCGTATGTGCATACCATGATAGCAACACCACATAGTGGGGATTAGCGCTATTTTTTTGTCGGAATTCGTATTTTATTAATGACCCTCCACTGGGAATGCTCAATGTTTCAATAGTTTACCCAAAGCATTGGCTAAGAATTAAATTTGCATGAGACAGTAAACTGGTGCATGATAAAATATATATTTAGTACCAAACAAGATATTGGATGAGCCAACCCACGGGCAGCCTTACTCTTGCATTACAGATAACATATCCTTATCATCGGCAACAAAATTTCTCTAAAGCAGAAGTTAATTCTTTAACAGGCGTTTTAAAGCTTATTTTGTGAGAAAACCTGAATGTTAAATAATAAACAAAAGTACCTCTGAATTGCTGTTTGTGAAGTCTGAATCATCAAAAAATGAATAATCTGATAAGTCGCTTTGGCTCAATCCCCAGTTCGTAGTCATTCCTTGTCCAACTGTGTTGCTGTGGTCGCCAGCTGCCAAGGCCCTCTGACGTGCAGGTAGACCAGGTGGGGTATTTTTAATCTGCACGTTGCCCTGTGATGTAGATGGGTAAGACTGGTGTATACTGGAGCCCATGCCACCCCTTCCTCTAACACTGGAGTTCATGGTTCCTCCCTGCCCAGTAGCTTGATAGTCCATACTGCCCCTTCCTGACATTGGGCTGCTGATGTCACTCCTTCCTCCAACACTGCTACCCACGTTACTCCTTCCTCTAGAATTGAAGCCCATGCCATTGCCTCTTCCTGTACCACTGGAGTTTGACCCCTTGTTTCTAGCAGAGGACAGAGATGGTGTGCAAGACTGTGCAGAATTGGACTTAAATTTATTTGTGGCTCCTGGTCCATAACTGGTCAATGAACTACTTGGTCCTTTTCGCCCTAGAGCTGCAACAGGGCTGCCAAATGCTTGATAGTGTGGCTCCCTAGTGCCACCTTCATTGGCCATATTTCTGTTCCATTCGGTATATGCATTACTCTCCTCCTTCCCTTGCGATGTTGGCCTTGCCTTGCAAAATCCACCACTGTAGTCAAATAAAAAAACAAGGCCTTTACACAATGGAATAAACACAATTTGCTCAACAAAAACCCAAGTGTTGTAATTTTGCGAAAGGAGTACATAAGATATATTTAACTGTACTGCTTCAGGGTGGGCACATTTAAAAGAAACATTTTTACAGCAGGCATAAAATATGCAGTTAGCTGAGCAGTCTCCATTTATGGCATGACATTTTCACCGCTATTTTTATCGGCCTCCCTCGAACCTGAATTTATGGCGGACATTGAGGGAATGCCTGTGAAGGACAGTGGCTACTTTAAGAATTTGTCTTATTTTATATGAGGTAAAAATAGCAGTTCTGTTTCAGATTATATGTTACTATGTACTGTATGTTTTTCTTTACCATTCAGGAAGAAAAATATAAAATTACAATTAAATGTGGTTGAGAAAAATTACCTGTGAAAATAAGATTAAACTAATTTGAGAACGAAATGAAAATTGTGCGCAATTTATCATAAATTATATTTTTGCATACATTGTATTCACAAGGCATTTATTCGGCATGTGATTTCAAATAATTTTATCACCACCGTGTCCTAGGAATATGACCAATGTCATTCACGATGAGAAATCTTTACCCTTATTGCCACAGTATCCAACAAATCTGTCACACGAAACACCGAAGCTGTAATGAGCATCCATATCGATGTCCTGAAGAAGCACGTGGGTAACCGCTACTGGCAAGAGCTTGTTTCATGGCCACACGATGGGGAGGATGGAATAAGGCACCACGCCATGCCATCAATATTTACTCCCCACTGCTGGCAACACCCAAACCTCATTTTTGGCTGAACCAACCTTGGGGAGGCCCTCACGAAAGTATAAAGCCATGAATTACTCCACAGGATGGCAGCTCTTTGCTCTAAGACTCTATGGTAATAATACAGGGCTGTATTTCAGAACAGAGTTGGGGTGTGTTGTGTGGTTATAGAGACCGGCGCAACGGTGACCCGATTTTAAAAGGACAATGAAAAACATTTTAAAAGCTTGAACACAACATTACGCTTTACAAGTCTGCTGTGCCCTGCTGCTAAATTATTCCCTAAAATATGAAAAAACACTTCAAAAATAAATCTAAAGAGCGGTATTTACTCCCAGGTTTTACATGGCAATGTCATTTACAAAACTGACACCTAAATACATGCGTACATTTCGACTTAACATGACATTTTTTTTTTATTCAAAGGAAATAATTTTAAAGTAATTGTATTTGTACTTAACCATAACCTATATTCTTAGCTCTTTCGGTAAAGTCACGTTAAAGGGAAACAATAAAATAATAATATATAATGAAATATATTTTATTATTTTATTGTTGAAAATAATATTAAACTAATTTGAGAACTTTACCGAAAGAGCTAAGAATATGAATTACTGCAGTCACGAAAGCTTTAAATCAAAATTTAACCATAACCTATGCAAATGCTTTGTAATCTTAAAATATGACCTTATCCATAAATCCCATGAGGCACTTTAAGGGGGTAATAACTAGTTGGTTTTGTATCTTTTAAACTCCAACTTCTTATATTATTTGAATATAAGCAAATCAATAAAGTAATAATTAATGGCTCTGCTAAATACGAAAAACATTATTAAAATACAACTAAGTGCATGCAGTTTATACACACGATGGTAATGAATGTTTGAGAAAAGAATATAAAATGTACACATACACGATCATGTATTACTCAAAGTTAAATTCCTGCAACCCAAAACATCAGTGTGTATTCCTCACCGGTGGTCCTGTCATCCAGTAATAGTTGAGGAAATAGTGAGATTCAGAGTTCCTGACGTGGGTTATTTTGTGAAAGTTGTAGTTTTAAACTTGATTTGAAGCTTTCGTGACTGCAGGAATTACTCTTTGGTTTTTTCGGTAAAGTCACCGAAAGAACCAACGAGTTGTACAGTTTTACTCGTATCTTGTGTGGCATCGGACACCTTTCTAATGCACCAAATGGAAGGTTTGCTTCATGTTCTCTCATCATCCACGGTGATTGCCAAAGCCCTTTACAATGTCAGAAAGAATGGAGTGGATGTAATTCTGGTGGTCCCTTACCTGTGCCGAAGATACCTCTTTATTGAAGTGGTGGAACTGGCATTTGATAACCCTTTGGGTCTTCCCCTGAGGGAGGATCTCCACTCCCAAGACAGATTATCTTATGTAGACATCACACTAGAAGGTGGTGGCCAGGATACGGCAGAACAGCAATTTGGCTCATGAATCCAACTGTTCAGTGGAATTTTAGAGAATGCTACCCCCAGATATACATGCGTGGCGAGTTTTCTCCGGGTAACTCCAGCTTCACCCAAGATTAAGTAAGAAAAAACAAGAGAACTAAGCCCAATCAGTCAAAAATCGGCAACACAGCCAGCAATGTTATAAGGGCAGTCTTCGACCTAAGAATATTTTTCGTTCCTGAGACCCGTTCGTAAGTTGAACGGTTCGTAAGTCGGAACACAATAATTTATTGTATTTAAATGCCCACATGGTCAGTGTTATGAAATGTGTTTTTGTTCAAGAAAAAAGGGAAGCATTGTTAAACTCATAAATATGAAGAAATATGGCTACATCTGCATGTAATAAATAATTTATAGTAAGTAAAACAGGAAAATAAAGTAACAGAAATAGAAAGCAATCGGTTTTATTTTCACTTACCTTGAGTCCTGCTGCTGGCTTGCTTGTCGAAGTCAACACACACACACACGGGGCATGCGCGCACGCACAAAGACACACCAACGACAACAATCCCCCGTATAGCCGTAACAGACTGTTGGAACAAGTGCTGTTAGCGAGCATTGCCTCTGGAGGCAGGCACGGCACACATGGGAGGTGAGTGGTCAGCACCACGTCTGGCTACTTTTGACTCCCCAGTGGTGATGTTTACACACCGAATTAGGTACTCATTTGAGGCTGAGTGGACCTCGGGTAGGCCCAGGACCTATTCAGATAATTGTCACTGGTGTTGGTCGTGAGTGGGAATAGAACTCGGTTGCCGGGATGGCAGTGCAGTGCGCTACCCGCTACACTACCACTCCCCACACACACATAGGGGAGCGTTTTATGTCAATGTAAAAAATATATATTGCATGGAAGCTGGTTCGTAAGTGCGTGTGTTCGTAAGTTGAGGACTGTCTTATAATCAAGGGAGAAAGTAAGCTGGCAAATTCAGTTGCTGAAGAAGCTCCCAGCACGTGGACCGAAATGTCAGACACCATGCAGAGACAATACGCAGTCCAACCTGAAAACACATGAGGGCTATAAAGCACAACCACGATACCTAGGCAGTAGTACTGACATAGCCTTGTTCAAGCTAGTTGTGTGGTGGTTGATTTAAAGCGCTTCAAGTTCCAAGGCATCTCTCTTTGATTTTGGGAGTGTTTGCTGTTGGCACACAGACCTGAAACCATTACTCGGGGTGTTCATATCTTTTTGTGTGAAAGAAAAAATACACTCAAAAGTGTTCTGTGCTCCAGGTACTGGAGTGCCTGGGGGAGGAGATCCATAAAGGTCTAGCAGGCACCGGAATCATGTCCAAGTTGGCCACTATTCCAGCCTTCGATAGAAGTTATGGGAGTATTTCCTTAATATTTCATAATATGACTACTTCTGTAAGATTAAATGATTGAAGCAATGTCTGCAGTTGTGCCACCCTTCTAACAGAAATAATGACTACAAATAGGGCCACCAAGTCATGCTTTTAAGATCTGCCGAGGCCACGGGTTCAAAAAGAGAATTGAAAAAGGGCACCCAGCACCAGGGAATGGGCAGCAAGGTTCCTTTAAGGAGAAATCTCCTTCAGCAACCTACAAATAACTGGTTTACATACCCCTGTAGCATTACTGCGTCTCAAGTTGCATTATTATAGAGTGCTCAAAGAGAATACAGTCCAGCGTTATTGTGCCCTAACCCCTCTGTGCAGAAAAACACAGATGTTGGATGATAGCAGGCATTTTTAGGACTCTAAAGTATTACTTGGAGAGGATGATTGCATGTTGATGCTCTGTTGCTTCAAAGACTCATATTACCTCATGAATTCACATGTGCATACATTTCTGTGACGATATTCAGAATAGACCAGTTTTTGCCTCCTTTCGGGTACATCCTACCAGACTGTTTCAACTTCTTGGGTGATAATGGCCTGAGTATGCATTCCAGAAATCTTTAAAAGTGGCTACATGGTCTTGCTCAGAGACCTTCATCAGGCACTATAGGATTGGACATCAAGGCCTCTTTTGAGGCTTGTTTTTGCAAATATTCTGTTGCCCTCTGGGTGGTTAGCTGCAATACTTTAACTTAGCATGGTGTCCATGGTCGTGTAGTATAACATTGGCAGGGGTGCTTTAAAAAAACAAACTAAAAACGAAACTATTTTTTTTATTTTACCAGGTAAGGCCCACTGACCTTTCTACAGTGAGGGAAACAAGTATTTTATACCCTGCTGATTTTGTATGTTTGCCAACTGACAAAGAAATGATCAGTCTATAATTTTAATGGTAGGTTTATTTGAACAGTGAGAGACAGAATAACAACAAAAAAATCCAGAAAAACGCATGTCAAAAATGTTATGAATTGATTTGTATTTTAATGAGGGAAATAAGCATTTGACCCCTCTGCAAAACATGACTCAGTACTTGGTGGCAAAACCCTTGTTGGAAATCACAGAGGTCAGACGTTTCTTGTAGTTGGCCACCAGGTTTGCACACATCTCAGGAGGGATTTTGTCTCACTCCTCTTTGCAGATCTTCTCCAAGTCATTAAGGTTTCGAGGCTGACGTTTGGCAACTCGAACCTTCAGCTCCCTCCACAGATTTTCTATGGGATTAAGGTCTGCAGACTGTCTACGCCACTCCAGGACCTTAATGTGCTTCTTCTTGAGCCACTCCTTTGTTGCCTTGGCCGTGTGTTTTGGGTCATTGTCATCCTGGAATACCCATCCACGACCCATTTTCAATGCCCTAGCTGAGGGAAGGAGGTTCTCACCCAAGATTTGACGGTACATGGCCCCCGTCCATCGTCCCTTTGATGCAGTGAAGTTGTCCTGTCCCCTTAGCAGAAAAACACCCCCAAAGCATAATGTTTCCACCTCCATGTTTGACGGTGGGGATGGTGTTCTTGGGGTCATAGGCAGCATTCCTCCTCCTCCAAACACCGCGAGTTGAGTTGATGCCAAAGAGCTCCATTTTGGTCTCATCTGACCACAACACTTTCACCCAGTTGTCCTCTGAATCATTCAGATGTTCATTGGCAAACTTCAGACGGGCATGTATATGTGCTTTCTTGAGCAGGGGGACCTTTCGAGCGCAGCAGAATTTCAGTCCTTCACGGCGTAGTCTGTTACCAATTGTTTTCTTGGTGAATATGGTCCCAGCTGCCTTGAGATCATTGACAAGATCCTCCCGTGCAGTTCTGGGCTGATTCCTCACCGTTCTCATGATCATTGCAGCTCCACGAGGTGAGATCTTGCGTGGAGCCCCAGACCGAGGGAGATTGACAGTTCTTTTGTGTTTCTTCCATTTGCGAATAATCGCACCAACTGTTGTCACCTTCTCACCAAGCTGCTTGGCAATGGTCTTGTAGCCCATTCCAGCCTTGTGTAGGTCTACAATCTTGTCCCTGACATCCTTGGAGAGCTCTTTGGTCTTGGCCACGGTGGAGAGTTTGGAATCGGATTGATTGATTGCTTCTTTGGACAGGTGTCTTATACAGGTAACAAGCTGAGATTAGGAGCACTCCCTTTAAGAGTGTGCTCCTAATCTCAGCTCGTTACCTATATAAAAGACACCTGGGAGCCAGAAATCTTTCTGATTGAGAGGAGGTCATAAACTTATTTCCCTCATTAAAATGTAAATCAATTTATAACATTTTTGACATGCGTTTTTCTGGATTTTTTTTGTTATTCTGTCTCTCACTGTTCAAATAAACCTACCATTAAAATTATAGACTGATCATTTCTTTGTCAGTGGGCAAACGTACAAAATCAGCGGGGGATCAAATACTTTTTTCCCTCACTGTAGCTCTTTTTCAGAATCAACCTGCCCACATGTGGAAATGTATAGCAGCCAAATACTATAATCTGGAGAACCCGGAGAAAAATGTACACAACCACAGGGAGAACATGCAAACTCCGAAACCATGACCTACTGTATACCAAGCGAAGTAGTTAACATCTCGTCATCATGGCACCCCTTTGTGCCCCTGAATTCTTGTTACACTAAAATACATTCCACAATGTTGGGTTTTGTTGCTGTAGAGTGGGCATCTAAACGTTTGTAGTCGTCAAAATTGGCCAGACTGATCCTTCACTTGCGTATGTCATGTGGGGTAGTAAAGTAAAAAAAAAATGTAAAAAAAAAATTTGGAGATGAAAAAAAAGGATTTTTTTATTGTGTATGCTATTTGAAAAAAAATGGTGTCTTGTGCTACTGTATGAGGTGATCTGGGGTGAATCATGGTGCTAAGATGTCACTGGCAAGTCACTCATAGTAGTCCTCAATGTTTGTAATTCAATTAAATCAAATGTATTGACTTGCGATAAATATATTGACTTGTCGTGTGCGAACCGTGTCTAGCTTGGTGGTAAATTGCCTGGATAGTTCGTTTTTATCCATGGCTCATGCAGGCGCTATTCCTTGCCGAGATCCCCTGCTGGGCATCCCAACCTACACTTTATTATTGGGTGGTGATTGACTTTAATGGCTGCGTAAGATGAAACTGGGTTTCAAACCAGAGTGTTTAACAAGGAATGCTGTGCAACATAAAAAAAACGCAACAAATTTGCACGCAAGAATGTTGCATCATTAAACATCAGTTTCAGGAATAAAAGTAAGACCGACTTGTTGTAGTGGACAGTATTTTGTGTCTCATCTTTAAACTTGTCTGCCCGTCATATATACATGCGACTAAACTGGTAACAGGCTGGTCCCACTTTAGCCTCATAGTCTTCCAAAAAAGTACCATTAAACTGAGTTATCAAAATATGATGTCATATTTGTATTTAACACCCTTCCAAACTTTCATTGGCCTGGGCTCAAAAATAAAGAAAATGTAAAAAAAGGAAGCTACTCAATGTTTAGAGGTCCAAAATCTGAATTTTTTCTATTTTTTTTTAATGTGATGCCATATTTAGATTCAGCAGAATTAAACATCATCCAGATATTGTTTGTAGGGATCGGTTCACAAATAAGAAAATCTCATATAAAAATTTTGAGGGCACCAAGATTTAAAATGTTGACTCTTGATTTTCTAGTTATAGGCACATATTCAACCATGTGTCAAATTCAAGCTTCATAGCACATCTAGAACATTAGAATTTACATCAGTCACTCACTCCTTCACACAGTCACTCACTCACCACCAGCTGTATACATTAGATACACTGAGCTATTTAATTAGTTTTACGTAAACAATTATTTATGTGTTTAATTAAATATTTAAAAGACTGTACCATTACATTTTAAGCTAATTATGCACAATTTGCTCTCAGGTAAATATGCCAATAGAATTAGCCTTTAATTTGAAAACAATATCTATTAAACATTACACTTAATTACTGTATTTATACAACCCTACATGTCAGTTTAATGATTTTTTTTTTACCAATTGTAAAGAAATGTTAGATGGCAGTATTCAGGCAAGACCTATTCACGAACGAGAAACCCAGGTTAAGGAAAACAAACATTTGGAAAACAAGTATATTATGATCCTGCTATTGATTAAATCATTTTGATGCCAAACCTTGGGCTGCAAGAAAGGCGGCCACAATCAGCCATGACACCTTTGGGTGCACAGCAATTTGCAAGCTTTAAATTTAAAAGAGGAATCCAATTTAATCGCAGGTGAAGAAAGGGCATCTTATTATCCTAGCGTCCCTCAATCCCGTGTGCTTCGTAGTATTATTCAGTACAAAAACAGCTGTCAATGGGGAGAATGTAGAGCCATGCGGGCATTACAAGCTACTGCCACTCGCTGATTAATGGCCCCTCTGCCGATCAATTCTTCCCCTGATGCCCCATCAAACCTACGCTTTAGATTAATAACGGGGAAAGCGACACAGTGGTTGTGTGATCTTTAATTCATGAGCAGCCCAGGCCATACCATTTGAAACACATGTCTCACGAGAAGGTAAGATGCTCGAGGCAGAGTTAAAAGGATTTACGTAAACCTAGTAGCAGAAAGTTACATTAAAATATAGCTTTTGTAATGCGAGGGGCAATGTGGAATAAAAAAATGTTATTGCCCCTGCTCATGTATGTCTATTTCCTACATATTTCAAATGCAATTTTCACGAGAAATCAATGATAGGTCAAAAATTATTACCCATTATAATTAGACGCTAATGGGAATACCACAATCCAATTTCACATTCATCCGACGTGCAATGGCTTCATTTGTACCAGGATGGCACTGACTAATGCCCAATAGTTCATATCCCTTTTAAATAATTTAGTTTTCACATTATTTAAACAACCTATCAGTCTGTGATGAAATATTTTTAAAAGTCTGAAAAATATTAGTGTGAAAGATATAAATTTGCCATTGTTACATCACTTCCATATACGTAATTTTAAACAAATCTAACTAGTTTGCATCAAATTATGTTTTATTAGTGTTATTTCAATGTCAGTGGGATTATGAAATGTGGTCAAAGATTAACATTTTAAATACACATTTTACAGAGTAAAAGTATCATGGCATATTGACACGTAATCCATACATCTGTTATTTTTTAGTACAAAAATTTAAGGTGAAAACTTGAACGTAGATTGCTATAGGATTGTGTACAAAATTACACCAATTATGGAAAAAGCTGGCAGTTATTTTTTGGGCTAAAATGAGATTCATAGAATCCTACATAAACTACAACTGTCACAAACAAATATAATTTTAATAAAAGCCACAATAGCTAAGTATTTTCGAAAAGGTCTGTGAAAGTCTGCTGAGGCCAGCTGATTCCTGAAGTGCAGTCTTTTCATCCATCAATGTCATGGACCTTTGCACACATTACTTTAACCTTAACCACAGCAACTTGGCAAATGCATAAAAATGTTACGCGAAAAAAATAAAAGCACTAAACTGATAACAGTTTTGGTCAATATGGATGTCAGGGAAACTGCTCACCATCCCCCACCATTTACAGCAGCACCGCAAGTAAGAGACGTTTGAGCGATCATAAAAATCCTTATCAAGTGTTGACCACACTCGCAACTCTGCTTTGGTTGACATGGGGCTGGAATATAATTGATCAAATAGTAATTACGCTGTGCCAGGAATTATATTATAAAAACTGGCATCCCAAAGCCGAGATTTTCTAAGACTAAAATGTTATTATCTCCAATGTGTGAATCACAACTAGATAACTTTCACAAAATAATACATTCTCTGGGAAAAATGGTCTACTTGAAAGGAGTGAAAGCACAATTCTTGGAGTGATGGACACCATGTCACCAATTTCTTTCCAGACTAAAGGATACATTTGTAGAAAATGGCAGCAGAAACATTCACCGATAAACATCCAAATGTATTCCTCCACTTGTGGAATTAATATTTCTGTGCTTGTATTCTGCATGGCGGAATGGTCAATAGTGGGCAGGGTTACGATAGAGCCAGGGCAGGGCTGGATTTGTATTTTCACAAACAAAAACATGGCATTTAACAAACGATTAGTGTACAAACAAAATGAATGTGGGGAAGACATGCTATTTACTGTACCAAATGTAATGTTGGCCTTTGCCTGTTGGCGTCTGGCCTGTCCTACAGGACTTGCTCCATTTTGTGGACAGGTTCCAGCTTTGAGACTTAAAAATGTTGGCTTGGCATGCGATGAACAATCTTTGCAAGACACTAAATGGTGTTCCACTATTATGGATTAAAATATGGTCTATAGAAGCAACTTCAGATGCAGTTCTGTGACATTCCAAGGCTGATATCTGACGCAGGGTAATGTAGTGTGAGCTGGATAGTTAAGAATGAAAGTTTAATCTCATGACATGTAACCGATGGCACAATCGGAAAATAAAAAAAACATTACTATTAAACAAATTTACATTATTCTTTTCTTTTAAAATGTCATTATTAATTGGCATATGGTAGATGGCAGAGTATTCTATTTGAGCAAAAGATTGCTTTTAAGTCATATTGAAGATAGTATCTGGTGCTTTTCTTATAGAAGAAGGTGAGGTCTGCAACCTACTGTAGTGCCTGCTCTCAGATGATGAATTCGAGAGCCCATTGAAATTCATATGCCATCTGTTGTGAAGCTTCACCGATACATTTTCTCACAAAACAGGCAAAGGTGAGACCAACAAACATCTTGGCTTAAATGTAATACTTGAACTCTGCTAACTACAAATACAGGTAATGTGTTTACAGACACACATGCAGAGCTATGCAAACCTCTAGTTTATGCACGTGATAAACATACTGCAAATCGTGTGGTGGGCATAAATACAGTTTTTACTACATCAACTCGTGGCTTCAGACAGCCAAAGGATATACACATACTAACTAATTGATATACACATATATCCTTTGTTTTTCAACTTTAAAAGTTCCACCCACATGCAGCTGTTCACAGATTGGTGAATTGTTTCCTGAAAGGATTCACGTACTTCTCCAACATGTAATATCTGAACTACGCCAACTTTTTCCAGTTTATACAAGACGCTTCTTTACACCTCAACACTTCTTGAAGGCCAATCTGACATAATAGTGACAGTAAAAAAAACATGTTATTTTATTTATAAGTTCAATGAAGTGCCAAATATGATTTACTATATATTTTGTATTTTGGATCCACAAAACAGAGGGCCAAAATATTTGAACCTTTCTATTTTTTTACCTAGGGCTATGAACGTTTCCAATATACATCAGAAGCATGATTCATGTGCACTTTGCCAGCTGAACATACTGCCAGCTGATACACATAAACACACATTTTCCCATGGGTCATTCTAATCCGCATCTCGAGGCTATATTCTGTGGAAAGCAATTGATTTGCTCAAACTAATTGACACATAATAAAATATTATTGAATGCAAAAAACACGTGTTCTCAGAAAAGAACACACGCAATTAAGAATTTAATGTGATAATACGCTAATCTTTAAGAACAATGCAGCATTCATAAATAGTCCCTGTCAGGAAATAAGAGAAAATTCGCATGATGTTCTAAAATATTCCAATTAGAATAGAAACCAATTTAGTACATTGTTGATCAACTATACATCAATACATTTACATCAATTTATATATTTAATACTATCCCTAAATTAACTATCAACCCTGTAACTGTACAAAAATTATTATCCCACAAATCACACGACCCTGAGCAGGTAATATTATCAGCATGGGAGAAAATATTGGATACCACCTGCAATTACGTGTCTGAATAATAGTTAATATAGTTTCTGTGCACACTTACCTTGTAATACATAGAGTACTTTATAAGACTCAACCATGTGATATGACGTAAATAATAAAGCTAGAATTTTTCCAAAAACAGTTTCATAAACTCTCTCATTCTGTTTACTACATGGGAAATAAATACCAAACGCTGCTATACATCACAACTCTGTTAAAGGTCAACACAGTATTATGTTTAGAGTAACAGAGTTGTTTGGAAGTAACAGCGTTGACTTTTGCACAAAATGTAAAAAGGCATTTTAATGGAAGAAACACCTTTACATGCACACACATATATATATTGTAAATACATACAGTATATCACCCTATAGCTTTAACAGACTGCTTGAGCAAGTGCTGTTCGAAAGCATCGATAAAGACCAACACAAGTGGTGTGGCGAGCACCTTACCTGGCCACCTCTGTCTCCTCAGTGGCCATAGTATCTCCCCAGGTAGGAGAGGCCCAGGTGCGATTCAAATATTCGTCACTGATGTTGGCCATAAGCGGAAATCAAATTTGGGTCACCCGGTTCGAAGCGTGGCACATGAAACACTACACAACTGCATGGTACACATAGACAAAAATGTACACGTGCATATAATAATGCAATTTATAACACGCACAATATTCACAGACATAAATAACCGTGACTCTGAGGCATGGAGCCAAGCTCAATGTCGCTTAAAATCCAGGCTAAAGAGGTGGACCTTTTCATGTCTCTTCAAAGTAGACGTAAATTGAATGCTGTGAATTTGCAGCGGGATGGCATTCCAGATGGCGGGGGCTGCCATGGAGAAACGATGCCTGGCAGTGAAAGTCCTGGGGTCCAAATACTGAATAGCTTATGCATTTCTAAAATTAATTTTGGTTGTTTAAGTGGTTTATGGTTGTGGTTATTTGAGCGCTTCCTGTGATGTATGGTTGTGGTTATTTTGGGGGTTGTTAACCTTAATAGTATTTCCCACGATATAAACTATTATAACATTAACATCGCATTCTACTTCATCATCAACTCTGATAACCTAACATGGTTAACACTATTTATAATATAATAAACGATTCAAATGATAAACATCACGGTGCTCCCCTCTGCCATACATGCTCTTTTATTGCGTGCCTTCCGCTGCTGTGTCTACTAAAAGGTTAATTTCATGGAGGTGGACACCACCCGCATCATAAACGAGGCTGTCCATCTCATCAGACGCGAAGTTCGCTCTTCTCCCTGAGAGATGGAGCTGCTACTGCAGCAGAAGTAGGGTCTGTAAAAATTGGTGCCAAATCCCTTTTACTGCCGATGGGCTGGTGGAGTATGGAATGATGACATCGCCGTCCGTGTCTGCAAAATGGCTGTGCTGCACCCAGGGACTGGGGCGCCACTGTGGAAAGATGTTAACGACGTCGCCTGGTGTACAGGAGGTCATGGGTTCAATCCCAAACCTGGCGCCCTGTATATTCGGAATTTGCATATTCTCCCCATGGTCCTGTGGATTTTTCTCTAAGTTCTCCGATTTTCCCTCCACATTTAGAAACATTCTTTTACAGTATTTGGCTGCTATACATTTCCACATGATAAGCCACTTCATTGAGCTATTATTTGCCGCCAGGTCGCTTCTCAAAAAGAGCTATAATGCTCAGTGGGCCATACCTGGTAAAATATGTATTGTTTACATCGTAACTTCTCTTTTCTCACTTCGCATTTTCGTAGCATACGCAATCACTTCCTGCTTAAATTTACGCCATTCTTCTGTACTAAGGCCCCTAGTATTTGATGTAGAGAGGTTTTGCTGCATCCACCGTATCTCTCCACACTGCGGAGTGTTCTTCCATATGCTGTTGTGCAGCGTGACAAGAGCAAACAGAGATACTGTGGACGACCGAAAATAGAGGAGCGGTGGCACTGGCAGTCGGCGACCTTGTAGCTGACTCCGCTGGCCATGTGAAGTCAGTGGAAGGTTGCAGAGGGAGGTGATGGAATCTAGCCGAGGATGACAGGCGCCGAGGATGACACGGGCGAGATTGCACTGCAGCCGGTGTAGTTTCTTGACGGTACGCAATGAAGTTCGAACTTGGACAGAGTTGAAATGTTCAAGGCGAGATCCGACTACGCTGCAGGCAAGGGTATCGGCGATTTCGGTGGTGGTGAGTGGACGGCAATGACGTGAGTGCCCTGAGGTGGTAGTTACAGTACATATGGTTGGTGTAGCTGTCGAGGGATGAGATGTGATGGAAGAATTGGAGAGTGGAGCCAGCGATTAATATGCGCGAAGGATGCGCGGAGGTGGCGAGGGGCTGTCTGGTGCCAATCAGCATGGCTTCCGATTTGGAACCATTCAATGAGAGATTGTTGACCCAGAACCACTGCTGCAAGGCGGCGGTGCACTCTGAGAGCCTCTATAATCCAGAGGCATCAGTGGAATCAACAGATGTAAACAGTAGAGTGTCATCTGCATAGGAATGGCATTTAACACCTGAGCTCTCAATGAGGCAGCCAACAGAACATACCAATAAAGACAACAAATCCACGTATAGCCTTAACAGACTGTTGGGGCGAGTACTGTTAGAAAGCACCTATGAAGACTGGCATGGCATACGAGGAGGTGGGTGGGCTACACCATGTCCAGCCGCCTTTGTCTCTGTAGTGGCGAAGTTTACACACCGCATCAGGTACTTATTTAAGGTTGAGTCGACCTAGGGGAGGCCCAAGACCAGTTCAAATAATCGTTACTGATGTTACCCCATACCTGTAAACCCCTTATCAGTGCCTACCTTATTATAGACCAATTCAGACCTTATTGGTCACCCTGTGCCCTTATAAATCTCAACGTTCATCCTACAAAGGTCCATCACAAGGGAGAAACACCAAAAAATTTACAAATTTTAGTATTTTTACTCAATTTCCCTGTACAAGAATACAGGTAAACCGTATGGGTTGACAAGTATGTTACCCGTGAGTTGGAATCGAACTCAGATCATTGGGTTGATAGTGCAGCACGCTAACTGCTACACGATCGCTCCCCACCTGCATAGAAAAACATTAAAGATCCCCCCTATAGCCTTAACAGATCGCTGGGGAAAGTGCTGTTAGCGAGCACCTATGAAGGTCGGCACGGCACACGAGGGGAGGGGTGGCCAGCACCACGCCCGGACGCCTTTGTCTCCCTGGTGTTGATGTTTACACACCGCACCAGGTATATATATATACACACACTCACATATATAGACAGTAGAATCCCGATTATCCATCATGATTGGTGCAGGACATCCACAGATGAGTGAGAACCCAGTTAAAGAGAATCCAGTTATTTATGGTCCTATAAACCACTATAATGGGATGGAGTGGTGGTTTAGTGGTTAGCGCACTGCGCTCTGAACCCTGTGACCAGGGCTTGATTCTCAGCCACAGCTTATATCAGTGGCAAGCGATATCTGAACTGGTCCTGGGCCCCTGTTCACAACTCCCACTGACCAGCATAGTGAAGTATGGTCAAAACCCTCATGACTTACACAGCACAGAGGCCTTCATCCAGCAGTGAATGGACAAATGACTGTAAATTGCTATCATTAATCACTATATAGCACCAACAAATGTTTAAAATATAGATTTTCGATTATAAGTACATATGATTTTTTTCCCAGCTCCAATAACCAGTATCAGGCGTTGCTTGCTTTTTTATGGGCTTTAACATGACATTGTGAGAGGCGAAATGCCTGATTAACTAATAATGTGCATCATATATTTTTAAGTGTTCAGCATGACCAGGGGTCAGCAACCTGCGGCTCCAGAGCCGCATGCAGCTTTTTAATGACTGCTTCGTGACGTTATTTATTGAGGACCACCATCTCGTATTCACATGCATTGAGGCTCTTGAAATACAGTATTGGGGGTTTTTTTCCCGAATTAAAAAAAATGGCTCTGCTTGTTATTTTGGTTGCCGACCCCTGAGCATGACAATTGAAACAATTTCTAAATATAATCAAGCTCCAGGCCATATTTTTAGGGGGAACCTGAGCTGAAGTATATTTGTGCCCAATTTTGCATTTTATTCTGCCTAGAATATATTAGATGACAGGAGAGCAGCTTTACTCCCTTGTTGAGGCTCTCGAAACTCCCATCTCAAGTAGCCGGTCACACTTTATTGAATAATTCCACATGTAAAAAAGTGTTTTTACCTGTCAAATGGATTGGGGCCAGAGTGGTTGCCTCTTTCCGTCAGAAGGGATTACGCTATGGCATGATATTTCCCGATGACCAAATTACCCAGAATGCACCTGATTTCGTCAGATCTTGGAAGCTAAGCAGGTTTGAGGCAGGATTGTACGTGGATGGGTTAATTTAATCTCCCGGTTAAATAAGGATACAAACACTTTGGACACAGGAGTACAGCTGTATTGTGCCGTAACAGGATTAAGAGGAAGTCTGGTGTCCCAGATGTTGACTCAGATGCTCCCCCCTGCTACAAATTTAGCATGAGTAATCACGTATTATACTTCCGAAATACACAGGAGACAGTCAACCCCCAGTGACATCGCTGGAATGTGTTATGGCAATGCGCTTTGTCACATTTTGACATGTGGGAAAAAAAATCATGAATTAAGCTTCGACCTCATGCGGGACTGTCTGAAATAAAGAGTACAGGTAAATAACTACAAAACTAGAACTATTCGTTGTTTAGGACTGCATCTGCCTTTTAACATTTACAGTGAATGCATGATTTGACGATGACTACACTCACTGTAATAATTGTTTTATAGTCCGAGCCTTTTTTTAAGTTGTGCAACATCATGAATGCAAACAAATGCTGCATTTACAATAGGTACCAGAGCAACGATGTGTAAAACATTAACTGCCATTTCATAATAATAATACACATATCCTTCATGGAATTAAAAAATAAAGTTAAATTGCCCCACTGCTCAAACAATCACGGCGTTGGTGGCCATGAGTTTGTGGTAATTCTACATCACCATGGCGAGGGCTGGCCTCTCATTGTACGACTTTTGACATCCCACACATTAGTAAATAGTGGCAACCAAAATAAATAATCTAACAGTACAATTCATTACTATTAAGTAGATGTCGATAACAATTTTATAAACAGCTAAACTGTATATACTATAGGTATGATCATATATTGTATTATTATTACAATGGAGCAGCTTAAAATAATTAGATATATGGGTTGCTGCAGCTGTATGTAATCTGGCTGCTATTTTATACGCAATATTCACTCAAAACTAGATTTCATTTTTTTAAAATAAATTCCAGTAAATTAAATAAAAAAATTACTCATGACTAATAAATGTATATCTAAAGCTCTAATATGCATTGTACATGTGTATGGGAGGCAACTCTGTGGTCATACCGCCCAGAAAATAATCAGTATGAAAACTAAGGGTGTGATTCATGTTGGCAGGGGACTTATTAAGTCTGGCAGGGTACTCAGTTTGGCACAACCAAGCCAAAAACAATTCATATATTGGACATGTCCGCCAGCAGAGGCTGATTGAACATTTTTGTGTGATCTGACGGCCATAGGACCATGACATAGGGCATATTCTTCATACGTCAAATGCACATCTACCAATTTGAGGCTGGAGGATCTATTACATATTTTAAAGGGATTCTCCACAGAAAAAGGGGCATTTCCTGGGCAGAACGATGAAACCTAATCCACAATTCACATCCTGAAAAAAGCACCAGCCGTGCTGAAAAATCACTCATGTAGCTGATCCAGGGTGTAAATTCAGGTTTAAATAGGGGGGCATAACTTGCTATTCAGAAATAGTGATTGTGTGAGACTACTGTAATAGAGAAAAGCAAGCGGAGAGAATAGACTATAGAAGAACATTGCACACACAGGGAATCTAGCGAGAACAGAGAGGGATAGAGAGGGTAGACAGAGAATAGTTATCAAACAGAAGACATATAAACAATGAGAATTAATATTCTAGGTTCTTTCGGTAAAGTCACGTAGAAGGGAAACGATAAAATAATAAAAATATATAAACAATAAAATTCTCACGACGTTTCGACTGCAACACAAGCAATCATCATCAGGTGTGAAAACCACAAGAAGAAAATTTGAAAAAAGTGGCGGTTATTGTTAACGTTAGCACCATGGAGAGAGATTTGACAGTTTGATCAGATGGACGAGTCCATCTATGTTCGGAAAACAGGAGGGGGGAGACGAAAAATAATGGATGCGGTCTGAAAACCACCTTAAGCGTGATCAATCAATTAAGACCCGAAATGGTTTATCAAATCCTTCCAATGATTGCTAAGCCAGAATCCATCTTCTCGGTTGAAATTGTCTCTGTGTTAGTATATGTGGATAGCCTCATGAACGAATCTCTCATGGCAGCCAGATGGCTTGCAAAGAACCTCTGTCTTGGAGAAGCCAATGTCATGTGAACCTACTGAATTATAACAGTGATCTGCCACAGTCGAGGTGTTGGTCCTTAAAGCAACATCAATACAAACATCACTGATCATATTTGTCCCTCATTCTCATTTTTTCCCAGAAGCATTCGGAAACTTGGGTTATTATGTAAATGTCTTAGTCTCATTTGAAAATGTGGTGGTGGGATGTTAAAATTATGTATTGGGCACATACACTGCCCCACGGGCAAGCCATGCACAACCTATGATGAGCTCTTTGCGCTGGGATATGCTGATGTCGTGACACCAACACTATCCAGCCCACAGCCTGATTAGTTGGTGCCACTGGAGGATGTCTGACAGATCTGCTAACTCATCTCAAAATATGAGATTGATTTGAATGGAGAAGCCTTGGTGGAAATCAGATGATTTATGCCAAACATTTTATAGATCCTCTACGACAGTGCAAAATGCCCTATATAATTTAAAAATGAAAATGTATTGTATACAAGCACAGCGTAAAAGTTGCCAATTCTCTCAGAAAATTGTACACATTGGGGGATGCTACCATGGTGCAATGGTTAGCAGACTGGACATGCAACCCAGAGGTTACCGGTTTAACACATAGGCTTTCGCGACCGGTTCGATCCACCCACCTCTGTCCACCCAGAAGTATAAATGGTTACACCACGGTTAGTTGAGTGGCAGGTTGCATGTGGTAAAGTATAGTATGGTTATTCCCACCTCTTCAAAGATATCTGGCCAGCATAGGGGATGCATGTTATGTTTCCAGTGGCATGAGCAAGCAAATGCTGGGCTGCACCCTTACCGTTATCATTTTTTACTGTTAGAATGATCATTTTTATGAACAGTTACTTGTACATGGGGACATCGTGCTTAATGAAGTATAAGGACTGTGTTTGTGTATAGTGGCAAAGTGAATTCACCATACCCTGCAGATCTGTTGGTCACATAACCGCTGGCAGGCACAGGAACCTGCAAAAGTCCTGGCCTCTGCCCTCCCGCTTTGGCCTGCTGTCTCTCGAAACCACCACCGTCCTGAGGGGAACTGGCACTTGAGAAACTCTGCGCAACTTCAGCTGGCCACATGCCAGGGCTTGGGGCTGAGCCTGTAAATTTCAAGAGACATTATTTTAAAACATTATAGATAAGAATTGGTGCGGATGCCCTGGGGTTTAGATATGCAAAGGCAGGCTTCTTAATCTACATTCAAAGCATGTGTCAAATTCTAAACACATTTGGGGCCAAATACAGTTTTTTTTTTAATTTTAAACAATTTAACTATGTGCGCTTATTCATTTACCTAAATACATTTTTGATGCTTCAAGACAGTATAGCCACTGTTAAGTAGTTGTTTATTAATTAATAACACACATTTAGGCCTTCAAGATATCGACTGAGTAAATATATTGCTCACTACAGCATTGTTAAATAAATGTCATTACATAGCAGGCAAGGATGCATGAGTTCATAGACTTAAAATGATTATTTCAACGAAGATACATTAATATAATCGTGCAGGTAAAATTTATATTGTTTATTATTTATAGAAATTTGAGGTAAACAAAAATACTGTTACATTTAGGATAATAGGGCAAATAAAACTGTACAAAACAGAACAAGATGGTAAAAACTAGACAAAAATAATCAATTCTTGAATCAAATTACAACCCTGAATCTTGACAATTCATTGAATCGCCAGAGATAAATCATTTCCTGCATATTATACAGGACAATAAGTAAGAAGCATGGTAAAACTTGAACGATGAAAAGTATTTTAAAGTCAAAACATGTTGATAGGAATATTTTTTGAACATGCTGGCTTTTAATATGCCACCTGCTCTATGAAAAAAAAATATTTCACCAAATCATGTAGTACTCTAACAATTAAGCAACACTAAATAACAGCAACCATTTCAAACTGAGGCACATTTGGTTGCATTCCACCTGATCTGGTTTATGGACATTTCTATAAAAAAAAAATCTACACAATACTGTGCACTGCATAATTTAAATCTTTCCAAGGCAACAGGAGCCTGTGACCTTCTTTTGACTATATGCCCTGTTATTTAAAATTGGCAACCCTACATCAAGGTCTTTGGTGACAATAAATATAATTGCACATTTTCCTTCACTTCGGTGGCAACAAATGTAAGAATTACATTTCAGCAGAAGCACAGGCATGCAATTAATTGACGGCTGACATGCAATCTTTTTTTCTTGTGTAACATCACCAGGGATTCAATCAAGTAAATCTAATGTAATTGGTGAAGGCTCTATTTTGCCCAGTTTTACCTCACAAATATTCATCAGTAAAATTTGTAACGCACATAAATTATGCAGAGGGAGAGGTGGGAGTGAATCCCAGACTAGAGCTATGGCAGAGAAACAACCTCTTCTGGTTCGCGCTACAGGGCTTCACAAGCACACCCACTTGAGGCACATTAATCATGAGAGATGAATAGAGGTTAATAATGGCTTTACTTGGTTAAACTATACACGAGTCTCAAGAGCATTTCAATGGTCAGTTCATAGGTCCGCAACCAACAGTAGTAAAATGTTTGTTGTTTTTTTCCCAAGCTTTTTGATAGAAATACCGGAGGGTGTCTACAGCACCATCTGCTGTCAAAGTGAAAAAGTTCAATTTGCTAAATCTCGGCTGCATACTTTCCCATTAATTTAAGGTCTGAAATGGCAGTGAACATTACACTGAAAAAGAATGTGAAAATGTGTACAGTCTCTGTTCACACCTGGAAAATCCCCAAAAATGCATAACCCCTTACAAAACGTTGAACCTTACAAAAATTACTTAGATATACAAGTTTGCATTTGAATGTCTTGAAAAGTACTGAAACCAAATATGGAATACTTTTTGAAAAGTGAATTTGGACACCCAACATTGAAGATGTATTTTAATCGTTTGTGATTTTTAATATAGGTCTACAAGTTTGTATCTGTGGGAGTTAAATCCAAATATATAATCACATGTTGATAATTGAACTTTTTGGGTACTTTTTGGAATGGTGACATGAAAAGTAAATAGAAAGTAGGCAATGGCTAATATCATTTACACATGCACATGTATCCACACATAGAAATATTAATATTTATGTGCTCATTCATGTTGCATTGTTTCCCAGAGCTCTGGAACAGAAGTGTCAGGCTCAGTGGACAAGGATAATAGTTACAAAGCTGAGCAGTGCCAAACCTCAAGTGGTACAACCACACCTCATAACGAGACATACCTGTTGAACCAGTCTGAGAGTGGTAGAATGAGCTACAAAATAATAGCAGGTATCATTATCTTTGCACAGTTATTCAAGCACTAAAATCGCGAAAAAATTTAACTTGCTCAATATATTCTTGGTTCTTTCGGTAAAGTCACGTAGAAGGGAAACAATAACATAATAAAAATATAAAAAATAAAATTCTCACGACGTTTCGACTGCAACACAAGCAATCATCATCAGGTGTGAAAACCACAGCAACGTAAAAAAACGCCAATTTTTTTAAATTTTCTTGCTGTGGTTTTCACACATGCTGATGATTGCTTGTGTTGCAGTCGAAACGTCGTGAGAATTTTATTGCTTTATATTTTTATTATTTTATTGTTTCCCTTCTACGTAACTTTACCGAAAGAACCAAGAATATGAATCCCTGCAGTCATGAAAGCTTTAAATCAAAATTGCTCAATATAATGAAAATGTCTTAAGTAGAGTATAGTTAAATCATGAAGAACACATTCAAATAACGATCTAAACTGACGATTCCAAAGTGATACATTACTTATGTAGTGACATAGAATTGGTCACTACGACACGTAGCGCTGGTTACTGGTAGAGAGGGGAATTGTGGACGGAACAGCCGTTCTGCCAGCAGAGCATGCAATGCCACGGAATGGGTCACTACGGTATGTAGTGCTGGTTGCTGGCAGAAAGGGGCATATGAGGACGTAGCAGCCCGACCGGCTAACAGGGCACGTGATAGGCCAGGGTAAAGGATGTGGGCCAAAGGTGACCGAGAGGACACGTGGGGTATAGCTCAGAACCTTCTGGTAGGTTCCAGAAGGGGGCGTGGCCGAGGGTGGAGCTAGGCCACGCCGGGGGGCATAAAAGGGAAGTCCCGAGGCTGGATCAGGGCTGTCTGTCGTTGGAATGGAACCCGTTGTACGACGTCTCCGGCATCGTGGGTCAGGCAGCGTGCCGGCTGCCCTGAGCCGGTTGTAGTTATCCCGTATGTGAACAAGTGTCGAAAGTGTAGAATAAACGTGTGTTGCCTCCTACGACTAGTGTGTCTCTAAGTAACCCACGACACTTATTACACCTACCTTTGGAATTCATGCTACAAATGCCTCAGACCCATTCTATATATGTGGGTCTCACCAGGTTATAACACCAGTAATTAATATTAGAGCCGAGAAGATTAGTCGATAACTAGTTGACTTTTTGTGGCCGATTACTCAGTTTCCTTTAAAAAAGTGTCCGTCGCCCCTTCAGGCTCAATGTGAAGTAAGCCATGATATGGATAACGTCACCAGGCCCTGCCCATCATCTCCCCTTCCAGCGTCACACCTGCTATTTTTTTTTCCGGGTCCTCTTGGTTTTTTCCTTCACATTTAGAAACATGCATTTCTTATTATTTAGCTGATATATAATTTTCCACGTAATAAGCCACTTCGTTGAGTTATCATTTGTGGCCAGGTTGCATCGAAAAAATAAGCTAATTGCTCAGTGGGCTTTGCCTGGTAAGGCCGAAATAGTTTAGTTTCATTTGTATATTTTAAAGTTATTTGTTTGCCTTTCCTATACTTTGCACTCCTATCATGTTTTTGTATTGATTGTTATTTTAACGTTCTGGCCTGCCCCTACTGGACAAGTGAAAGAGCTTTATGGCTCATCGGATTCCTCTATTATACATATTCTGATACGTTTTTCCAAACTATTTTCATGATATCCCATTATCTGAGTAATTGTAACGATAATCAAGAGTAAGCGGTTTAATTAACCATCTACTAACCCAACTATGAATTGACTTCTCTACGCACAATACTGCAGCTGCCAAAAGTACATTTCAGCAGTACATGAACTCACCAGCAGGCCCCCACTGGGAAGAATAACTGGAGGGGCTGGCCAAGGTCTCCATTACCTCACCATCAGAGGGCTCAGAGGTGATGGGTTGTCGGACACGCTTCCTCTTGTTAAACAACGGTATCAATGGGAGCCCTGCATATCGTAAAAATATATACAAAGTACCGTTACAATAAAGGTAAATATGCAGCCCTGCAATTTCTGGCTCACGCCACTCCTGGTAGAAGGGTCCTCCATTAGAGGGAGCTCGTGTCCCTCGAGAGAAATGGTTCACGGAACTGTTGCAGATACCTCAACTTTTACTGCCCACAAAACACTATATTACGACTGCCTGTTGCACAACGTTTTAGATGTTATGTGAACCAATAAAAACCAAGTTAATCGTTTTCTCGGCTAATTAACATTTGACACTTTTAGAGTAGTTTTATTTTCATTGGTGCATGATGGTCCGCAAAAATGTTGGTGGTTGAAAGTCACCTGCGGGACCAAAAAGGCTAGGAACTACTGATCTAGAGGGTAAATTTGACCTACTCTTCCATGCTGGCCAAACATCTCGTAAGAGGTGGGAGTACCTCATTTTACCCCACCACCTGACCTTCCGATTGGGGTGCATCCATTATACTGTTGTGTGGATACAGTGGGATTTAATAAACGTGAGACCACTTCATTGCAAGTCCAATGTGCTTACCATTACACCACAACACGAACATACCATTACACATTTCAACATATGGTGAATTAAATGTCCAAATTGGTTTGTGCATGTCACGTGTTGTATCATTTTACAGTGCTCTCGTACCTGAACCTGCTCCACGGCTCTCTGAAAAATCTGGGTTCATTTTATATCTGGTTCTCCCTTACTCTGTTTACAAAACAAGGGGAGAAATTACTTTTTTTATTACATGGTACATCATTATTTTACAGTCGTCTTTTACAGTGCGATGTGGATTTATATTGTACAGCATAGAAATATATCTCAAGATGCTGTGTAAATGCAGATTATTTTTCTTTTGGAGGACAAAGAACAAACAGTAGAATACTTCAAAGCAAATAATTAAAGGAAATTACTTTATTGTGAAAGAACTCAAGGAGACATTACAGAGGCAGTCAACAAAGGCAGAAAATAAATTGGTCTTCAGACTGTACTTGTAAAGGGAGTTAATTTGGGAGTGTGGACAGCCAGGAAGAGGGAATTCCAGATAACACGGGCAGCAGCAGAAAAAAATAATCCTCCCATTGAACAGATGTTGACAGATGGGAAGTGAGATTTACTCCCTTTCTGTAGGAAACCGAGGACGAGGTGCAATTTGGAAATGAGTGAATATAAAGGGCGTACTGGACGAGTGCTTGTGGAAAATTCATTATAATGATGTTATTGAGGCAGGCTGGCACAGGTGTGTGTGAGGATGCATTTTAATTATTCTTGAGATGGGAAAGTAGTTGAGGGTAGTATAGGTGAGTGAATATCGTGGTGTATGTTGAGTTGATTTTGCTGGGAGATATAAAATTGATTTACAGGGTTATTAAATGGATAAATATTTATCTCCATAATAAGTTTTTTTTGGGTTATATCGCGTAAATATGTCGCTAAACCCACCACCACCCGACACAGCCAATTAGTAAGGCGTGTCATGTAAACAGAACATGCTAATTTGTTACTAGTATAGCACACCGGTGTGCTGGAGAGCAAATCCATAACAATTATAATCTGAGTACTTAATGACACATTCATATATTTACGCAATCTAACCAAAAAAAAACCTGTATTATGGATATTGGTCGTGAAAGCCTACGTGTTAAAACAAATATTTCTGATTACAAATAAGTAACAAGATGCCATTTCACTGGCATAAAATAATTAAGTCAAGTGAAATCCAGCATTTGACTAAACACCAGAATAGAACTGCATACATGAGACGTTACTGTAAAAATAAAGATGTGACTATGATTCTGGATTAATTCCACATGTTTTGCAATTGTTGATGTTACATGCACACTAACTGCCCTTGCACAGATAACTTTAAATCTTTCTAGAGATACAGATTTGCTGCGCACAATAAAAGCTAGACTATTGTCACTTTTCATTAAATTGCCATTAGGTAAAAAAAAAAGTGTCTTGACGGTGTATTTTGAGTCTAACCAATAACGGATTACACTCGTAATTGCCTCTGTAGATGCACCCATAATACAACCATGCTATGGAAAATCCAAAATGCCTTTCCTTTCACCGTCAGAGAAAGGCACGGCCAATTGTATGGATTCTATGCAACAAAATTGCCCTCGTCCAGGCCTCAATCAATACACACACGTATTTTATATCACACAAGAGAGCTGGCTCTCTGTGCTGTCAGTGCCGACCACGTGCCACGAGGAGATTGCGTGAGTGTCGGGCCATTGTTAAGGAAAACCTTCCTTGTCTACCCATTGACATCCCAGGTCTGGGTGCCCCCTTAACCCACCCAACAGTTTACCCCATTTGAACCAAAGCCCCGCGCTCGCCATTCACATGGCTCACTTGAAATTTACTCGCGAAGGTCAACCAACTCTGGGTACATTAACATTGAGCAGATAATGGCTAAATACAACGGAAGCATACAATTGGTTTCCAATTTTATATTTGCGCCAATAAGTGGTGTCTATTCACGTGTGGGCATTTGGTAAATACGCCATGAAAAAAAAACTACATTAGATACATTAAAAGCCCTAACCGAATACCAGAACATATTTAGGCGTTAATATTTTGGAAATGTTTTAGTGAATAATATGCACGAATTGTTTAGGTTGATTTGGCGCTTTCGTCACTGCAGGAATTTACTGTTTTTTTCGGTAAAGTCACGTAGTAATAAGAAATAATAATAAAATTACATAATAGCGTACGACGTTTCGATTGCCAACGCAAGGTGTCTGTATATATATCTGCGGGTCTGTGTTTCCTCTCTCTCTCTTAAATTTAGCTCTTCTATGCCTGATGATGATTGCTTGCGTTGCAATCGAAACGTCGTATGCTATGATGTAATTTTATTTTTATTTCTTATTTCTACGTGACTTTACCGAAAAAAACGAAGAGTAATTATTTAAGTATTTTTCACGTCATTAACATGAGCAATACTTTTAAGTGAAAACCCGCTTAATAGCCATGAACACAAATACATAAAAAAAAAACAATTGGAAACAGTTGTGATAAAATGTCCAATATTTCACGTGTATTTTACAAATAAAAACCGCACGATAATACTAATTAGCAAATAATTAATTACATTATAAAGTGTAGGTATTATTCTTGAGAAAGAAACATTCAGCACAAATGTAAAACATCGCCTCAGATGAATAAAAGGAGTTAGCAGTCGTGCAGCGACATGCATTGTTGGACTATACAATGATCAACGTGCTATATGCTCTTTGCCTTCACCACCCCCTAAATTACCAGAGTGTCTAAGTATAGTCACCCTGACATTTCATAGTATAGAACCAAAGAGTATAGTCAAATAGTTATCACGACCAGCAACAGCGTGGAAGAGATACCCTCATTTAGCAGTGGATTATGCCGTGTCAAGTTATGTAAATATGGTTGCACACAAATTACCTGATTATAAGACGCACCCCCAAAATTATTTTAAATACAGAGGGAAAAATGCGTTTAATTATCCGGGGAATGCGGTACAATAATTGGATTTTATTCGAAATTTTAAAAGTAACGAAAATTAGACAGCGACTAAATCGCCTCAGGATTCGATATTTTTTTCATTTGCCATTTAGTCCACAGTACTTTTACTATCTCGTTATTTATGTTTACCTTACGGTAAAACCTATATATCGCAGACAATACAATACTTTTAACAAACTCGTAACACTATTTCATCAGTCTTAGACGTGTATCAAATTCAATCGAACCTCAAGCCGACGAGAGTCCAACGGAATCGAATCGGAGAAAGAGCGCGGGAAACGGCGCGCCCGCGGGATTTTATTTCATAGACCGCATTTGCTCGATTGGTTCGGCGCGGGCGCACGTGACACGGCCGCCGGGCCGCGCCTATGCGGTCTATGAAATGTCAGGGTGACGTCACGCGCCTCGAGGTGACCTTGATCATTGTAAACACCGGCACGGTGACCCTGACCCTTGTAGACACCGGCACGGTGACCCTGACCCTTGTAGACACCTGTACGGTGACCCTGACCCTTGCAGTTTCATTTAGTTCCATTTATTAGGTATAGTCCTGTGAGCCATTCGGCTCTTGAATTGGGTGCAACCACAACAAACAAAAACACGTCTTCTTTGGTTCTTTCGGTAAAGTCACGTAGAATGAGAATAAAATAATAAATTGATAAAATAAAATAACACAATAATATTCTCACGACGTTTCGGCCACAACACAAGCGGCCTTCATCAGGTGAAGGGAGCGAGACTGTCTGGTAGGACAGCGCTGGAGTGAGAGAGCCACGTTCAGATCACGGCTTTTAAGCTGTGTGAGAGGAACAAAGAGCCTTGACGAAGGAATTAGCATAAAATTTAGCATTGAAATGGCTGAATGATTAGCTTGTGACTGGTCACAGAAATAGCTATGTTAAAAGTTAAAGCATACACATCCGCAGAGGCACCCATTGTTAAAAGGAATTAGCATAGAATTTAGCATTGAAATAGCTAAATTAAGGCATTCGCTTGTAACTGCTACAGAAATAGTTACGTTGAAGTCAGAGCATACACATTCACCGAGGCACTTAGTACAAATCAAAACAGGAGAATTTAGCATTGAAATAACTAGGCGAATTTAGCATTGAAATAACTGGGTGATTTGCTAGTGACTGGTCACAGAAATGACTACACATCTGAGCTATTCACAGTACTATATAGTGAACCAATAAAAACTAAAATATAAATTACCTTCATGTTATCAATAAACTCTATATTCTCCAATCAGCTAAGCTACCAACCATGAGTCGTTATATATCACAATGCTATATGGCGAAAAAATGGGTGGATTCTTATCCGTACAATGCCATATAGCATTGTGATATATAACGACTCATGGTTGGTAGCTTAGCTGATTGGAGAATATAGAGTTTATTGATAACATGAAGGTAATTTATATTTTAGTTTTTATTGGTTCACTATATAGTACTGTGAATAGCTCAGATGTGTAGTCATTTCTGTGACCAGTCACTAGCAAATCACCCAGTTATTTCAATGCTAAATTCGCCTAGTTATTTCAATGCTAAATTCTCCTGTTTTGATTTGTACTAAGTGCCTCGGTGAATGTGTATGCTCTGACTTCAACGTAACTATTTCTGTAGCAGTTACAAGCGAATGCCTTAATTTAGCTATTTCAATGCTAAATTCTATGCTAATTCCTTTTAACAATGGGTGCCTCTGCGGATGTGTATGCTTTAACTTTTAACATAGCTATTTCTGTGACCAGTCACAAGCTAATCATTCAGCCATTTCAATGCTAAATTTTATGCTAATTCCTTCGTCAAGGCTCTTTGTTCCTCTCACACAGCTTAAAAGCCGTGATCTGAACGTGGCTCTCTCACTCCAGCGCTGTCCTACCAGACAGTCTCGCTCCCTTCACCTGATGAAGGCCGCTTGTGTTGTGGCCGAAACGTCGTGAGAATATTATTGTGTTATTTTATTTTATCAATTTATTATTTTATTCTCATTCTACGTGACTTTACCGAAAGAACCAAAGAAGATGAATCATTGCAGTCACGAAAGCTTTAAATCGAAAAACAAAAACACGAACAAGAAAACATCTTAAAGTGATTATGTGACTGTGCAAACAGAAAATCCAGGAAAAAAACAACAAAATATTCCTGAAATAGCACCGTACACCAACGTTGTGCAAAAATCCCTGTGGGACGCAAGTCAAACAACAACAACTACAATAAACAAAAACATGGCCAAACCAAAAAAGTCTTCGAAATCACCAAAATAAAAGCCATAAATGCAATGTAACAGTGATCATAGGGACTGTGACCGAATTTTTAGCAATAAACTACATAAATTATAACACCAAACCCTAGAGCCATATTTTAGGCCACTGAATAGCAGTGGCAGCTAGGGGTGTACAACTCCTCTAGAGCAGTTTTGAGTGAAGATCTCATAGGCAGTGATTCAAGTTGCAGTTTATTGGCAATAGCATTCCAGACCCTGGGGGCATCAATAGCAAAGGCCCTTCCTCCGGTTTTTGTACGGCAATAAGGAATGTGAAGCTGGTAAATGAGCGAAGACCTGAGGTCAAATTTGTTCTTTGAAACAGAGAGGAGATCCAGTAGGTAGTCTGCGGATTTTTTTGTAAGTACATCGTGAATAAATAAGATCTGGTGCACAAGCCGTCAAACATTAAGAGATGTTAAGTTTGACCCAATGTAGAGATCACAGTGGTGAGTCCTATTTGGGCAGTTCAATGCAAATCTTAAGGCCGAGTGATAGATGGAATCAAGCTTCTTCAGTACAGTACTTGGGGCTGATTTATACACGATGTCACAGTAGTCAAGTAGAGGCAGTATGGTAGCTTTTATCAATTCCAAACGAAACATTGGGGGGGAAGTAGTGCTTGTGTCGATACAGAAAACCAATTTTTCTTTTTTTCTTTTTACCAATATAAATAAATGTGATCTTCAAAATTCAGTTTTGAATCCAGGATGACCCCAAGATACTTATAGATCTTGACTTGCTCTATTTGATAATTATTCAAGGAATGTAATTGGGGAAAAATAACTTCCTGCTTTAGTCCCGGTGAGAAGCATAGCACCTTGGTTTTGGAGGTATTCGGGACTAGTTTAAGAGAAACTAGCTGATGTTGTAGTTTGCTGAAATCACCCTGGAGCTTAGCAATCACGTCATCTGGAGAGCGGCCAGCAGTAATCAGTATCGTGTCATCTGCAAAAAGATTTACCCTGGAATGATCCAGGTCAGTGTCCA
The DNA here is from genome assembly GCF_048934315.1 of Petromyzon marinus. NCBI lineage: Eukaryota > Metazoa > Chordata > Hyperoartia > Petromyzontiformes > Petromyzontidae > Petromyzon > Petromyzon marinus. The sequence continues at coordinate 1,990,768 of NC_133704.1, read as the reverse complement.
AGTCATTGACATAAAGAGAGAACAAGAGGGGGCCGAGGATGGAACCCTGTGGAACCTATTTTGTTATCTTAACACTGTTTGACCTCCAACCATCTGTGAATACAGTTTGGGTGCGAGAAAAGAGGTATTTTTTTAACCATTGTACTGTGTTTTCGGAAAAACCGAGGCAACTTAGTTTACTAAGCAGGGTGTTGTGGTCTACTGTATCAAAAGCTTTGGACAGGTCAAGAAAAAGACAGGCACAGTACTGCTTATTATCAAGGCTATTGTAAATTTGATTCAAAGAGTCTAATGCAGCAGATGTGGTGCTGTATTTTTTTCGGAACCCAGATTGTTTTAGATGTAGTAGATTGTTGGTGGACAGGAAACTGCTAATTTGGTAGTTCAATAATTTTTCAAAAATTCTCATCAATGGGGACAAAATTGAGATAGGTCGGTAGTTATTGAGATCATCTTTAGGGCCCCCTTTGTGAAGTGGACGGACATAGGAATGTTTCCATTCTAGAGGAACTGATGCTTCTTTGATGGACAGGTTGAAAATATGGGCTATAGGTTTGTATATTAGGTGACCAACAGTTAGTAGAGCAAAGACGGGAAAACTATCTGCTCTGGTAGAGGACCCTTTGAGGTAGGACAGTTGTTTCAGAACATTACTTTCGTGGATTGGCTGGAAACTAAATTCGTTTAATGTATGGACAGGGGTGTAGGAATTTGCATGAGCAGGGGTGACTGCCAATACATTATCAAAAAGATTACCAGCTTCAGAAAAATGAACGTTAAAATTGTCAACTATTTTTTTGGGATCTGAAAAATATTCCCCATTTCGGTTAAGCTCAACGGGCAGACTGTCTGTTTTGGATGCCTTTTCGATAGATTTGATTGTTTTCCAAAAAATCCTGGCATTTCCATGTGATTCCAGGAGAGTGGAGGAAAAGTAGGCATTTTTTGCATGCCGTATATTTTTTTACGCATCTATTCCTTAAAATCCTGTATTCTAGCCAGTCATTTACCATATTACTTTTCTGAGCACATGCCCAAGCCTTGTCCCTTGTTTTCATGAGCTTTGTAATCAAAGGATCATACCATGGTGGGCGGTTGCCTTTAGTTTTAAATCTAACCAACGGAGCATGTTTGTTAAGAATTTGGAGAAACGTGTACCTGAAAGTCTCCCAAGCCGTAGTCAGGTTGGGGATATCACAGACCTTATCAATATCCGAGTGAAGCACATCATTTGTAAATGCCTGAGTGCTGAAGTGCCTCAATGAGTGCTTCTCAACAATTTTAGGGGGGGCTTTGGGTCTGGCTGATGATCTCACCCCAAAAATGAAGGAGTAATCACTAAGGTTATTACCCTCAACACCAGTCAGTGCGAAATTGTGAGGGGCATTTGTCAATAGGACGTCAAGCAGAGTTGACTGTCCCGGATTTTTTAGGTTGGGTCTTGTGGGGACATTTATTAATTGAAACAAGTTAAATTCATCTGTAAAATTTGTGGCCATGGCCGGCGGGTTTAGCCAATTCCAATTTAGATCACCCACTAGAACTATTTCACCTTTAGAGAGGCCCCCAAAAAGCTCTCTCAGTGCCGATGCAGCTTCAACATCCTTCCCACAAGGCGGTCTATAGCAGCACACTACCAATATCTGTTGATTATTTGGGAGAGTTATTCTAAGAGCCAAACCTTCAAAGCAACATTTTTTAAACAAGGAGTGAGCTGGTGAACATGCAATAGTATTACGAACATAGATGGCAATTCCACCTCCTTTAGATCCTCGGTCAAGCCGAAAAAGGTTGTAGTTTTCAACCGTAATCTGCAAGTCATTGACGGCAGGAGTGAGAAATGTTTCTGTTAGGCAAAAAATGTCCGGGTCAAGATTTGCCACTTCTAGTTTTAGTTGACTTAATTTAATCACAAGCCCTCTGATGTTGACACGTAGAACACCAACACCTTTCCTGCCAGAAAAATCTACAGAATTATACGAGTTCTTTTCATTTGGGCCAGGATGAAGCTCAATACCACCCAGAAATAAGAAAAGTAGAATTAACAGTTTGCATAAGTATTTTCTGTGAAAGGATGAAGAGCGGCGAAGCTTGGACGAATAGCAGCAGCTCGCAGATGGTGTTATTTTTAAAAGCAGAATGAAGTTTGGAAGGAGTGCTGGTGAAGTAATGTGACAAAGATAGGGTTTAAAAGGATACAATGATGGAGTGTTGAAGTGTCTATGAGATGTTTTATTTGCAGGTGTAGTGGCAAATCGAGCAACAAGTATTGACGCAAAATAACGAGGGTAGCCGTTTGTAGAGTTGAGTGTGGCACTAGATATGGCCGGGAGGGACAACAGTATGATACACAGCAGGAGAATAGCCATATTTTAAATATCCGGGGTATATACAGATTTACACAAGCGGAATAGAAAAATATATATACTTGTAGGCCGAGCGCGAGAAAAACGACTTGCCGCACTCGTCACAGATGCATGGCTTCTCGCCCATGTGCTAGAGTTGAACAGCGCCCACCCCCCCCCCAGACAGCAGATTCTTGGCTGTTGTGGGCTCGGCTGAACCGCTTGCACCGCCTCCTTTCCCCGCCGCAGGATGGTGCTCGAGCTAGCCCTCCTTGAGCTCAGCCCACGACTTGAATGTCGTTTCTTGGCCTCTCGTGTCTCTGCTGCCCGACCAGACGGCCCCACTGAAGCCCACACAGGGGACTCTTCATTCACGACCCTTGGCCGTCTTGATGATCTCCGTGAAGTTGTCCAGGATGGAGCGCACGTCGTCCTTGAGCCGCTTGTTGAACGACTGCAGCAGCACCTCCTTGCTCTGGGGCAGCGCCCGCGACATCTCGGGGCAGCAGCCGTGGAGAGAGCGCGACTTTCTCTCAGACACCTGTACGGCGACCTTAACCCTTGTAGACACCTGTACGATGACCTTGACCCTTGTAGACACCTGTACGGTGACCCTGACCCTTGTAGACACCTGTACGGTGACCCTGACCCTTGTAAACACCTATACGGTGACCCTGACCTTGTAGACACCTGGCCAGTGACCTTGACCCTTGCAAACACCTAGACAGTGACCTTGACCCTTTAAAAACTGCGCGGTGACCTTGACCCTTGTAAACACCGGTACGGTGACCTTGACCCTTGTAAACACCTGGGCAGTGACCTTGACCTTTTAAACACCTGGGCAGTGACCTTGACCCTTTAAACACCTGCACAATGACCTGCTGGTTGCCTTCAGTCGCACTCAACTAGCATTGGCGTGGGCACCACAAGGACATGCAACAAATCCAATGCACTGATAGAATGAGGCTTTAAGTCTATGCACATCCGCCTTCACACCTCCCCCCCCCCACAATGGCCAGCGTGATGAGGTGGCGCTGTAACACGGTAACGACGATAACGTCAGATTTCCCCGCCCCCATCCCCCCCCCCCCATATATGGAAGGGGGCGTGTCTTTGCCCATAGATGGTCATTGTTGATCGTGAATCCCGAATAATTGTTTAGAATCCTGCTCAGGCGATCCGGCACCACCCAGCTCAAAGTCGATCGGGCTTGAAAATGTACGATTTTATCTTACGTTAAATTCCACGGTTCACAGATATAAAACAATGGTGTTCGTGTCCGAATTGTACGTAACTTTTTATAGTAGTTTGTTCATGCGGTGGCAAATCCCTGTTCAAAAATTTATTTTTTTACGCTTAGAAATCAATGTTATACTATGTACGATTTTATCATAGCCGGTATTCAGTGTATTCCGATTTTAATATGCGGTCCACAGATCATAGAAAACAACGATATTGATGTCCGATTTTGTACGTAGATGTTGATAATAGTTTGTTCATATGGTCGATCAAAGTTCCGTGTTAAATTTCTCCGTAAAAATATAAATTTGTCTACTTAAAAAATCAATGTTATGCTAATGTACGATTTTTTATAATAGCTGCGATTAAGTGTATTCTGGCCTCCAACTTGACTGTCAGATTTTGTATTCAACTTCACTCGGTCAGTGCATGCAGCAAGGCGTCCGCATGATGAACCATGTGGACATTAGAGGTTACCTAATTTCTGGAAGCAAATGAGGAAACAATAAAGGTCGTCACACTTGTTTTCATTTGGTTAACAGATCACAGCATGCCGCTATAAATGCAATGACAAACACAAAAAGGGAGATGTGAGTAGCACCTCAAATGGTGCCACACACCCCAGAGAAATAGAACTGTAGTGGGCCCAACTGGATCACAGACGTACTTCTTAGAGGCGACACATTTATTACACCAACACGAATACACAAAGGGGTAGCTTGCCCCTTTACCAGATAACAGCCTAGAGTGTTGGACCACCAGGCTAACTACACTAACACACTGGGAGTTAGCTACAACGGACCGGACCTCGGCTCGGGTCCCGGATCACGTGTTGGAGGCTTCTTCTTGACGTAGAATGTAGATCTTCAGATGACGGTAGCAACGACGACTGCGGTCCCTGTGGGGACCCGGCTTATATGCTCCTGGGTTGGAGCCGGTTCCACCCTTGGCACCCGCCCACCTTCGAGAGAGCTCTGGCTCTCTCTCGACTCTTCTCGAGACAACTTTCCCCTGGACACGTGACCACCCCTTAGCCCCCACCTGGGTGCCCCCCTGGAGACTTTGCCGGTCACGTGCCTTCGGGGTCAACCAGAGTGCCATGGCCCAGGATAACCCTGTCCCTGGGCTGACACTCTCCCACTCCCTCCGGTAGGTGGCAGCACTGCACGCCACATGTGGTGCCACTGCGCTATCCCAGCGCTCACCAAGCCCTCACTAGGGCTGGTACTACACCCACCTACGGGGTGTCCGCGATGACGGTGCATCGCACCCCGTGCCCCTCTAGGGCCGGCACCATACAGTCACATCTGCGATGTCACTACAGAACCACAAAGCCATGTACATAATATTGCGTAAAGTCAGAACTTCTCACGCCTATGGCCCTACACAATCCTGATACACACAGAGTCCACAGAGGCCATGTCTGCATAACACATCTTCTCGACTGAACTTCAGCTGGCAGGCCAACACAGAAGCTCGTCACGTTGCCTAACCACGGAGCGCTGACGGTTGGGGTGTATCATGCCGGGCTGGTGTTAGACCACTCGGAGACCTGGCTGTTAAGGATGCCAGCTTTTATTTCTACCCAAGCTGACACCGACCACCCCAAGCAGAGGAGTTATAGCCTGGGAGCAGGCTACCACAAAGAGCATCAAACGAATAAGAATCAACACAAGATCACCCACACACATCCAACCACACCTCATGTCCCTACCGCTTTCCAGAGACTCGCACAGAAGCTTTGGGGGAAGGGGGGGTCATCCACTTTCCCGACGCAATTCGGCTTCACAGAGTGCCCCGTGTTCCCCCTCCGGGGTTTCCACCCCTCGCCTGCTAACCCCTCTTCAGACAGTGGGAGATGTCCGTGGGCAGCCAAGCAGCCACCCCGGTCACCAGATGGTAACCGACTTCACCCTTGGCCAGTGCCAGGCTGCAGCCAACTTGGTCCCCCATTCCTGCTGCTCTTGGCATGGTCCAGCTTTATCCCAGAAGTCCCATCTGCCCTGGTTCAATCCCCAGGTCGGCCACTGGAAACATATAACAATAACTGTCACCTAATGTTTCCCTATGAATTATCTATTCTGTAGGGTTGGAGACAGCCCTCAACTGCTACTTACAGTGATGATCCCCTGGTCCTCACTCGTGTCGCTGCTTGAGGGTGGGAGCTCGCCCAGCCACTCCTGCTGCCGCCGTCACCGCTACCACCGCCGCCTCCACCACCGCCGCCGCCGCCGCCACTGCTGCTTCTGCCTTGAGCCCCCACTGCCGATGCGGGCACCCCTTTTATAGGGCTGCTCAGTCTATCATTTCGTCCCTGGGCCAATCACGTGGGAGGTCCGTCGATCAATATCCTGAGATTCCCTACTCCTGGTTGGCGTGTTCTCCTCGAAACCTGTTCGCACACCGGTCTGACCACGCTGTGGTGGTTCCTGGCTCCACACAAAGGACCGCGCCCAAAACCACGAGTTTCTCTCTCTCTCTCTCCAGCTCACAGGGCATGTTTCATGCACAGCTTCAGCTGGCAGCAGTTTTTTTTAGGGTAGAGAGGACTGGGCTGGATCCCCGCTCCCTCTGGTACCCCCACACGACGCCACTCTATGCGTTGGCTCTGGCTCCTGCAGCTGCTCCCGGCCAGGAGTGCCTGCCAACACAGGGAGAAAACCACACTCTGTCATCTTAACATTCCATTCACCACATTTCAAGAGCCGAACATAGTGAAGTGAGCATGAACTGCAGGTTTACTGTACTCACAGCCGGCTCCACTGCCCTACTCGCTGCTGCTGCCTGTGCCACTGTTCTGCTGCTGCTGCTGCTGCTGGGTGCTTGTGTAATGAATATAACTCTAGGCAATAACACCTCTACTGGTAACATGCACAGCTGATCACTCGGCGTGGTCCCCTCGCCCTCACTCATCTCCGCCCACGCAGGAGATCATCCACGTGGTCGGACGATGGAGAGCGATATCGGTGAACAGCAACACAGCCAGGACCCAGGACCCACCGAGCTCCATGCTCCGGGTCCGCTCCTCTTTATATCCCCCCAGGCGTGGCTAGGCCCCGCCCTTGGCCACGCCCTCTCGTGGAACCTTCAAGCTGGTTCTCAGAGCATCTCGGCTGACCCTACCTGTTACTTTAGCCCCAGATACGCCTGTTGTATATATAGGCATTTTCCCAAAATTGATATTAATAATGATTTTGGCAATATATATATTTTTTAATAATAATCGATCAAATAAATAAATAAAAGACCCTCAAATCCGCTACCTCCCACAAGCACCATGCATTTGGAGGTCGTAAAAGGCCATTAAATAATAAACTCCGGGGCAAAGGGAGGTTAATGACGATCTGCAAAATCTCCAGATTGCCAAAGGACCGCATGCCATGACCTGCTTGGCGCTTTGGACAGTTCACAAAACAAATATCCAGAATCACAGGCACGGATACAGAGCACAGGGCAAACGGACATTATAACTGATTTTTTTTTTGTACGGAAAAAGTTTAAGCTTGGCTATAAGAATAAGTCGACATGATAGACTGCAGTCTATATTAGTGGCTTTATTGTTACTTATTTTATTTCACCCTTATTCAACTCACATATTGTTTCTTATTGTATATTTCTATCTATGTAACTTCACCAAGAGAACCAAAGAATGTGAATTCTGGAAGTCAAGAAAGTGAGGGCTTGGTTATATCTCCAGCCTTGGGATGTCAAAATATAACTCGAGAATAAAACACCGATCCCCGGTAACACAGACTTATAACAAAGCTTGGCAAACCCTTGAAATACCGGAGGTAACATCTAATGACATTACAAATCTTGGTTAAACATAAACCAAATAATAATCACAAGAGATTAGACCAAGGGTAACTCAAAAGAGATACAAGAAAATAGGTCAAACACACAAGACCAGATAATATGTATTCCATGAAATCAGAGCCTCCGCGGCCGCCTTTGTCTTCCAACAATTTGACACAAACACATGGTAGCCATAAATACGTATGAAAGTTGCGTCCCCTCCCTTAGCAGACACCACGAAGAGAGGGGTTGGGAGTGCAAACAAACATCAATTTGATGTAAAGCAACCCGGGGTCACCAAGAGGAGAGGGGAGGGGGGCAATCAGGCGCAGCCGCGGGGGGAGAGCATGACGGAGTAAGCATCTTTTTTATTCTCTCGCAAGAGACGCGCAGAGGGGAGATTTTTCGGATATAAACAGCAACACGACACACACATTTAAGCTCGACAAGGGACAGCTCGGCAAGGGACAGCTCGGCGAGCGACAGAAGAGGGCGGCGAGCGGCAAGCTCCGGGGTGAGACTCTGCAGTCAACCAGGGATGGGGAGGCTTGCCGAGTAGCGATGTGTCGCCGAACACGAGTTCAGAGCTGACGGAAGAAGTATCGCTCAAAGTCATTCTATCCTGAGTGCCAGCTCCCACAAGCAGAAGCAGCTACAGCCTAGCAATAGAATAACGAGCACCAACGAGCAAGCATCCGGGAGAAAGGGTGGAAAGCCCAAGCATCGACCAAGCCAGCATCACAGAGAACCAGCGCCACCGAGCAAGGGTGTCTGCCACCAGCGAACGAGCCGCACGCGCAATCGGGCATCGACAAAGAGCACGGGGCAGGAGGGAGCGCGTGGGGCGCAGCTCCTCCGGCAATGGAAGGAGCCTGCTGCTGTCAGCGGACCAGCGGCGAGCGCGATCGAGCATCTTCAAGAAGAGGGCGTGTGCGGCGCAGCTCCTCCAGCAGTGGAAGGAGCCTGCTGCTGCCAGCGGACCAGCGGCAAGCGTGACCGAGCATCTTCAAGGACAAGCAAGGTGCCGATGCAGCTCCTCCAGCAGTGGAAAGAGCCGGTATCTGACAGTGGACGGGCCGCTAAGCCGACGCCCCGAGCAAGAAAAAGCAACGAAGCCGTTGTAAGACACGCCCACCGTTGTAAGACACGCCCACCGTTGTAAGACACGCCCACCGTTGTAAGACACGCCCACCGTTGTAAGACACGCCCACCCTCACACCCTCACCGCTCCGCAAGGGATGCCCAACCTCGGCGTTTGCTTAACGCAAGAAGATCAACAACACTCGCACATTAACACTTACAAGAAGACTCATGATAAGTGCGTCAACTACTAGCTGATAACGAAGAACATTGCGGCCCATTGAGTTACGTGGATACAGTCATTTAGAAGTATTTTAGTCGTTATTTTTTCTCTTAATTCCATAACTATTACCAATAATTTAAAGCTTTCGTAACTGCAGAGATTCATATTCTTGGTTCTTTTGGTAAAGTCACCACGTAGAAGGGAAACAATAAAATAATAAAAATATAAAACAATAAAATTCTCACGACGTTTCGACTGATGATGATTGCTTGTGTTGCACACCTGATGATGATTGATTGTGTTGCAGTCGAAATGTCGTGAGAATTTTATTGTTTTATATTTTTATTATTTTATTGTTTCCCTTCTACGTGACTTTACCGAAAGAACCAAGAATATTACCAATGAATTCATTGATTAAACTAAACGTTTAGAAACCTACGTTACGAATCTACACACTCACAGGGAGAATATTGTGTTGAAATAGTTCTTTTGATCACAGAATCTTGCCCGCGAATGAATTGAAGCCTCAGCCAATTGATAAGCATTTGCTGAAGCAGGCACACTGTCGCACACCATTGTTCCAAGACATTTCGTAATTACATAATCTTCCCAATGAATTAATTGCCGTATAACTTTGCCTTCGGGACATGTTTCTTTAGTGCCTTCATATGAATATCGTTGCATGAATTTTTAAGGACTTTTTCCTATCACCGTATATGCTCGCGTTACTCTAAGGAATTAATCAATTACTATGTTACCCAGTTTAACAACGTGATCATTGAGGGTTAAATGTATGGATCGATGAGGAGAACATCTCCAGGAGTACTGTGTTGACAATTCCAAGCATAAGAGTTCGCATATTAGAGTGTTATGTTTTTGTTTAGAAATTAAAATTGCTTAACCCAGAAGTGTCTGAGTGGTGACTTCCAAAGTTCATGCGTAATGATCTTAATTATAAGAACTGTATCCTACGGTGAGATTTGAATTTGGAGACCTGATATAAAAACACTAAGACAATCAGTAAATGTTAAAGCGAGAATAATTGTATTATACCGATTGATAATACGAACCTAGACAACGAAGCCGAGCTTAATCTGGCATACTTACATCACACCTGCATAACTTCATACAATTAATTGTACGATCCCGATTGATAATACTACCCTCGTCAGCGAGGCAGGGCCTAATTATCATAACGGCTTGCATTGTCATAATCGCATGCAATTGCATCACTTAATACGATTACACATCCCTGATTAGTAGAATGTAAGCGCATAATTACACCAATTAACATCATTCCGGACAATTACGCATATTCCAAAATTTCATTTAATTATTACTATTTTCATTAAATTTTCAATACCCAAATTATACAACACGCCTTCTTCCCTGATTGGCTGATACTTCTGTGTCTGTATCCCTTCCCAGGCCAGCAGGTGTCACGTGGTCATGTTAACAGGAGTAAGTTTAACACGTAGTAGGCTTTCGCGACCAATATTATTCATAATAAAGGTTTTTGGGTTAGATCGCGTTATTTATAAATGTGTCGTAACCCTCCACCACCCGACACGGCCAATCAGCAAAAGAGTGTCATGTTGACAAAAGACAAATAGTTCACTACTTTAGCCCACCGGTGTGTTGAAGAGTGAATCCACAACATTTACAGTTTGAGTACGACGTTTCGCTGGTAATTAAATCCAGCATCATCGGGCAATTCGCCAGATTGGTAAAGCCCTCGCTTGCTCCCGGTCTTAAATAGAGCAGCAGGGTGACGTCATCGTTTAACTCATTACAGGTGTAAGCCTGTCAGTTGTTAGCCTGTCATAACACTTGAACCCGTGACAAAGAACAATGACACACTGATCATTTCTCTGTCGTACTCTTAGCGAAAAAAAGTCCCGCCTATGTCTTCCAGCTAGCCCAGCCTGTAAAAGGAAACTCACGTGAAATAAGCAGAAGCGCAGAGGTGCCAACAATACTTTCACATCACAATTCTCACTTGCCACGAGTCTACTACACTTTAATTACATTTTGAGATAGATATCATATTATACAAATTGTCTTACGTTTGCTCTATCATTGTCCCGCCACCACCCACTGTAACTAACAGCGCGATATCAAAATAATTACAAGTTGTTGTCATGGACAGCTGCTAGTGCACGTGCATTTGTAAGTGGAAGGTAACTTTGACTTAACGCATGTCCAACTTATAGATTTGTTTTCAAACAGCTTCCACGTATTTAGCCATTGTGCACATCACTAACGTTAATGGCCATCCTCTAAATGCTAATTAATTAATTATCGAATGGAACAAATGTACGTTTCAGTGACGTCTATGCATTGTGTGACCATTACCGCTTTCGGCAACTTTTTATCATTATTTTTACAAAAATGATCAAAACAACAATGTCCGGTACGAGCTACGGCACTTATAAATACATGCATGGCTCGTGCGTGTTGTCTGAGTATATTATACCCTGTCGCACTCGCAGTAAGTCAATAAAGGTTTTAGCAATAATATCAACGTGCAACGAATTGTTCAAAACTATGTGCACGTGGACAATTTCGCGCAGTGTGACGGCAATTTTGTTTGAAACGTATCAATGTGTAAGTGCTGCAAAGATCCAATTGGAATAGTTTCAAATGTAATATAAACAGCTTGTGCAATCTGAGACTTATCAATGTATTTTAAATAACGCAAAATGGTAACACCTGGAACAGATTGCACTGATTAGAGTGATTCAACTTTACAAGTTTACATCCATCAATGAAATTGCTTGCTGACATAAGGCCAGTTAAACTTTTTTTTTAGCGGTAATGGTCTCAAAATGCGACTGTCGACTTACGATCAATTCGAATTCCTATGATAGTGCACATGCACTGAATGCGAAATGGGTGACATTTATGAGCTGCTTTAGTTCTAATGGTTGGCAGAAAGAGTAATCCAACAACACAACACAACACACATCCCGTGTCTGCGAGGACACGACGTGGGACATCCATGTGTGGGTGATCACGTTTTCCAAACGAGAAATTTATTTTAAAGCTGTTTGTGCCGGCAGTGCGAAGAAGATGTTGAAGACAATTATAATTAAGATAAGTATGTACATGTTCATATTTACAAAGAAAGCATTCCATAATATGCGGAAAAACGGTGCATGATCTCGAAAGGGGAAATTTTTGAAGACATCTGTGGAGGCATGTTAAAGCAAATGACGCAGACTCTAGATAGTCTCCATTATCCCAATTTTTAAGATCCGCTCGCGCAAGTTTCCTCAACAGAAACTTCATAGTCCTGTTTGTGTTCTCTGCCTGCCCGTTTGTCTGCGGTGTGTACGGCCAGGTCTTGACATACTCGATCTTTAGTATGCTCACAAGACTGTCATTTAGAGCATTGCAAAAAAGTTGTCCATCTGACAAGAAAGCACACAGGCCTTTGCAAATCATCGGTACAGGCTCACTAATGCCTTTGCAACTGTGTCGGCGGTTTTGTCAGGGAATGCGTTAACGATGACGAATTTGCTAAGCAGACGCGTCGACGTCAACAGTTATCTGCTAACGTTGTCTGTTTTTGGCATGTTCACAAGATCAATGGCCACCAGCTGCCAAGGTTATAATGCCACCATGGGCCTGAGTGGTGGAGGCACTGTCTGAATGGACCGCTGTCTTTGGCAATCATCGCAGCTTTCAACCCATAGCTTCCTCTTTCATCCCTTTGCAGTGTTTCTAGTCATGACCAGCTGCGTTTTCGACAGCCCCCAATGTCCAGAAACGTCATAGCACCAACTCAGAACTTCAATTTTCTCTATCTCGTTCACACAGCAGCGAACCCAAGCATGTGTGCGTCATTGAAAACGTTTTCCAAGTTTTTGTACATCTCTTCAATTGACATCTTTGCTGCCTATTGTGCAGAAGGGGCATGATGCCATGCTGTAAATATTTTAGAATATGCTCACGTGTCCACCCCATTTTATCACGCAGTTTTGAGACGTGTGTGTGTATATATATAAGTAGGATACCAGGAATTACCTGGGTGAAGGTCTGTGGCAGAGGCCCACGGGTGCCGTCGGAAAGTCAAAGCTTTGAATTGTCTCTGGAAATAAAAAGAAAAGCAAAAGGGTTACGATCCAATGCCTTTCTTATGCGATTCATAAGCAAAGCCACGACCCGCAACAGAGTCCATAGATTTAGTTGCGATCTTGAACACCATTAAACAATTGCATGAACAGACAAGTTTTATATGAAATCGGAGGCAAAAACACCATTAAACTCTGCACACCATTAAATAATGTGCTAACAGACTTAAGTTTCATTTAAAATCGGACGCAAACAATCCATCATAATTGTAATACCAAAATATAATAATAATAAATATATTGATCAATGGATGCAGTTTTGTATTTGGCAGGCAACGCACAGTCCTGGCGATTCATTGGCAAGCAAATATTGGATCGAGTAATGATGTAACCCGTGCCCCCTTCATTTGATTGGCTAATACCAGCAAGATCGGTGATTCCATTAAAGTCCGATTTTATTGTACCACAGCGCGCCACGGTGGTTTGGAGATGTTAACAACCTCACCTGGTCTACGGAGGTCGTGGGTTCGATCCCGACCCTGGTGCCTGCTGTATATTTGAAGTTTGCCCGTCTCTCTCATCATCACGGTGGCTAGATGTTGACTACCTCGCCTGGTATATAAGAGGTCCGTGGGTTCGATCCCGACCTTGTCGCCTGTTGTGTTTGTGGAGTTTGTCTCTCTCTCCGTGGTCGCGTGGATTTTTTTTGGTCCGGGTCCGTCCGTTTTCCCTCCATATTTAGAATCAGCAACATCGTCACGCGTTTCGAGTGTTTGGCTGCTATGAATTTCCACACGACGACGAGCCGCTTCGTTGAGCTGTCACGTGTGGCCAGGTCTGCAAAGGAGTTGCGTAACTCGGTGGACTTTACCTGGTAAAATGTAAAATATATATAGTTGAGTTCATAGTTCGTGTAACGCAGCGTGAAGCCATAGTCAGCTGTGCTCTTTGCCAAACAGAGAGATGCAACGTCGAGAGGGGTTCACCAACCGAGCGTCGAAGTTGTCACCTTACTCTACGATTTGGTGTTACATGTTATTTATGTAGTTTATTGTAAAAATTCGATCACAGTCCCTGTGATCACTGTTACGTTACAATTACGGCTTTATTTTTTGGTGATTTGGAAAACGTTTTTTGGTTTGGACATGTTTGTTTTGTTGTAGTACGGAGTTAGACTGATGGCCTTAATCTAAGTTTTATTGTGGTTGTTTTTGTTGTTGTTGACTTGCATCCCACTGGGATTTTTTTGCACACAGCGTTGGTGTACGGTGCTTTTTTCAGGAATATTTTTGCTGGGTTTTTTTCCATGGATTTTCTGTTTGCACAGTCACACATAGTCACTTTAAGATGTTTTTCTTGTTTGTTGTGGTTGCACCCGATTCAAGAGCCGAATGGCTCACAGGTCTATACCAAAATAAACTGAACTGAACTAAACTGAACTGATAATGTACAATGCGGGGTTGTTGCTTCAAACCTCTGCGTTAAATCCACAGATATTTGCAAACGTGGCTGTGGAATGTTTCTGCTTTGAGACAGCTTTAAAGAAAGTTAAAAAAACACCCCTGCATTTCTCTACAATGGGGCAGCTTCCGTTGAGGGGCCGTGTTTAGCATGGCCTCTGGACGCAGTGATAGTACAGTACAATAATATGGCACGCCCGACGACATCGCCAATCAGAGATCTGCCCGTATATAGGACAACAAAAATAGACGTGCTGTGGCTCAGCCGTGGCTTGGGGGCCTACGGCGTGGTGGAGCAACGTTTGGCAGCGTCACTGGACTCGCAATCCACAGCCCAACGGTTCGACTCCACCTCCCGGCGCAGCAGTAGAGAGACACCTGTGTCCACGCAGCAGCAGCAGCAGGATCCATGGGGAGGACACCACAGCAGGGCGCGTGTGGTGCGGTAACGTGTGGGTGCTTCCGTCTCTTACAAGATGCCTGGCCAGCATGGAAGAGTAGGCCAAATACCCCCCAGAGCGGACTCGAGAGAGCGTCTACTCGGTGAGGCACTTCCACAAGCAGTGACAAAAGCGAGCAATTGCAGGGCTGCGCCTTTACCTAGTTACAAAGCAATGCTTTGATTTTGATTTAAAGCTTTCGTGACTGCAGGGATTCATATTCTTGGTTCTTTCGGTAAAGTCACGTAGAAGGGAGACAATAAAAATATAAAACAATAAAATTCTCACGACGTTTCGACTGCAACACAAGCAATCATCATGAAGTGTGAAAAACACAGCAAGAAAATTTGAAAAAATATTATTTTAATATTTTAGTGTTTCCCTTCTACGTGACTTT
Organism: Petromyzon marinus; assembly: GCF_048934315.1. Lineage (NCBI taxonomy): Eukaryota > Metazoa > Chordata > Hyperoartia > Petromyzontiformes > Petromyzontidae > Petromyzon > Petromyzon marinus. Next base: position 1,975,713 of record NC_133704.1, on the reverse strand, counting down.
ACCGAAAGAACCAAGAATATCAATGCTTTGATGTTATACTGGTAGGAACGAAGTTGTAAACTGAGTGTACCAGCCTGCAATAGATTCATGTGTCCGTCCGTCCCCTTTCAATACTTTACGAAGTGAAATCTCGTGCTGTTGGGGTGTAAAAATAAAATTGCGCAAAATTCCAATGTTCCTACCAGCCCACCCTGCAGGGACCTGTTACACTGTACAGGATTTACACGTGGATTTTTTGGGGACTTTTGTGCCATGTATTTTACCTTAAACCGTGTTCGCAGTTTGTATTCGCGGTTTACACCGATTGAGAATTGTAATTGGTGCAAAGAGTGTGATCGTGGTGGGTGTGGCGAGCGGTTAGAGCGACGCTGCGCTACGAACCCGGCGACCCAAGTTCGATTCCCGATTACGGCCAACACCAGTAACGAACATCATGTGAAATGAGCCTCCCCTAGGTCGACTCAACCTCAAGTGAGTACCTGGTGTAGTGTGTAAACATCGCCACTGGGGAGACAAAGGCGGTCAGGTGTGGGGCCGGCCACCCACCCCCTTGTGTACCGTGCCGGCCTTCAGAGGCGCTGCTCGTTATTAGCACTTGCCCCAAAAGTATGTGAAGGTTATACGGGGGATCTTTGTGTTTACACAAAGCGTGCGTCTTCAGGTAGGGGGGGAGTGGGTGAATGGAAGCCTCGGTTCATAAACAAAAGCGATGTTACAACAATGAAGGTACTGTGATTTGACGAACATTAAACCTGGAATCTTTGGAGATGTCCCTGCCACTGTTTCATTGATGGTTAATCGAGAGCTTTCTATCAGTCCACAGCTGCATGAAGGCCTCCACTCACCGTGTCGTTCCTAGAGTTTGTGTGACCATACTTCACCACCCTGGTGAGTATGGGTTGGTAATGGAGGGGATCTCACCTCGCCACTTCGTTGGCCGAGGGTGGGAATTGAACTCGGGTGACTCAGGTGCATGTTGCTTTTCGCTAACCATTGCGCCACCACTCCAACCCACAAATGCGTAAAATAACAAAGACATCTCAAGTTGGTGTACGCATTGAGCGGTGGTGCAGACCACCAAAGACAAAGCCCCCCCCCCCTCCCCATATAACCTTAACAGACTGTTGGGGAAAGTGCTGTTAGCGAGTACCTATGAAGGCCGGAACGGCGCACAGGGGGTGGGTGGCCAACATTTCCCCCGGCCGCCTTTGTCTCCCTCGTGGCAATGTTTACACGCCGCACCTGATACTCATTTGAGGCTGAGTCTACCTCGGGAAGGCCCAGGACCGGTTCAGAATCGAACTCGGGCGGCCAATTCATCGCACAGGGCACTAACCGCTTCACTACCGCGCCCCACGCTGACTGTAATCATTTCTGTCAATGACGACAAAAGCCGATCACAACAGGCCGATGAAGCCATACGTTACAAACGACAGACACTCAGGTGTGTAAAAAGCACACGGGTGCTTTGTATCAGCAGTTCCTAAAGAAGTGCATTGCGGACAACGAATTGTTCACGTGTCTGCGTGCCGTTTCAAGCTGACGATAATAATTATTGAACTGTGAAATGGTATAAACGCATCTGCATTTATAGTGTGGGGCGGGGATGGGACTCACGCAAGAGGAGCAAACAGATTGGGTTTGGGACTTAATTCCCACCAAAGCCACGTTTTACATGTTTTGTAAAACTCTAAATCCCAAAGGTGAAAGCTGCGTTAACACATCGGGAAAGCCCCAAGAGTCGCGGGTGAAACGCGCCAAGCCGCCGTGTGTGTGAGACTGCCTTTGTTGTTTTGATTTCCGTTCACAAGCCCAGCAACAGCGCTGCATGAATCCATAACTCGAGCGTCGTGTATTGTGGTGGGCGTAATAATCAATGGATATTGACTCGCTGCAATAATCACGCACGCGTTTGATTGCATGTGCACGTTGTGCCATAATCAGATGTAAATAATGCACATTCAATTCGCAGCGCATCTATAATCATCGTCATCACCAGTGCATTTCGTGGTCGCACATGTTATTTCAAAGAGCACGAGTGCCACAGGCGGAGACGATTGTGTTCATCTAATTGATCGCTAATTTGCAGCGTCATTTTTAAAATTTGGAAATTTGTACCGATGAGGCTGACGCACAATGGCCGCCTCCTGGTCGAAGAACGTGGGGGCCACGGCAGCAAAGCCGCCCCCCGAGGCCGAGCACGCCGCTGGGAGGCCGCAGCAGCGAGGCCGTTCGGCCGACCCAGTGGCCGCCACGCCGCCACCTCCGGGCGACGGGGCCGACGCTGCTCGTTCCTCCCCCCCCCCCCCCCACCTGGACACACGCATACCCCCCACGTAGAGCCCCCACCTGAACAAACACACACAGAGACCCCACGTAGAGCCCCCACCTGAACACACGCATACCCCCCACGTAGAGCCCACACCTGAACACACACACACAGAGCCCCCACGTAGAGCCCCCACCTGAACACATGCATACCCCCCACGTAGAGCCCCTACCTGAACACACACACACAGAGCCCCCACGTAGAGCCCCCACCTGAACACATGCATACCCCCCACGTAGAGCCCCCACCTGAACACACACACACAGAGCCCCCACATGAACACACACACAGAGCCCCCACCTGAACACACACACAGAGCCCCCACCTGAACACACACACACACAGAGCCCCCACATGAACACACACACACACACACCCCACGTAGAGCCCCGAGGGGAGGTCACCTGGCCGGAAGGTTTTCACCCAGAAGCCCCTCACGAGACCAATCTTCACAGTTTCCTGCGACCAGGGAACTGGGCGACCTCCCCCGAGGCTGACTCGCACCGCGGCGCCGTGACTTGGGTTGTAATCACGTGGTCACGGCGGGGGCTGCTGAGCCACCGCGGATAGAAAACACCCACACTCGACACGGACCAGCAGGCAGGTAGAGGGTGGGGCAGAGTAACGAGCGGCGGGGAAGACATGGGGCCCGCCTCTCCGCGTAGGACGTGTGCGCTTGTTCAAAGGGGCAAAAAGCGGACGTCGGAAAGAGCACTAATCCGCTAATCAAACAAGCGGGAAATCCGAGGCTCCTGATTGGACGAGAGGCCAGGGGACTGGCATCGCGTTGCCCTTGATGTAAGGGCAATAAAAGGGGGTGGACCAGGTAGTGAGGAGCAGTCGTGTTCTTCAAGGGGTCAAGATCGGAGGAGTGATCGCGCCAGCCACTGGATCGTCCGTGAGACGAGTCCCAGCGCAGCCAGGCCCCGTTCCCCACGAAGACTACGTGCAGCATCGCCCTTCCACGGCTTCCTGCACATCGGAGTAGAGCCGCGAATACGTAAGAGAGAGGCGAGTTTGGGCTTAATAACTCGGGGAGAGTAAGTGGAGCGAGAGGCAAGACAGACTGAGTCACCGGGGGGTAGGCTATACCTGCCCTGTTGACCCACACTGACACGCGTAGCTTGGTTTGTTTATTCACGGGGAATAAATCGTCAGTCGAGGATAAACCGTGTCGTGTTGTCTCTGTGAGTGCGGAGAGGAGGGTGGGGTGTCGTGAGTCGGATCGCCGGGGTGCACTGTACTTACACCCGACTGATCGCTGGCGTGCCAGCACCCGACTGCTCGGTGGAGTGCCCTGTGTTTGCGCACCAGCGGGTATTCTACCTGTTTGGGTACGCTCGCCGCTACGTGTGACTCGTAGCTAATGTGCGTGCGAGGCAAACGAACAATGTGTATGCAAGATTAACGGTGTAGCTCGTGGTTAGCGAGGGCGAGGGGGGCACGGGCGGCGCTCACGTGAGGTTGTTTACACGGCCTTCAAATCCGCTCCGGGGTACCTCCTCCAATCGGCTGCACGCGCACGGGGGACGCGACCTGCCCTCTGACCCTCGACCCCGAGTCCCGCGCGTGTGATTGGTGCGCGGCGCCGGGCAGGTAGCGGCGTCGGATTTCTTGGTGCCTGGGTACGTAGAGGGTGTGTGGACTGACCCCGGTGGCTAAGCGCCAGCCGCGGACCATGCCTCGAGCAGCAACGGTGAAGGTAGGAGAGCCGGAGGGCAGTAACCCTCCCCCGAGTACGGGAGAAGAGAGCCTCGGATCTCAAGGGAGCGGGGAGACGGAGGGCAGCATCCCCGACAATAACATCACGGGAGATCGTCAATGTCCACCGTTGAAGCTGACGGCACACAGCACAGTATATATTTTTCATGAATGCACCCGCGTTATATTAACCAGGGCGGCCGTTAGGGTCGAACCGCGAACTTCTGCAGCAAGTGGCGAAACGTGCCGTGGTGGGCCACTCGGCCTGCCACGTGGTACAACGGCTCCTGCGTGCAGAGACATCGCTCAGCAACAAGCAGCAGATTATTCACCACACACGTAAGGCTCACTGGAATGTTGCGTGTACTTTACGTCTATTATATACGTGCCTAGTGTTTATTTCAGCGTCAATGTATGAACTGACCATCAGCCGTTATCTTTAGGGCTTCACTGTGTGTATTTTTATGGCTTCATTAGTGGCGGTGTTTGCCAGGTTCGCGGCTTTGTCGCAGAGGTTCGCAGTCGGGATCCAAGCGGCCGCCCTGGTTAATACTACGGCGGTGTGTAATAACCATAACAAAACCGCGCGCTGTCTGCTTCGGAGTGGACGTTAAAGATCCCGTGACGTCGACGTCATTCGCAAGGGTAGGTCATTGTGTGCCGGCGTCTGAGTCCAGAGAATTTAACCAATTTCACAAATTTATACCGCAAATTACTCAGCGACTCCCCCCTCCTCCTCCTACTGGCAGACTGATGGCTGCAGATCACTGGTGCAAATGAGACTCCCAGCATGGTCTCTCGAGTTCTCATCCTACAGTGAGGGAAAAAAGTATTTGATCCCCTGCTGATTTTGTTCGTTTGCCCACTGACAAAGAAATGATCAGTCTATAATTTTAATGTCAAAAATGTTATAAATTGATTTGCATTTTAATGAGGGAAATAAGTATTTGACCCCTCTGCAAAACATGACTTAGTACTTGGTGGCAAAACCCTTGTTGGCAATCACAGAGGTCAGACGTTTCTTGTAGTTGGCCACCAGGTTTGCACACATCTCAAGAGGGATTTTGTCCCACTCCTCTTTGCAGATCTTATTCAAGTCATTAAGGTTTCGAGGCTGACGTTTGGCAACTCGAACCTTCAGCTCCCTCCACAGATTTTCTATGGGATTAAGGTCTGGAGACTGGCTAGGCCACTCCAGGACCTTAATGTGCTTCTTCTTGAGCCACTCCTTTGTTGCCTTGGCCGTGTGTTTTGGGTCATTGTCATTCTGGAATACCCATCCACGACCCATTTTCAATGCCCTGGCGGAGGGAAGGAGGTTCTCACCCAAGATTTGACAGTACATGGCCCCGTCCATCGTCCCTTTGATGCGGTGAAGTTGTCCTGTCCCCTTAGCAGAAAAACACCCCCAAAGCATAATGTTTCCACCTCCATGTTTGACGGTGGGGATGGTGTTCTTGGGGTCATAGGCAGCATTCCTGCTCCTCCACACACGGCGAGTTGAGTTGATGCCAAAGAGCTCCATTTTGGTCTCATCTGACCACAACACTTTCACCGTTGTCCTCTGAATCATTCAGATGTTCACTGGCAAACTTCAGACGGGCATGTATATGTGGTTTCTTGAGTAGGGGGACCTTGCGGGCGCTGCAGGATTTCAGTCCTTCACGGCGTAGTGTGTTACCAATTGTTTTCTTGGTGACTATGGTCCCAGCTGCCTTGAGATCATTGACAAGATCCTCCCGTGTAGTTCTGGGCTGATTCCTCACCGTTCTCATGATCATTGCAACTCCACGAGGTGAGATATTGCATGGAGCCCCAGGCTGAGGGAGATTGATAGTTCTTTTGTGTTTCTTCCATTTGCGAATAATCGCACCAATTGTTGTCACATTCTCACCAAGCTGCTTGGCAATGGTCTTGTAGCCCATTCCAGCCTTGTGTAGGTCTACAATCTTGTCCCTGACATCCTTGGAGTGCTCTTTGGTCTTGGCCATGGTGGAGAGTTTGGAATCTGATTGATTGATTGCTTCTGTGGACAGGTGTCTTTTATACAGGTAACAAGCTGAGATTAGGAGCACTCCCTTTAAGAGAGTGCTCCTAATCTCAGCTCGTTACCTGTATAAAAGACACCTGGGAGCCAGAAATCTTTCTGATTGAGAGGGGGTCAAATACTTATTTCCCTCATTAAAATGCAAATCAATTTATAACATTTTTGACATGCGTTTTTCTGGATTTTCTTGTTGTTATTCTGTCTCTCACTGTTCAAATAAACCTACCATTAAAATTATTGACTGATCATTTCTTTGTCAGTGGGCAAACCTACGAATACTTTTTTCCCTCACTGTAGCTACAACAATCGCACAATTTGACCTTGGGTTCATGCCGCGGTGGCGAGATGTTAACTCCCTCGCCCCTGACGCCTGTATTATTTGGAGTTTGGATGTCTCACTCTCTCCCCGTGTTTGCGTGGATTTTTCTCCGGGTCCTCCGGGGTTTCCCTCCACATTTACGAACATTCGTTTAGTATTTGGCTGCTGCTAGAACTGTCCACGTGATAAGCCACTTCGTTAAGCTATCATTTGTGGCCAGGTCGCTTCTGAATGAGAGCCATATAGCACAGTGGGCCTTACCTGGTTAAAAATACGATTTACGGACACGGCTCTCTCTCTATTTCCTTCCGAAGCCATTACAAAATATATAAATAATGTATTTTTAAAAAAACTTTTTTAAAAAACACGCTTTTATGAAATGGCAGAACTCCGCGACTCCAGGAAGTGGCCCCGAAGCTTGCCACAACGTAACTGGACCGTGGCCAATTACAGCCAACGTCAGTTGAGCGAGGACAATTAGACCCAAGCCGAAACATCTCCATATGAAGCAATTTGCAGGACCCCGGGGTCCCATCACTGCCCCGGGATGGGAAAAACCGCGTAGCGACACGAGTCTTGCCTTACCGACAACAAAATTAGTGTCAATCGATTGGCCTCGTCGAGAGCTACTCGGGGCACTAAGTTTCGTAAAAAGTTGAAAAATGACATAAACACATTAAATTCACTGCCTGGAGGGCGGGCTCGCCTTGGCAAAGCAGCTGAGGATCGACGGCTGACCGGAGGGCGTCGTCGCCACGCGCGATTGCGGCGGACACCCCCCAGGGCTTGCGTTTAGCCGGTGGGGTGGTGCCCATCGTGGTGATCGCCGCCTGCTGGCGCTTGTTGGCGCAAGTCTGGGCGGGCGGCGCATTGCTGTCGGGATCACGAGTGGGTGGACTGAAGAAAAATAATTATTAACCTGATTTTTGCGGGACCCCGGGGTCCCGCCAAATGATTAATATCTCCATATATATAAAAGGCAAAGTTGTGAATGTGTGTCTGTTCAAAATGTTTAGCTTACTTCCCGACATGCAACAAACGTGAAATTTGCCATGTGGGTACTTTCCAAACTGTACACAATGCAAAAAATATTAAAATACACTTTTGTGGGTTTTTCTTTTGGGGGGGGGGGGAGCTCAATAATGCATATTTTTTTTGCACGGCAAGTGAGCTGTAACGTCAAATCTGTCACGTGACCCGTGCATGTGGAAGCGTAACGCATTGTAGTGTAGTGGTTAGCGCGCTGCGCTACAAACCCGGCGACACGAGTTTGATTCCCGCTCACGGCCACCACCGGTGACGATTATTTGAACCGGTCTTGGGCCTCCCCTAGGTCGACTCAGCCTCAAACGCGTAACTGGTGTTGTGTGTGAACATCGCCACTGGAGAGACAAAGGCGGCCGGGCGTGGTGAATCCAAGTCCCGGCCGAAGCCGGGTAGTAAAGCTAGTCACATATAAAAACGGATGTTATTATTTTTTTAATGATAGACTATAGTATTGTCATCAGTATGACATAAGTATAGCAAGTTTGCAGTCGATACCACATTGGTAAGTGGGTTAAAATTGAGTTACAAGATTTGAGGATACAACAACAACAGACAGAGTAAGTTAAATAAAAGCGTGTAATAATCATGCGACTTTGCCAGTTAAGAATCTCGTTCAATCAAATTGTCAACCGATGTAATGGCACACACAATGAATAGGGTAGACGTGATTTCTGATAGAGATGCAGGGGGGTGGAATGGTTAGCGCACTGTTATGAATCCGGTAACCTTAGTTTGGGCCACAGCGAACAGAAATGTGCAATGAAAAAGGGCCATTGCCCGAAACGTCACCTATCATATGTTTCGTTTTTAAGGCCACACGCGGTGTTGTTATTACTGACGGCATGTGTTGAGTGTTTAGCCACGGGAACTATTGGGAACCACTTCATCAGCGTCGTCGTCGTCACACGACTGATGTTGACGGAGAGCAGCAACAACAACCCTGTACATTTACATCGCGGTGCTTGAGCCCAAGGAGTCGCGGAGGGGTGGGAAGCGACGCGTCGACCGAGGCAGGGACAGCCGCGGCCGTGGATGCACGAGAGGCGGTGGTGGGGACAGCGCGAAACGACGGGCGGAGTCCTTCCTCATCCTCCTCGGTGTAAAACCACAACACGCCCAGGGTGACCACGGGGGCATCGCTAATGGGAGCGAACACTTCACTCGCCGACACACACACTCGTGTGTGTCTGTGTGTGTTGGGGGGAGCGGTAGTGTAGTAGTGGGTTAGCGCCCTGCGCTACGAACCCGGCCACCCGAGTTCGATTTCCGCTCACGGGCCACCAACACCGGTGACGATTATCTGAACCGGTCCTGGGCCTCCCCTAGGTCGACTCAGCCTCAAATGAGTGCCTGGTGCGGTAAGCATGGCCACTGGGGAGACAAAGGCGACCGGGCGTGGTGCTGGCCACCCATCCCCTCTTATACCGTTCCGGCCTTCATAGGTGCCGTTCAGTGAAGGCTCTACGGGTACCTTAACCTATCGAGGCGGCATGTACACCACTAGTCATGGCAAAACGTCGGCGTCAACTGTGGGCCCAATCCAATGGGCTGTAAAGTAGATAAAGTAACGTTCAAGGCTACACTCACCACCAAGTAAAAATGCAATCCCATCAGTCCGCAATTGCCAGCTGGCTGCGGGACTTGCATTGAGAGACGCGGAGAGATACAGAGGTCACACGCAGGCGAGCGACTTTCATTCACAAACTGTGGTGATGATGATGGAATGTCAGTGTGGGGCTAGGGCCGGACTCGTGACGCCTCGGGATCAAGTAATGATAACGAAGTGGTGGCGGCGGCCTGCAACGAGGAGGACATGAAACAACGTGGGAGACGGAGCCATTCAACGAGCGGGCACTCGGGTGGAACGTGAACATCAGGCGCGTGGCGAGCGTCATTAACATAATGCATGCGAGCGTGCGACGTGTGGACACGCTTAACAGAAGCACACGAGCCACATTAACATAATAGATGGCGTCATTAACATAATATATGGAGTCATTAGCAGTCGATGGTGCCGTTGCCAGCGGTGATAGCCAATGGCAGCGCGGCACGGGCGGCGCCGTCACTTCCAGTCAGAGAGTTTGCGGGAAGCGCTGTGCGCGTGCGCCCCACTCCACAGTGCCGAGTTAGCGTCAGGCGGTTAACACCACACATACATACCGTATGTACTTCGTGTGTGTGTGTAGATGTATGTATCGTCACATTTCCTAGATGGTCCGGCTATCGATCGCTGTTTGGCACTTGCCCTAACGGTCTGTGAAGGCTCTACGGTCTACGGGGACCGTTGTTTTACAGTCGGAGACGGTGGGGGGGTCACCGTCACTCGTGCTGTGAGGGTCAGCAGTGAGCTGTCGGTCATCAGGGACGAGAGTGTCCCTCTCAGTGGGAGGTCACTCCACCGGGGGGAGCTCGGTGACCTGTGGGTGACCGGTGGATGCGCCTAAGGTCGGACGGACACACGTGTGAGTGTACAGGTGAGACACGTGTGTGTACAGGTGAGACACGTGTGTGTACAGGTGAGACACACGTGTGTGTGTACAGGTGAGACACACGTGTGTGTGTAGGTGAGACTGAGGGTACAGGTGAGACACACGTGTGTGTGTGGGTGAGACTGTGAGTGTACAGGTGAGACTGTGAGTGTACAGGTGAGGCACGTGTGTGTATAGGTGAGACACGTGTGTGTGTGTAGGTGAGACTGTGAGTGTACAGGTGAGACACACGTGTGTGTGTACAGGTGAGACACGTGTGTGTGTAGGTGAGACTGTGAGTGTACAGGTGAGACACGTGTGTGTACAGGTGAGACACGTGTGTGTACAGGTGAGACACGCGAGTGTACAGGTGAGGCACACGTGAGTGTACAGGTTAGGCACACGTGTGTGTACAGGTGAGACACGTGTGTGTGTGTACAGGTGAGACACGTGAGTGTACAGGTGAGACTGAGTGTACAGGTGAGGCACACGTGTGTGTACAGGTGAGACACTTGAGTGTACAGGTGAGACTGTGAGTGTACAGGTGAGGAACACGTGTGTGTACAGGTGAGACACTTGAGTGTACAGGTGAGACACGTGAGTGTACAGGTGAGACTGTGAGTGTACAGGTGAGGCACACGTGTGTGTACAGGTGAGACACTTGAGTGTACAGGTGAGACTGTGAGTGTACAGGTGAGGAACACGTGTGTGTACAGGTGAGACACGTGTGTGTACAGGAGAGACACGTGTGTAGGTGAGACTGTGTGTAGGTGAGACACGTGTGTAGGTGAGACTGTGTGTAGGTGAGACACGTGTGTGTGTGTGTAGGTGAGACACGTGCGTGTATACAGGTGAGACACGTCTGTAGTTGAGACACGTGTGTGTGTGTACAGATGAGACACGTGTGTGTGAGAAGGTGAGACACGTGTGTGTACAGGTGAGACACGTGTGTGTGAGAAGGTGAGACACGTGTGTGTGTACAGGTGAGACACGTGTGTGTGTGTGTGTGTGCATGTGAGACACGTGTGTGTGTGTGTACAGGTGAGACACGTGTGTAGGTGAGACACGGGTGTAGGTGAGACACGTGTGTGTACAGGTGAGACACGTGTGTGTTTACAGGTGAGACACGTGTGTGTGTGTGTAGGTGAGACACGTGTGTGTACAGGTGAGACACGTGTGTGTGTGTGTGTACATGTGAGACACGTGTGTGTGTACAGGTGAAACACGTGTGTGTAGGTGAGACACGTGTGTGTACAGGTGAGACACGTGTGTAGGTGAGACACGTGTGTGTACAGGTGAGACGTGTGTGTGTGTGCATGTGAGACACGTGTGTGTGTGTGTGTACAGGTGAGACACGTGTGTAGGTGAGACACGTGTGTGTGTACAGGTGAGACGTGTGTGTGTGTGCATGTGAGACACGTGTGTGTGTGTGTGTACAGGTGAGACACGTGTGTAGGTGAGACACGGGTGTAGGTGAGACACATGTGTGTACAGGTGAGACACGTGTGTGTGTGTGTGTGTACAGGTGAGACACGTGTGTGTGTGTGTGTACAGGTGAGACACGTGTGTGTGTGTGTACAGGTGAGACACGTGCGTGTGTAGGTGAGACACGTGTGTGTGTGTACAGGTGAGACTGTGTGTACAGGTGAGACACGTGTGTGTGTGTACAGGTGAGACTGTGTGTGTGTGTGTACAGGTGAGTGAGCACGTTACAGTATTTCGAGCGGACGTGCATCATAATTACTCTTGTAATCATCATCCAGCGGTGGGTGACAGGAAGCAGTGACATCCATCACCCCGTGTTGCGGATCGGCAATTGAAAGATGACGTCACAATACAATTACTATTATGACGTCATTTGCCGTGGTGATGAAATCGAGGACAGACCAGGTATCGAGCACTTGAGCGGGCGTCTGATTTATGAAACGGCGACGTGAGTCCGTGGAGCCGAGGCTGACATTCACTATTAGTTTGTGGGTCAGATGGTGTGAGTAAGTAAACTGTGTGTCGTACACCCTCCTCCACCCGACACAGCCAGTGAAAAAGTTGTCACGTGACGAACGAACGCGCAAGTGTTTTTTCACCGGTGTCTCGTTGGAGAGCGATCTCACCGCGTTTAACACTCCGGTGTCCAGTTCGGTCACGTGACAAGTCCATGAATTGGCGGTGTCGGGTGGAGGAGGGTTTCACGACACAACAATATTACGGCACCTACGCCATCCGACCCAACGACTGACGATGAATCGCAACGTCGGTGGCAAAATCCTCCGCGTTGAATTCAGCCCGACCCCATCAAGACGGCCGTCCACCACGTCGCGAGGTTTGCTCGTTGAGCACAGGTGAGTTGCCACGGCCGATGTCTGGGTGATCGTGCCGGCCAGGTGTAAGAATCAACGCGATGTCGTGAGGCCTGTTTAGTCAGGAAAGCCTCGCTGAGCCTCGTGACTCAGGAAGGGCCGACCAGGTTTGGGCTTGATTCAAGATGTTTCCCTCTGGGGCCTACAACATAGCGACCAGTCTGTGGAAATACAACAGAGTCCTGTGCGTTATAATAATACTTTCATTTTATACAGCGTCATTCATGCTAATAGCATCCCAGAACGCTGTGCATTAATTAAATATGAGGACCAAATCCCATATACAGTGACTGTCAAGCAAATTTAAACCTTAACTACAAAATAAAAAATGAATATCTTCTTTGGTTACAAATTAATAAATGGCACCACAACAAAAAGCACAAACAACTAAATAGTGATCACAATAAAGATGATGATAACTGTCACGCTTGAGATTTGGGATGCTCTCTGCCTGCAAAACTGCACCTCGCCACTGAGATTCTTCTAGTTAGAATGAAACTAAAAACATCCTCATTTTCAAGGATATGTACGGTAAACTCATTGTGTGTGTTTTTGTAAACATTTTACTGTAAGGCGCACCTGAAGCCCTTCACCGTGTCTTTTGCGCCTTTCAAAACGTCAATACATAAATAAATGAACTGAGGGTCAAATGCGACTTTGAAACTCCCTCTCCGTGGCCAATCGCACGCAGACACCCTGCTGGAGCGTTGTCCAAGCGTAACGCGAGCAGCAAGCGGCGTGTCGACTGGGCAGAGAGTGGCGCGTGCAGGGACGAGAGCGGCCGAGCGCGCTGTCTTGTCAACACACCGTTGCCAGGTCGCAAACACTGCCCTCCGGGACCCGATTAGTGCGCCTAAGATGCTCGCGGTGATGGATAAGTATCGTTAGCGGGCCGCTGTCAAGTGGTCGGCCATGTTTGGTCGCGGCCCGGTTGATTTGTGTGAAGTGAAGTTGCGGGCCGTAGATTCCGCGAGCCCGGCGGGTAACCGAGTGTCCACGGCAGGCCCGGGTGAGATCGGCAGCTCGCAACGGTTGTCGTGTCAACGTGGGCAGGATAAACTCACGGTCCCCTTTGTGTCTTCCTCAGCATGGCTTCCGGCAGAGAGGAAGGGACATTGACAACGCCCGTGAGTGGACACCAAATGCACCCCCCCCCACCTCTCCTCTCCGTTTCTTATTCATTTTCATTCCACTGCCCTCCCCACGCCGTGCGGGTATGCGTGGGAGTTGTTTGACCGCGCAGCTGAGTGGGTGCGGGTCAGCGCAAGAGCCGTGTTTACATGCACCAATGTGACATTCAAACAGAGCGCCCCATATACATGCAGCAGGCCTATGACCGACTTATCCGGAGTGCGCCCGATCTCATGAGGTCTCGGCAGCTAAGCGGCGTGAGGCCTGGATAGTGCTTGGGCGGGCGACCGCTACCGTGCGCAGGTCGTCATGTCGTGGTGGAGGGCCCTCATCCGGCAGTGGACCCACGGAAAGCGCCGTACACGTTTAATATTCACCACGCCGCTGTTTGCAGGTGTCGCCCGAGCACGACCCAGACAACGAACATTTCTTCTTCGAGAACGACTACCCTTCAAACCCGCAGCAACGCGGCACCGTGCTGGGTGAGCATTGCCAAGACAAAATCTAGCCTGAACAGATTGTTGGGGCAAGTGCTGTTAGTGAGCGGCGCCTATGAAGGCTGGCACGGCACACAAGGGGGTTGGTGGCCAGCATCACGCCCGGCTGCCTTTTTTTGCTCCCTCGTGGCGATGTTTACACACCGCAACAGGTACTAATTTGAGTCAACTGATAGTTCGATTCCCGCTCACGGCCAACGCCGTGATCCTCAACGTCACGCGAAGCCTCTGTGTCATCACAAAGGTCGCCTGCTCACAGGCCAATCAGGAGCTACCATTTAATTATTCATTCACCTGGGAAGCCCACTGAGCTATATAGCTCTTTTTCAGAAGCGACCTGGCCACAAATAATAGCTCACCAAAGTGGCTCAATAGCGTGGACATTTATAGCAGCCAAATACTCTAAATGCAAGTTGATTATAAACGTGGAAGGAAAAACCGGAGGACCCGGAGAAAAATCCACGCAACTTTAGGGAGGCCATGTAAACTTCAATTATACAGACGTCAGGTTTCAGAAATGAACCCACCACCTCCTCCATACCAGGCGATGGAGGTAACATCTCGCCACTGCTGGCCATTGCAAGCCGAGTGACGTCGTGGGTGAATGTGTTCAGGGAACAACCCAAATGTGTTCCTCATGCGGATTGTGAAATTACAGCACGCATAGCTGCGCTGCTGCTGCCTCCGCTCACAAACAGCAAGAAGGCAAGACTCCCATCATGCCTTGCGCGCAATGTCATGCTGACACCGCGTTGCCTGCTCATTGATGGGGCTGGGCGAATTTGAGTACATGCCGTGTAGTGGTCACATGACATGCATGCAAGGGATGATGGGAGTCATGCCTTCCTGCCGTTTGTGAGCAGCGGTAGCAGCACACGTTTTTTTACGTGCTGTTATTTGATATTGTTTACAGCCCGTACATATATTATTCTGTTGTGTTGATGGGCATTGTTGTCGCTTACGGAACGGGTTTCCGATCGAGCATGCGGTTTATTGACCCTCAATGTCCATGCTGGCTGCAGAATTCCTGTCGGGTGAGGAGCGCGACTTGTACAGCGAGCACAACGTCAGATTCTGGATGAGCTCGGGAACCGCTCCCCACGACAGCCGGGTAACTCGCACAAGGCATCCGCAATCCGTCAGTCGCCCGTCCGCTCACTCACTCTCACCCGCAAATCACTAACTTGCGTAAAGACCACGTGCGGCAACGTTGCCCCCACTGGCAGACTATACCCATCCATTAGGCATCGCACCTTCCGGATGCCTTTGGGCAATGAGGATGGTGCAAATACCAAATACGGCGCGATTGGGTGTTTGAAAGTTCGTAACCTGAACTCGCCACGGTGGCAAGATGTTAACTACCTCGCCAGGCATACAGGAGGTCGTGGGTTCAAACCTGACCCTGATGCCTGTTGTATATATTTGGAGTTTGCATGTTCTCCCTGTGCTCGTGTAGATTTTTCTCAGGGTCCTCCAGTTTTTCCCTCCACATTTATAAACAAGCGTTTAGAGTATTTGGCTGCTATGAATGTCCACGTGATGAGCCACTTCGTTGTGCTGTAATTTGTGGCCAGGTCGCTTCTGAAAAAGAGCTGTATAGCTCAGTGGGCCTTACCTGGTAAAATAAAAATCGTTACAAATAGTAAAATAATATCTGTGTTTTTGTTTGTGTTTCTTGTGCCAGCCTTTCGGGAATATTATGAAACACCTGAAGGAATTGTTTCCTGGTGCCAGCCATAGCACGTCCATCATGAAGTTCCTCGCACACGTGGTCCGCATCGAATGTGAGTGACTCCGCGTTCATCTTTTTCCAGGATTATTCGCCGCAGTCAAAGCCTGGCAGGGCCTCTAGGCGAGTGGGGGGGGGGGGGGTCAGTAGGCAGCGTCGCAGGTTTAAGTATCAGAATCGGAATGTTTATTTCTCCTGGAGAAATCCGATGAGCTATGAAGCTCTTTTTCACAAATCTGGTGGGGGCAGGTCAGCAAGTTACAACAACAAACAATAGAAAAAATGATAGGACTGCAAAGTATAGGAAAGGTAAGCAAATTACTAAGATAAATACGTAAAATAGATCATGTATATAAGTTCAAATTGCAAAAGGACATCGGTTCCCAAGCTTGGGAAAGGCAGCAAAACAAGAGTAAGAACAGTTCCAGACACCACTAAGACAACACCACACAGTGCCTCTGTAGTGATACACTCAGAGACACTAGGAGTAGCAGGCACTCTATTTATTACAGCCTCCACAGGGTACAAGGGGGAACTACACTTTCAGTCAGGACAGCTAACAGACTGCCTGACTGACGACGCCGAGAAGGTGAAGACGGTGACGAAGACTCCAGTAGCCCGACGGGATTCCACTCCAAGCAACAGCCCCAAACCTTCGCTCGGGGTCCCCTTTTATCCTCCTAGCCTGGCCTCGCTCCGCCCCCGGCCACGCCCCCCTTCTAGAACCTACTCGTGGGTTCCCGGCTTACCTCACTTGCCCCCTCTATCACCTTTGCCCTACATCTCTCTCTCTGCTTATCACGTGATCTGCTGACAGACAGGATTGCTGCAACTGCAGATTCCCTTTTCTGCCAGCAACCCGCGCTATGCTCCATGGTGACCCATTCCATGTCACTACACCTCAATAAAATTGCACTTACAAATGTAACTGTCAATACATGGGTAAGGATAAAAGTTAACCAGAAGGGCAAGCAAAGGCATCCCGTTATCTGCACTCATCAGCGCTTGTTTGTCGATAAACGATAATTATTTTTTCTTCCCTTCTGTTTGCTTTTTCGCCGGTGCGCTGTGGGATCCGGTTGGCCGAATGTTTGAACCAACTGACCAGAGCCCTGCTCCGGGTTTAACACAAAGCACTCGGTTGGGAAGTGCCGAGCGTCACTGAATGTTTGAGAATAAACCAAAATAATACATTTGTCATCGTAGCCAAAGCTGTCGTCGATGCCTCCACACCTAGCCCAGGAGAAAGCGTCGAGAGGGCTCGGGGAAGCTTCCTTCCGTTAATACGATATCTCTCGCCCTCTCTCAAGCGGTAGGCTGCGTTTGCACGGGGGAATGGAATGGAGTGTGGCGTGTGGACCCTAGAAGCCGCCAAGTAGGGCCACGTTTTACGTGGGCTGTGTTGTCCACGGTCAACACTCGATTATGAGAGGTAATTGTGGGGATAGGTGGCCCGGATAGAACAAACAACACGGCTAACGCCAAACGCGGGAGATAATCTACGAGCGCGTAGCTACGGCAGAGAGTGTCGAGTTCAACACTCCTCGGATAACGGGGTAGGGGGGTAAAGATAAGACGGAGAAGGCGTCGTGCGTTTTCATCGCTTGTCACAGCTGTCGACGAGTGGGGAGCAGATAATGAGGACTCAAACTAGCATGCTCCGTCGAGGTATCTTTTTTTCCACAGTTAACTTGCAACCTGGATACAGGGCGCCTCTATGGGTTATTGAGGCCTGCTCTTTGACGCCACTGGCCACACATCTGCAAACTGGTTGTCGTACTCGCGGACAGCCGACTGCCACACCGCGGCACAATTCCGGCACGCGCTTCGCGTAACGCCGTTTGTCATCCTGCCCTCCGCCGTGCCTCGCTGTCGGTGGCCCCCAGACCACACGGAGAGCATCGTTCGTCTGTCGAGCTTCTGCGACCTGGTGCGCTGGTTCGGGCCCTTCAGGGAAATCGTCTACAATCAGAAGAAGACGTGCGTGTGCCTGTGCAACGTGAGTTCCGCTCGTGCACCCATGTGGGGATTAGCCGCCGGGCGTGCGACCGAACGGACGGCCCGGTGGGAATTGCGAAATTAGCGACGGAAACATTCGTCAACCAAGCGTGTTTATCTTAGTCAACGATGACCGTGAGTGGATGACAGTTGTCAAGCGTGACGATGATTGCCACTGCCCACTAACACCACCACCATTATGCCCATCATCTTCATCACTATCACCATAATAATCACTGTCATCACCACAATAAAGACAGACTGAGGTAACTTAGTAACGTTATCGGAGACCTCGGTGGCCTGAGGAAGACCGATGATGCTGACTGGCTGTGTATGCATTGAAAAATATTTACCTGCTTCACTGGCTGGGAAGGAAATTGTGCACCCCTCACCAACATTTAAACTCTCAACGCTGAGGCGAGACTCAACCTCACCACACTAAGACAAGACTCAACCTCACCACACTAAGACAAGACTCAACCTCACCACACTAAGACAAGACTCAACCTCACCACACTAAGACAAGACTAAACCTACCACACTAAGACAAGACTAAACCTCCCCACACTAAGACAAGACTAAACCTCACCACACTAAGACAAGACTAAACCTACCACACTAAGACAAGACTAAACCTCCCCACACTAAGACAAGACTAAACCTACTCATGCTAAGACAAGACTAAACCTACCACACTAAGACAAGACTAAACCTCCCCACACTAAGACAAGACTAAACCTCACCACACTAAGACAAGACTAAACCTACCACACTAAGACAAGACTAAACCTCCCCACACTAAGACAAGACTAAACCTCCCCACAGTAAGACAAGACTAAACCTCCACACACTAAGACAAGACTCAACCTCACCACACTAAGACAAGACTAAACCTCCCCACACTAAGACAAGACTAAACCTCCCACACTAAGACAAAACTAAACCTCCCCACACTAAGACAAAACTAAACCTCCCCACACTAAGACAAGACTAAACCTCCACACACTAAGACAAGACTAAACCTCCACACACTGAGACAAGACTAAACCTCCCACACTAAGAAAAGACTACACCTCCCCACACTAAGACAAGACTAAACCTCCCACACTAAGACAAAACTAAACCTACCACACTAAGACAAGACTAAACCTCACCACAGTAAGACAAGACTCAACCTCACCACACTAAGACAAGACTAAACCTCCCCACACTAAGACAACACTAAACCTACCCACACTAAGACAAGACTCAACCTCCCACACTAAGACAAAACTAAACCTACCCACACTAAGACAAGACTAAACCTACCACACTAAGACAAGACTCAACCTCACCACAGTAAGACAAGACTCAACCTCACCACACTAAGACAAGACTAAACCTCCCACACTAAGACAAAACTACACCTACCCACACTAAGACAAGACTAAACCTCCCACACTAAGACAAGACTAAACCTCCCCACACTAAGACAAGACTAAACCTCCCCACACTAAGACAAGACTAAACCTCCCACACTAAGACAAAACTAAACCTCCCCACACTAAGACAAGACTAAACCTACCACACTAAGACAAGACTAAACCTCCCACACAAAGACAAGACTAAACCTCCCACACTAAGACAAGACTAAACCTCCCACACTAAGACAAAACTAAACCTCCCCACACTAAGACAAGACTAAACCTCCCACACTAAGACAAAACTAAACCTCACCACACTAAGACAAGACTAAACCTACTCATGCTAAGACAAGACTAAACCTACCACACTAAGACAAGACTAAACCTCCCCACACTAAGACAAGACTAAACCTCACCACACTAAGACAAGACTAAACCTACCACACTAAGACAAGACTAAACCTCCCCACACTAAGACAAGACTAAACCTCCCCACAGTAAGACAAGACTAAACCTCCACACACTAAGACAAGACTCAACCTCACCACACTAAGACAAGACTAAACCTCCCCACACTAAGACAAGACTAAACCTCCCACACTAAGACAAAACTAAACCTCCCCACACTAAGACAAAACTAAACCTCCCCACACTAAGACAAGACTAAACCTCCACACACTAAGACAAGACTAAACCTCCACACACTGAGACAAGACTAAACCTCCCACACTAAGAAAAGACTACACCTCCCCACACTAAGACAAGACTAAACCTCCCACACTAAGACAAAACTAAACCTCCCCACACTAAGACAAGACTAAACTTACCCACACTAAGACAAAACTAAACCTACCCACACTAAGACAAGACTACACCTCCCCACACTAAGACAAGACTAAACCTCCCCACACTAAGACAAGACTAAACCTCCCCACACTAAGACAACACTAAACCTACCACACTAAGACAAGACTAAACCTCACCACAGTAAGACAAGACTCAACCTCACCACACTAAGACAAGACTAAACCTCCCCACACTAAGACAACACTAAACCTACCCACACTAAGACAAGACTCAACCTCCCACACTAAGACAAAACTAAACCTACCCACACTAAGACAAGACTAAACCTACCACACTAAGACAAGACTCAACCTCACCACAGTAAGACAAGACTCAACCTCACCACACTAAGACAAGACTAAACCTCCCACACTAAGACAAAACTACACCTACCCACACTAAGACAAGACTAAACCTCCCACACTAAGACAAGACTAAACCTCCCCACACTAAGACAAGACTAAACCTCCCCACACTAAGACAAGACTAAACCTCCCACACTAAGACAAAACTAAACCTCCCCACACTAAGACAAGACTAAACCTACCACACTAAGACAAGACTAAACCTCCCACACAAAGACAAGACTAAACCTCCCACACTAAGACAAGACTAAACCTCCCACACTAAGACAAAACTAAACCTCCCCACACTAAGACAAGACTAAACCTCCCACACTAAGACAAAACTAAACCTCACCACACTAAGACAAGACTAAACCTACTCATGCTAAGACAAGACTAAACCTCCCACACTAAGACAAAACTAAACCTCCCCACACTAGGACAAGACTAAACCTACCCACACTAAGACAAGACTACACCTCCCACACTAAGACAAGACTAAATCTCCCACACTAAGACAAGACTAAACCTACCCACACTAAGACAAAACTAAACCTCCCACACTAAGACAAGACTAAACCTCCACACACTAAGACAAGACTAAACCTCCCACACTAAGACAGGACTAAACCTCCCACACTAAGACAAGACTAAACCTACCCACACTAAGACAAGACTAAACTTACCCACACTAAGACAAGACTAAACCTCCACACACTGAGACAAGACTAAACCTCCCACACTAAGAAAAGACTACACCTCCCCACACTAAGACAAGACTAAACCTCCCACACTAAGACAAGACTAAACCTCCCCACACTAAGACAAGACTAAACTTACCCACACTAAGACAAAACTAAACCTACCCACACTAAGACAAGACTACACCTCCCCACACTAAGACAAGACTAAACCTCCCCACACTAAGACAAGACTAAACTTCCCACACTAAGACAAGACTAAACCTCCCACACTAAGACAAGACTAAACCTCCCACACTAAGACAAGACTAAACCTCCCCACACTAAGACAAGACTAAACCTATCCACACTAAGACAAGACTACACCTCCCCACACTAAGACAACACCAAACCTCACCACACTGAGACAAAACTCAACTTCACTAGGCTGAGATTGTAACTAACAAAATCCACACCTATGAACGAAGTGATTTTGTGTTGTCTTCTTGGTGGTGCCTTCCCGCACTAGCTGGAGTTGCTCATGATGGAGTCACAGGTGCTCGTGTCGAAGCAGAAAATGAGGTATGGGCAGAGGAGCACACAGATCGGAGGTCAGAGGTTAGGGATGCAGAAGCACTGGAGTTGGGCGGCTGAGGGCAAGTGACATGGCTGAGCGGCACCACGTTTGTCACCGTAGTTCATGCCCAGCGGCCGCCCCGGTTAATACCGTTCACCATAAATACTACGCGCCGTCCACTTCACGGTGCACGTTAAAGATTCCGCGACATTTTACGCAAGCACAGGAGGCCGTGTGTGCCAGCGTCGTGGCCCACATTTGCCAAATTAGAGAAATGACGTCGACAATTAAGTGGGAAAAGCCACGCGGCAACATCGCCCTCTACCGTGAAACGACCGCGGACAAATACCGAAGCACGGCCCTCCGTGCTGGCCTCGCGCTGCGCGAGCGGCACAATTACGATGTGCTCATGGTCTGATTGAAATTTCAGTGCCATTAGCCGGCACTCATTTCTTTCATTAATTTGAGGGGTCGCACAATGGACTGTTCATGAAGTACAGGTCACATGTCTGACCACCACGTGTCCGCCCCGAGCGATGAACCACCCCCACCCAGTGCAGTACTTGTACACGCTGGAACTGGCATCGTCCGTAGATGTTCACATATTTGACCTCTTCACAAATCCTACTGTACCCGAGTCCCCAGCGATTAGGATATCGAATACGCGACGTCGTATTGTGCCCCGTGCCATGGGATGTTGCCATCGTGCCACCGTGATCACACTGGACTTGCATTGCAGGGATCGCACGTTCCATTTGATCTCCCGGCGTGCCAGTTAAAACAATGGACACGTTTCTTAGGTCCCACCGCCTCTGTCCACCCAGCGGTATAAATTACTTCGCCATGGTCGGTCCATTGTAAGGCGGCATGTGGTGGGGTAAAGTGTGGGTACTCCTATACCTTTCAAGATTTCTGCCCAGTGTGGAAAAGTATTCCAAAATTCCCCGGTGGAGAGATGTTATCTGCCTTGCCTGGTATACAGGAGGTTGTGGGTTCAATCCCGACCCTGACACCTCTATATTTGGAGGTTGCATGGATTTCTCTCTGGATCCAGTTTTTCCCTCCACATTTAGAAACATGCGTTTAGAGTATTTGGCTACTATAAATGTGCACGTGATAAGCCACTTCGTTGAGCTATCAATTGTGCCCAGGTCGCTTCTGAAAAATAACTTTCTAGCTCAGTGGGCCTTAACTGGTAATACAAATAAAAGTATAGTTGAGTTTATTTAAATATTCCCTCTCGAGGGGCTCTCTAGTGCTCCCTCTGGAGTGGACGGTGGAGGTCTCTCCGCCACCCCTTCCGCCAGCGGTGGCACGAGCGAGCAATTGCAGGGGCTGCGCCTTCACCTTTGCGCCTCTGCCACACCTCCTTTCCCCTTAGCTGGTTCGCGGGTCACATGAACAGTGCGGCGGCGGAGGAGAAACTGCGGGGGCGACCTAGCGGCACCTACCTGGTGCGCTTCTCCGAGTCGGAGCGCGAAACGGGCAGCTTCGCGCTGTCCATCGTTGTCGCTGGCGGTGGTGGCACGGAGCACGTGACCATCAAGGTGAGCCGACTCCACCGCCCCACCTCCTCTTCCGCCACGGTGACCAGCGTCCCTCCTACAGCAGACCACCCCTGGCTTGTGGCAGAGGCTCGCGGTTCGAGCCCCGCGGCCGCCCTGGTTAACGCTGCCCCGGGCTATTAACCGTTAATGCTGCACGTTGTCTGCTTCGTGGCAGACGTTAAAGATACCACGATGTTACGTTGAACTGCTTCCGTGCCGTACGCAGCCAACTGTGCCAATCGGAGGTGCAATCCCGAGTGAGAGGAAGCCACGTGTACTGATGTCGTGGTCCAAATTAGCCAGATTATAATAATTGTCCGCAAAATAATGATGATAATAGAGCCCCCCCGTTCTGAGCGTCCTCACAAATGCAGTTCCTTATCTTTTTTCCGTAAACATCGGCGTGGGAGTGGTGGTGCAGTGGTTAGCGCAACCTTGCGATGAGCCCAACGGCCTGGGTTTGATTCCCGGTAGCGACTAACATCGGTGGCCAGTAGTGACATCCGTGACGGTCCTAGACCCCAACCCCTGCTTCACCAACCCACACCGACCAGTGTGGTGAAGTATGGTTCATAAAAGTTGCCAATGACGGACACAGCGTGGGGGAAGCAGTGCAGTGACACGAGGAAATTAAGGCATCGGTAGCATGTCTGCGTGTTAACCGGTATCGTGCCGGAGTGTTAACTGGTATCGTGCCGGAGTGTTAACCGGTATCGTGTCGGAGTGTTAACCGGTATCGGGCCGGAGTGTTAACCGGTATCGTGCCGGGGTGTTAACCGGTATTGTGTACATCTCTGCCATTGTTTCTGCCATCATCAACATGAACTCTGATGTGGGCAGGTATCTCAACCACCGTGGGCTAGTGTACAGTGGGCTAGTGTACAGTGGACTAGTGTACAGTGGGCTAGTGTACCCTGGGCTAGTGTACAGTGGGCTAGTGTACAGTGGGCTAGTGTACAGTGGGCTAGTGTGCAGTGGGCTAGTGTACCCTGGGCTAGTGTACCCTGGGCTAGTGTACAGTGGGCTAGTGTACAGTGGGCTAGTGTACCGTGGGCTAGTGTACAGTGGGCTAGTGTACCCTGGGCTAGTGTACCGTGGGCAAGTGTACAGTGGTCTAGTGTACAGTGGGCTAGTGGACAGTGGGCTAGTGTACAGTGGGCTAGTGTACCCTGGGCTAGTGTACCCTGGGCTAGTGTACAGTGGGCTAGTGTACCGTGGGCTAGTGTACAGTGGGCTAGTGTGCCCTGGGCTAGTGTACCCTGGGCTAGTGTACCGTGGGCTGGTGTACAGTGGGCAGTGTATCATGGGCTAGTGTACAGTGGGCTAGTGTACAGTGGGCTAGTGTACCCTGGGCTAGTGTATCATGGGCTAGTGTACACTGGGCTCGTGTACAGTGGTCTAGTGTACAGTGGGCTAGTGTACAGTGGGCTAGTGTACAGTGGTCTAGTGTACACTGGGCTCGTGTACAGTGGGCTAGTGTACAGTGGGCTAGTGTACAGTGGGCTAGTGTACCGTGGGCTAGTGTACAGTGGGCTAGTGTACAGTGGGCTAGTGTATCATGGGCTAGTGTACAGTGGGCTAGTGTACATTGGGCTAGTGCACAGTGGGCTAGTGTACAGTGGGCTAGTGTACCGTGGGCTAGTGTACCGTGGGCTACTGTACAGTGGGCTAGTGTACAGTGGGCTAGTGTACCCTGGGCTAGTGTACAGTGGGCTCGTGTACCCTGGGCTAGTGTACCGTGGGCTAGTGTACAGTGGGCTAGTGTACAGTGGGCTAGTGTACCGTGGGCTAGTGTACAGTGGGCTAGTGTACTGTGGGCTAGTGTACAGTGGGCTAGTGTATCATGGATTCGTGTACCCTGGGTTCGTGTACCCTGGGCTAGTGTACAGTGGGCTAGTGTACAGTGGGCTAGTGTATCATGGATTCGTGTACCCTGGGCTAGTGTACCGTGCGCTCTGTAATCATTTCCACCGTTGTCTTCCCTGCGAGCTATTCCGCTGATCACTTCATCTCAAGCTCTCTCCATCCTGTTTCATTCTTGAACGTTCTTTGTTTCACTGAACGTCCCCCCTTGCTTCCTTGAAGTCGTCAAGCAGCATTTTCCTGCCTCTGCCTCTTGGGGATTTTGCCAACATTCTCTTTTATAACTCAACTACTGTCAGGCTTCTCGCCTGTTAGGAATGTGCCCAATCCACACGTTTAGCTTGCCTCGTGTGGGTGATCGGCAGGAACTGATGTACGTTTGCCATTTGTATTTATATACTTGATCTATTTTTACACGTCCTATACTTTGCACTCCGATCGTTGTCGGTAATGTTTGTCGTTATAACTGCCTGATCCGTGAAAAAGAGGTTCATTGCTCATCGGATTTCTCCAGGATCAATAAAGATTTTGAATCTGATCATCAGCTTGTAGTAGATGCTCACCGCCAATATTCTGATTCGTGACTGATTACTAGGTTATAGATTTAATTCGGACTTCATGGATCTTGCCCTTGGCCTATTCTCAAGCCGTCCCCCGCCGTTTCTAAATGCTACATTTGTTTGCGTGAGAATTATTCTCACCGCCATTAACAATAATAACTGTCGTGTCGTTGACCGTTTGTACTCCACTTGGCCACCTGATTTGTTTGGCTCTGCAGGGGGTTGGAAGGTTTCACGACAGATATTTATCCGGATCATTACGTGGTGTGAAAGAATCATACGCACCCATCATCAGCCTCATCAAACACAGCATCATCAACATCAACAGCTGCCGTTCGCCACTAAGTGGCGGTGATGTCAACACTGCGCTTGTGCCAGGCTATGTGCACTTTGAGACCACTTGAAGTGTCGAAGGCTCGCTGACAGGTGATCACGGGACAGACCCAGCTGCCATGGGTTGACTGGCTGAAATGACTGGCAGATGCATCAGCTGTGTCCCCCACCATGTCAACTTGCTGTGTTTTAGCCACCCAGTGTTCTGCACGTTGTTGTGAGAATCGCTCCTCTGCCCTCCGTTGTTGTTGGAGAGCAACTGCCTCCATCTGCCCAGTAGCATCCTTCACAAGCCGCCTCCATAGAGGTTGATCTTGACACCGCTGGTGCCCGTCATTGCCAAGTCCACTCAGCTATACATCCTTCTGTACCAGATCAGTCCATCTTTTCTTGAGCCCCCTCTATCTGGCTAAACAGAAGCTACTTGGGCATGCGCTGGCTGGGCATGTAGGCCGCGTGACCCAGCCAACGCCTTACCTGCCAGAGGAGCTCACCGATGATGGTACTGTGTCCAGACCTGTCAAGGATCTGTGAGCACCTCACAAATTCCAGTCTGCAGGTTAAACCCAGGATGCATCGTCGGCAGGCCAGCCTGAATGTTTCAAACCGACGCAGCGTCATCACACGCATCGCGCATCAGCACCGGCATCCTTCCTTCCACAATGTCAATCCGTCAAGCGGTCACCTGTTGAGGATGCGTCCGATCGTTTGCCCTTCCCTCGATTGTTTTCACGAGCCTTCTCTCCTCGGGAAACGCCTCTCCAGAACCTCCCCGCCGCATTACCCGTTGGTCTCCCCTCCCCGTGCACGCCGTCTCGCTCGCTGGCAGGGCGACCCCAAGATGGTGAACTCGGAGGTGGCGGCGGCGAGAGACGATCCCAACCTGTGGCTGGAGTACTGCGCGGACAGCGACGGGCGCAGGTACCCCAGCCTGCCCGTGCTGATGAACAAGCGGCTCATGGAAGACGCCTTCCACGATGACCACGAGGACACCGCCTGCGAGGCAGCGTGCCCCGACCTGCCGCTCAACGCCATATTCAAGGCCTACAAGAACAAGTCCTGAGTCTCACGGCGATCGGCGGCGGGGGTGAGGCCTGCATCACGTGGGGCCGTCTGCGTGCTTCGGGAGCATTCTTGCCACGCGTGCCGGTTGTAAAACGATCACTTTTTTGCATCCGTCATCTCCGTCGTCGTCAGCCGTCGTCCGTACACTGCGTGAGGGTCTCCCCAAGCCGTCGCCATCTCTCACGGTCTGAGTCCGCACGGAGCCGGCAGCGTCGCGGTGTCCTCCCTGGTGTGTTCCCTTCTTGCCGGGCTGTGAGCGCCCGACTCACGGTAAGACGTTTCGTCCGGCACTGCAAGCGTCCGCAGCTGCGCTGATCGAGTACCGGAGGGGAGTATTTTCGACCTCACAGCCACTGCGTTTGTAGTTTTAGCGCCACGCTCCCGTCACTTCTCGCACTGCCAGGGGCGTATTACCGAGGCGGAAGTGGCAGAGGTGTGAATGTTAACTTTTTGTTTGACCACCAAAGTTATTTTTTTATTTCCTCTTTGGCTCTCGGTAAGGAATAGGTTCCCCACTCCTTGCGTACACCTCTCACACCTCTTGCCAACACTGAACTCGACCCATTCAACAGGGGCGCAACTATGGGGTATGGCAGCGAATGCGACGCATCGGGGCACAGTTGGCCACAAGGAGGCCCCGAAGCAACAGATAAACAAGTAACAAAATGTGAAGAAAACGTATTTAGAAAAATATGAATACAAAATTATCTGCGATCTACCGTGGACCAAGCCCATATCAATAGAGCAGCATCAAATTGTTTGATCCACCTCTTTGAGGAAATCCTAGAGCGATGGGCTGGCATGTAAGATGCAACGATTACTTAATTGTGAGTATTGAAACCTTTACATCTTTTGTTATTAAAAACGTCACCGTGAGACTGTTGTTGTGAGATACGCACAACAACAACAAAGAATTCTAGCCTACATATTATTGTATACGGGGTCAAAAACGATCCGTAGCTATTTCAGTAAGAGTGAGTCGGGAGAAAGGATCTTACATAGCCCCCCCCCCCCCCCCCCCATTGAAATAGGGAGTTGCGCCCCTGCCATTTAACTTCATTCACACTCTCAACCGACGTCACCCTCGCTGAACCTCACTCTTACTTCCCGCTCGCCTGCCCTTTCTACATATGCATGCACGTTGAACTTCCTTCGCACCGTACGTACCACGTTTGCAAGCGAGACTTCTCCTGGCCTCCTGAGTCCTCGCCTGGTCAAACAAAACAAACCCGACTTGATTCTGCCACGCTCACCCTTACCGGAGGTGGTCCTCACCGGCAACGTATGTGCCTCACCCCACGCTACCGCTCCATCACTTGCACTCATTGATCTCTGGCTGTGCCCTCACCAGCTTCATTCGATGCTCACCCAGTCTCACCTTTTCCGGCGTTGCCTGCATTACTTTGCTTTTATCCCTCAGAACCTGCAAGCAGAATTCAAATCAGAATATGTATTTAAACTGCCATTCGATGAGCTATAAAGCTCTTTTTCACAGATGTCCAGTAGGGGCCGGTTAGAATGTTACTACAACAAACATTGCTGTGGTTGTTCCACCTGATGACGATTGCTTGTGTTGCGATTGAAACGTCGTGATTTGTTTTATTGCTACCTACGTGACTTTACCTGAAAGAACCAAAGAGTTATGGATCCCTGCAGTCACAAAAACTTCAAATCAAGATTGAACACGATAGTAGTTCAAAGTACAAGCGAGGTAAACAAACCAACTAAACACAAACAAATACAACAACTCAACCATCCCCATCCTACCAGGCAAAGCCCACTGAGGGATTAACTCATTTTTTAGAAGCCACACAATCGGGCCTAACTTCCTTGCTAATGTTATCCACCAACTTTGCTATTCTTACCCAAGGCATGCTTTTTCAACGGTTTTATTTAACTTCACTTGTGTTTGTCGTGGTCAAATCTTGTAATTAAAAGTTAGTCTACTTCCTGTTGTCCAATCAATTCCAAATTTTGCACACGTACTCAGATCCGGTGGCAATTCATCAAGTAATTGCCTCCTTTCAAGCAATTAACATTTTTGTATGGACGGCTTATTAATTATATATTTTTGTGTAGGTCAAAAACGCCGCGGTCCCTAAACTGTGGAATTGGCTCGCACAAAAAGCAGGCGCCACGTGTCTCAGGCGCCATTGACGTACTTCTCATAGACCGTGAGTTAAACGAAGTTGTTAATAAAAACGTTGTTTTAAAAAAACATTTTTTAAAAGAGTTAATTTTATAACATAAATTCAAGTCGGCTTTTTTGAGTTCAGTATTTGGTGATACTGGTGCTGATACTGGACATCTTTGAGAAAAAGCTTTATAGCTCATTGTATTCCTCCAGTAACACATTCGTTAGGAACAAGAAATTTAACCGGTGACGTTTTGGGCAATGACCCTTCTTCAGAGCACAGTGAGGTTGAGTGACGTTGCCCAACATATACTTTTTAAGGTCACGTTGTTATTGATGAACGTCTGGAGTTTTTAAAATTAATTTTGAGTTCACTTTCTACGAAGTATTGGAGGCCGGTTCTTGATTTTGCATATTGGTGAGCGTGATGTTTCCAGGTTTATCCCGTTAATATGATGTACATGCTTGATGTTGCACTCAGGTGGGTCGGTTTCACCTCGTGGTAGCGTACATGACTGGCAGTTAGCAAAGCTGTGAGAACCAAGAGCAGTACTCGCGGCCCATATAATCGTCATTATTGTTACCATCTTTTTTTTTAAATCAAAAAATGTCCAGTGCAAGTGTGTATTTTTTGTACCTGTGCATAACATTCCGCGTATCGTCGTAATCATCGTGTAACTTGCCACTGCTGGAGCAACGCCCTCTCCCCGTTGTCTCCCGTTGTCTTCCCTTGGTTGACCTTGTGCGGCGGCAGCAGCCACAGGAGCTTCCTTGAGTGTTTGGACTTCATCTTCCTGGCATCTCGCTTCCGCCGTCTTCCTCCACTTATCTTGCCTTGGCCGTATCCACTCCGTGGTTTATTCGTATTAAGTTTCGAAAAACGTTGATTAGTGAAGTGAAACCGGTGTGGTGCCGCCTGGTGTTGGTGCGTGCGTCGCGTCGCCAAGGCGTCAGCCTGCGTTTGTAGAAGTCCTGTGCTTGCCAGTGTCATCTGCACCGCGCGGGGTCTCATTAATGTATTTTTTTTTATAAATATCCTTCAAAATAAACGTTTACGTACGCTTTGCCTCAAGATCCATTGTGTCTCGTTTGACAGTGTTGAACCTGTCACGTTTTGAATTCGAGGCTCCATCGTGGACGGTAAAAAAGCTAAAGGCAATTTCTTGCCCACGCCGCTGCTGGCAGAAGGCGCTTCTCGAGAGCTCCTCGAACGGTTGTTTTTGGTCTCCTCTTCCACACGCTGGCCAGACATCTCAGAGGAGGTCTGAGTACCCACACTCTGCCTCACCACCACCGCGTGACACGGCCATCGACTGCGGCGTACCTCCTCGCTGGGCGGACAGAGGCATTGGGGAGTTAAATAAACGTGCCGCTTGCTTCACCTGCCGCGCCTGGAGATGGAACCGGCCCTTCGGTTTTTCCCTCCACATTTAAGCCACTTCGTTGAGCTTACATGTTAATGTAAGATCGCAGAGCCACCTCCACGGCTGTTCAACACAGCCACCTTCGCACGCTGTATGTCGCCGTGGCGGTGGCTCTGCGACCTTACATTAACATGCTAATCTCTCACATTAACATAGTCACTTCAGCACGCTCGCCGTGAAGGCCGCTCCCCGACCTTACATTAACACGCTAATCTCTCACATTAACATAGCCACCTCAGCACGCTCGGCGTGAAGGCCGCTCACCGATCTCACATTAACATGCTAATCTCTCACATTAACATGCTAATCTCTCACATTAACATAGCCACCTCAGCACGCTCGCCGTGGAGGCCGCTCACCGATATAACATTTGGGCTACGCCCATTTCAAACCTTTATAAACAGTTGCCTTTAGAAGCTAACCCCCTTTTCCTGATGACGACCGCTTGTGTTACGATCGAAACATCGTAGTTTTTTGTTATTTTCTTTGAACCTAGCTACGTGTCTTTACCGAAAGACCCAAAGAATATTAATTCCTGCAGTCACGAAAGCTTTAAGTCAAAAGAGAGGAGGCGTTTCTCATGACGCTATACCAACCAATGGGATTACTCGATCCATGGATCGATTGGCAGTGAAATGACTGCAATTAACTCGAAAATTACGAGCTGATAGTGATTAACCTGCATACAAACCAAAGGTATTTTTATGTTTATTATATTTTTACGTCCCATTTTATATTAAAATGAAAACCATTGTATTCTGGTGTCTGTTTTTATCTTAAGATTGATTCTGAGTATCCTATTTTGTGTTAAACTTTATTCAGTGGGTGTATACAAAGCAAAGGTACTCATACGTCCGATTGAATATTACACTTGCTTCTGTAAGTGGAAACAAAAATTGAATTGTTGGGGTAAGGGGTTTATTCCTTCGCTCTCCAGAACTAAATACAATTCTTCGTATGCATTTATTTTAAACATTAGCCTTTTGTCAATCGACTTCTGAATGAAGGCCTCACTTAGCCTTCGCCCCCTCCTCTAATTCACCATCAGCATCATCAGCCAGGGTCTATCCACTCCTGGATTAAGGCCTCCCCAAGCCTTCACTAATACATCAGCAGCAGCAGCCATGATTAATGCACTGCTGGCTGATTAGCCATACTTCACGCTGGTCAATGCACTGGCCTCCGCTCACGACCACCACTGACACCACGCGCGGCTGCTGCCCTTCACGAGATCGCTAAGTTCGCAGAACCACGCGGAGCTGGCACTCAGCAGCTGGCACCAAGAAGCTCTGCCCCGAATCACCGTCGTCACTCAGCGTTGGGGACTCCCCCCCCCCCCCCCCGCCGGACTCTCGAGCGAGGCGAGGAGGAGCCCAGTGCGTGCTCCCTGTGCGGACACGGGCGGCGGAATGGGGCTGCGGGGAGCTGCACGCAGATCCGGGCACTGCCCCTCGGCGCTACCAACAACGCCCACGACGTGGCACTCGTTGACGAAGAACGACGTTCCGGGGACACCACCTCCCCGTGCGTGGCGAACACCCCGTGAAGCGCACAGAGCCGAATCGCGTGCCGTGCTTCTCCAGCAATGCGCGTGACGAACACCACCACCTCCTCCTCCTCCGGGTGGGCCGGCAGCCCCTAGCTGCTCGGCTTCCTCGGCCACGACTCTGGGAGTGGCCATGGCCCTCAGGATGAGGTTTTTAAGCCAAGTCACTCCAAGTTGGAGGCCCTACTATGTTGTTGTTGTTCCTAATGTACGAGGTTCAATGTTCATCAAATACGTTGTGGGCCCCAGCAGAAGTAAGGAAATGGCCGCGCCCACAGGAGGGAGGCCACTCTGGCGTCTGAGCGAACTGGAGAGTGATCGCGTGTGGACGAATGTGAAGACGTTGAGTTCCGCGAGAACTCGACGATAACTGGGTTCCAATGTCACCGCGCCATGCACACCGGGTCGAGACACCCCAGAAAGTCCGTCCAAGCCCAACCAAACCCGAGGTGAGAATAAACGTCACACAGTTCGTGTCGTCTTGTTGGTGCTGCGGTGCGGTTGTGCAAGGGACTGTTGTGGTTAGGCAGGTAGCTAAATCTAAGAGAGGGTTCGGCCCAACCTGGAGGCCCTCAGTTTTAGAAAACCCTCCCTGCCGCCAGCGAGGCATATACAGCACCCTGTACATGCCAGAGGAGCCGTGGGAACGCCGTCTAACCTCGGGCGGAGTGGGTATTGGGTGGTTTACATGGGGCGAGGAGCCAACTTTAGGCCGTGCTCACGTCGCGTGTAGAGGGGCCACCGCCAAGTAATTTATATCGTGCATAAAGCGGTTCCCCCTCTATCGGGTGGGATCAGGCCCGGCCCCATATACCTACGCCCCGTGCCGCCAGAGCAGTGTAGATTAGCCGTGAGCGCAAGGGGCCGACCTCGATGTATGTTCACGCAACCCCTTGTGGGGAGATACACATATACGTACCCACCCGCGGATTAGGCAACCTATAGATACATACACGCATAGAGGCACGCACGGGCAGCTCCGACTCAATAAATCGGGGGGTGTGGGGTATTAACCCCGGAGTGAGGTCGGGAGGTGTTGAGTGGTTGCCCAGCTGAGGTGCAGGATCGCGAGCGTGTGGCGTACGCCGGTGCACTTGGAGGGGGAGAAAGAGCAAGTCTCAGGGGGGCTGCGCTCGGGGCGAGTGCGGCTCGGAGCTGCTCCTCCAGCCCCCCCCCCACGCTTCGCTTCGGGACTCGGACGTGGAGTCAGCCGGGCCGTCTGGGGCCGGGAACCAGGTGGATGAGAGTCCGAGCGGTGGGGCTACCCCTCGGGGCACAGGCGGGCCACCAAGCTGGCTCGCCTGTGCCCGCTCAGGAGAAGGGCCGTCCTCGCAGGTAGGAGAGGACACCGAGGGAGAGAGCGAGATCAGGCTGGGGGCGGTACCTTCGGGCCCGCGGCCCGGGCAGGAGGCATGGCAGCGAGTCGATTGATCCGGGCAGCGAGTCTCGCGAAGATCGCGCGCGAGGGACCTCCCGAAGTGGGGGCCACCCCGGGCCGGCCGTCGTTGCGCTGGCAAAGGCCACCCCCCCCCCCGTTCCCCCCCCCCCAGTTCCCCCCCCCCCCCAGTTCCCCCCCCCCAGTTCCCCCCCCCCGTTCCCCCCCCCCCAGTCCCCCCCCCCCCCAGTTCCCCCCCCCCAGTTCCCCCCCCCAGTTCCCCCCCCCCAGTTCCCCCCCCCCAGTTCCCCCCCCCCAGTTCCCCCCCCCCCCCAGTTCCCCCCCCCCAGTTCCCCCACCTTGCCCTTGCTCGCGTAGACACGAGGTCTACGCGAGCAGGGCATTTTCACACGGTCTGTTCTCAAAGGAAAGGGAGACATATCATTGGTGTGTGTTCTGCCCCAAGACAGATATGGGGGTGTGTTTATACAGGAACTTCCTGATATGATGGTGCTGAGTTTGGTCATGTGACCAGGAATTTCCAGATTAAGGGTCTCCTAAGTCACGAGGCCAGGAGGGGGTATCAGCCATTACACAAAGTACAAAATGGAGGTACAATTAGCGTATCAGTGAAGACAGGTGCATCTGTTCATTGCGGGACTTTAATAAGCATTGTCTGTAAGTTTGTTTATGTTCTTTTAATACTGGTAATGCTATGTTGGGTTTGCCATTATAATTCTGTTAAGTTATGATGAATATGGGGCCTAGTTAACAACCAAGCCTGCCACTTGCATTATTGTGAATGTTATTTGTAGTTAGATAAGTCGAACCAGACTTGTGCTCATGTAACTTTAATGCATTCTTGAGAGCAATGGTGAAGAAGTATCTCATCCACAGTTCAGCGTTATATGCAGCGCTGTACATTTAGGCTGCAGTATGGTGATTGCATAAAGTGACCTTATTTAACACGTTAGCTTATTTTCTTGTATAGCTATTCAGTACTAATTCTAGATTTGAAGCTTTCGTGGCTGCAAGGATCCATACTCTTTGGTTCTATTCGGTAAAGTCACGTAGGTAAAAAATAAAATAACAAAAATCACGACGTTTCGGCCACACCACAAGCAGCCTTCATCAGGTGAAGGGACCAGACTGTCTCGAGGACAGCGCTGGAGTGAAACACAGCCAAGCTCAGACCGCGACCTTTAAGCTGTGTGAGAGTAATTAAGGTGCCTTGACAAAGGAATTAGCATAAAAATTTGCATTTAATAGGCGGACTTAGCATGATGAAAGGTGGGGAGGGGGTGAACATGTGCAGGCTGGCGAGGGGGCAAGGTAGAGTCCACATGCTGGTGGTGTGAAAAGGGAATTTTAAGAAGCTGCGAAAGTTTGGGGTACCACTACTTGAAAAATATACTGTACCATTGAAAATTAGTTTAATGTTTGGTTCGATTTAGAACATCTTTCCAATGGTTGCTTAATTTTAAACCATTTTCCCGGTTGAAATTGTGTCTGTGTTTGTAGATCTGAATTGCCTTGTGAACACATCTCTGATAAAAACCCGTGGGCTTGCAAAGAACCTTGGTATCGGAGAAAATTATATCGTGATCACCCACAGCGTTGTAACAGTGATCAGCTACGGCAGAAGAATTCGTTCTGCCGTGTTTCAAATCTGATAGATGATATCATTTCTCAGGTCGATGTAGCCCTCAAAGGTATAGGACAGATCCAAGCAGACGTCGCGAGAGCTGAAATAGCTACTATTCTTAAGAATGCTAAGAAACCCGTTAGCAACATCAGTAAAAATGAACACTCTGAACTCGCAAAATTAAAAGAGAGACATGATATAGTCATCCTCTCAGCCGACAAGGGCAATGCCACTGTAATTATGGATAAAAACTCATACAACAATAAAATTCAGGACCTACTCAATGATGGTAGTTACTCAAAAATTAAAAATGACCCTGCTAATAGCCTAACTATAAAAACCAACAAGATCATCACAAGTTCGACCTCCTTAATCGAACCAACTAAACGTCCTTCCCTAAAACCTTCTGCTGCAAGACCACCTAGATTCTATGGTCTTCCAAAGATTCATAAGGAAGGCATTCCACTACGACCCATCGTATCCACGATCAACTCCCCTACCTACAAGCTGGCACGTTTTCTGTCGGATACCTTGCTACCTTTCACTGGCAAGACCTCCTCAGCAGTACTTAACTCCGCCCAATTGGTTTCTATGGTCAAGGACGTTGTACTGTCCCCTGACGATATCCTTGTCAGCTTCGATGTGGTCTCCTTGTTCACCAAGGTCCCGGTACCTGATACCATTGATATAATTGAAAATTTGGTACAACATGGACTAAACCCCGAGGTACCTAATCTTATATTCTTAGTTTTTTCGGTAAAGTCACGTTGAAGAGAAACAACAAAATAATAAAATATCAACGTGACTTTACCGAAAAAACTAAGAATATGAATTACTGCAGTCACGAAAGCTTTAAATCAAAAGTACCTAATCTTGTCAGGCACTGCCTCACCAACACCTACTTTACTTGGAATGGTTCCTTCTACAAGCAAAATGAGGGTACTCCCATGGGTTCCCCCTTGTCACCAGTGATAGCCAATGTTTTCATGGAGAAATTTGAATCGGACGCCATCCAGACTTCCACCCTCAGACCTTCCCTGTGGAAGAGATATGTGGATGACACTTTCGTCATTTGGCCACATGGCCTCCCAGCTCTGAACCTTTTCCTATGCCACATCAATTCCAGACATCCCGCCATCAAATTCCCCATGGAAGTGGAGAAGGATGGCAGGCTACCATTCTTGGATGTTCTGTTTGAGAGGAGACCTGATGGCTCGTTGGGGCATTCTGTCTACAGGAAACCCACCCACACAGATTCCTACTTGAAGCCTGATTCCCACCACCATCCAGCTCAGAAGAATTCTCTCATCAAAACTTTATACCATAGGGCTCATTGCATTTCGGACCAACACCACCTGACCAGTGAATTAAAACATGTACACCTGGCCCTCAAAAGGAATGGATACTCTGACGGTACCATCCGCCAAGCTGTTTCTCCCTCCATACAGAAACAACCACTTGATACTCCGGTCAAAACCATCACACTACCATATATAGCAGGCGTTACTAAAAAGATTTCCAAAATTCTAAACAAACACAAGATCCAGGTCCGGTTCAATACAGTACACAATATCGTGATCTGATCCCATCCATGAAGGATGTCATTCCTGACTTACAGTACCCCGGGGTTTACAAATTGAGTTGTACCTGCGGTGATTGCTATATCGGGGAGACGAAGCGACATGTCTCTGACCGAATTCGCAAGCACAAATCAGATTTGCAACACGGCAGAACGAATTCTTCTGCCGTAGCTGATCACTGTTACAACGCTGTTGGTGATCACGATATAATTTTCTCCGATACCAAGGTTCTTTGCAAACCCACGGGTTTTTATCAGAGATTTGTTCACGAGGCAATTCAGATCTACAAACACAGACACAATTTCAA
The DNA here is from genome assembly GCF_048934315.1 of Petromyzon marinus. NCBI lineage: Eukaryota > Metazoa > Chordata > Hyperoartia > Petromyzontiformes > Petromyzontidae > Petromyzon > Petromyzon marinus. The sequence continues at coordinate 1,938,861 of NC_133704.1, read as the reverse complement.
CCGAGAAGATGGTTTAAAATTAAGCAACTATTGGAAAGATGTTCTAAATCGAACCAAACATTAAACTAATTTTCAATGGTACAGTATATTTTTCAAGTAGTGGTACCCCAAACTTTCGCAGCTTCTTAAAATTCCCTTTTCACACCACCAGCGTGTGGACTTTACCTTGCCCCCTCGCCAGCCTGCACATGTTCACCCCCTCCCCACCTTTCATCATGCTAAGTCCGCCTATTAAATGCAAATTTTCATGCTAATCCCTTTGTCAAGGCACCTTAATTACTCTCACACAGCTTGAAGGTCGCGGTCTGAGCTTGGCTGTGTTTCACTCCAGCGCTGTCCTCGAGACAGTCTGGTCTCTTCACCTGATGAAGGCCGCTTGTGTTGTGGCCGAAACGTCGTGATTTTTGTTGTTTTATTTTATTTTTTACCTACGTGACTTTACCGAATAGAACCAAAGAGTATTCAGTGCTAATGTAGGTGCCTGGTCCATCGAGGACGTATTGTTGAGATTCATGTTATTTAACACAATGTTATGCTTCTACAGTGCCCATTCATTGTATTGATATTGCAAGTATTAATGGATGCTGTATTCTAGTTTTATTCATTAAATACGTTGGAGTCGGATGTTCACCCTGGCTCTGAAAGTTTATTGAATGTGAGGTTAACTACTCGGATAGTGGTGTAACGTAGCGCACAGTGAGGCCGAGATAGTGTGTGGACTCAATCTTAGAATGCAGTTTAAAAATACACAGACTGAACACATTCACAATGCAGTAAACATAATCCACTAAGCAGTCAACGATGTAATGAAATGTGATATCCCCTTTTGCCTGTGATTGCACGGACTCCATCACGTCGTTAACCTAGACGTGGATTCGGATATCTCCACACGGCTCTGGTTCCTCGGACTCGATCAGAGACACTCAATGCAGTCAATGGAAATCACTGATCTGGTTAGTCAAATACATCGCATGAACGACCTTCACATGCAATTGGACACCTCCACGTGAACGGAACCCAAAAACACACGGCAGGCACTGAGTGTCGTCCTACATCATGGAATCAAGTTTTAATACAAGATCGGAGGTGTGAATACCACGTGGACTCGAACGAACTCGGCCCCCCCTTGCCAAGCGGAAACGGAGTGCCAAGCCGGTGGCGACCGAATCACCGATCGACTGAGCAGAATTGATCACAATTATGCTCGATCCAAAATGACCATATATGGGCAAAGACACGCCCCTTCGGCCAAACCACGCCCAATTTCTTCCATATATAGGGAAAAAAAAATCTGTCATCGGTGATTTTGTAGGGTGTACTATTTCATCGAATTGCCTTGCCCGAGGGGCAGTGCCCGGAACCTCCTGCAGCTCTCCGCAGCCCCACTCAGCCGCCCACCTCCAGCGCCGCGTGCCGGCCTCCGTGTCCGCGCAGGGTTCACGCACCGGGCTCCTCGCCTCGCTCGAGAGTCCGGGGGGGGGGGGGGGGGTCCCCGACGGTGATTCGGGGCAGAGCTTCTTGGTGCCAGCTGCTAAGTGCCAGCCTCCGCGTGGTTCTGCGAGCTTGCTGATCTCGTGAAGGGCAGCATACTCCGACCGATGCTTCTGTTGTTGTGGAGTAACTCATGCAGCCAGCTATGGCTCTAGGATTTGGTGTTACATGTTATTTATGTAGTTTATTGTAAAAATTCGGTCACAGTCCCTGTGATCACTGTTACGTTGCAATTATGGCTTTATTTTTTGGTGATTTGGAAAACGTTTTTTTTGACATGTTTGTTTTGCTGTAGTACGGAGTTAGACTGATGGCCTTAATCTAAGTTTTTGTTGTGGTTGTTGTTGTTGTTTGACTTGCATCCCACTGGGATTTTTTGCACACAGCGTTGGTGTACGGTGCTTTTTCAAGGATTATTTTTGCTGTTTTTTTCCATGGATTTTCTGTTTGCACGGTCACATAGTCACTTTAAGATGTTTTTCTTGTTCGTGTTTTTGTTTTTTTGTTTGTTGTGGTTGCACCCGATTCAAGAGCCGAATGGCTCACAGGGCTATACCAAAATAAACTGAAACTAAATTGTCAATAGGCCACTGGTGTAAGTGGTGGCCATGAGCGGAGAGCAATGCATTGACCAGCGTGGTGAAGAATGGCTAATCAGCCAGCAGTGGATAGCTCATGGCTGCTGATGTATTAGTGAGGGCTTGCAGAGGCCTTCATGCAAAAGTGGAAAGACCTTGGCTGATGATGCTGAATTGGAGGCGCGGCAGGTTAAGAGCGTAGAGACTTCATCCAGCAGTGAACAGACCCTGACGATGTTGATGGTGCTTTAGAGGGGAGAGGCTCGGGGAGGGAGGCATTCATCCAGCAGTGGAGAAACGCTGGCTGATGATGCTGAATTAGAGGGGGCGAAGGCTAGCTGAGGCCTTGATCCAGCAGTAGAATTGACAAAAGGCTCGTGTTTAAGACAAATTAATACAAATAACGGTATTTATAAGTTCTGGACAGCAAAGAAGTTAAACCCCCCCTTACCCCGCCAATGGTTTCGTATGCACTCACAGAATCAAATTTCATACAAGATCGGGCACTCAGAATCAAGTTGAAGATAAAAACAGACATCAGAATACAATCGTCTTGAGTTTAATATAAAATCGGATGTGAGAATAAACATCAAGGTTTGTATATAACAAACATCAAAAATACCGTATTAAAGCGTTCGTGACTGCATAAAATTACTCATTGGTTTTTTTCGGTAAAGTCACGTATGTAGATATACAATAAAATTATATTAAAAACAAAACAATCACGACGTTTCGATCACAACACAAGCGATCTTCATCAGGTGTCAAGAACAAATCATGGAGGTAAATACAACAAAAAAGATGAGAGACGAGAATTCAACAAACCTGAAAAAACATTATGTGAAGCACAGCCAGTCAGGCCAACAACACAGACACTTCCTGGCGGACCACGAATTTCAGAAGAGTGTTAAAATTACTCATTGTGTTCAACCTCTGGATTGCACATACGAGGCACACTAACCGTGTACCTCGTATTTTTCACTCTTTCTATGCTGGTATGTGCAATGCAGAGGTTGAACACGAAATTTAACACTCCTGAAATTCGTGGTCCGCCAGGAAGTGTCTGTGTTGTTGGCCTGACTGGATGTGCTTCACATAATGTTTTTTCAGGTTTGTTGAATTTTCGTCTCTCATCTTTTTGTTGTATTTACCTCCGTGATTTGTTCTTGACACCTGATGAAGATCGCTTGCGTTGTGATCGAAACGTCGTGATTGTTTTTTTTAAATATAATTTTATTGTATTTCTACATACGTGACTTTACCGAAAAAAACCATGACTAATCAAAAATACCTTTGCATTGTATGCAGGTTAATCGCTATCGGTCCATAATTAGCGGGTTAATCGCTGTCGATTCACTGCCAATCGATCCATGGATCGAGTAATCCCATTGGTGATTGGCTGTCTGCATGCTCGGCGATTCGCTCGCGGCCCGTTTCTGTATTGCGTCACAATGGGTTAATGGGTTCTCAATCCCGGAAATGCGGGGGGGGGGGGAATGCCAGGAAGATGAAATCCACTCATAGGCAGCTCCTGTGGCTGCTGCTGCCGCACAACGTTCACCAAGGGGAGCAATGAGAGACAACGGGGACAGGGCGTTTGTCAAGCAGTGGCAAGTCACACGCTGATAACGACGAGACGCGACACGTTATGCGCACAGGTTAAAACAAAACCTTGCACTGGACTTTGATGAAAAAAATGGTTATTACAATATGGTCCGTATTGACTGCACTTGGTGCACACAGCGTTACGCTTCCACAAGGTCAAACTGACCCACACAAGTGCAACAACAAGCATGTACATGATATCACAGTAATGCATGAACATGGAACACAATGCACATTAATATGCTAATTCAAGACCCAGCTATCTGGGCCGCGAATTCCTCCAATACTTCGTAGAAAGCTCACTGAAAATTATTTTAAAAAACCTCCAGACCTTCGTCAATAACACCGTGACCTTAAATGCTGGAAGATGTCACTCAACCTATCTGCGCCCTGAAAAAGGGCCATTGCCCGAAACGTCACCAGTTGTATTTCTTGTTAAGACCACACAATGCTGTTACTGATGAACGTGTTGAAGTTTAACACCAAGGCTTTCGCGACCAATATTATTACTCTCCAACACAACGGTGTGCTGAATAAGTAACGAATTGGCACGTTTTGTTTACGTGACAAACCTTACTAACTGGCTGTGTTGGGTGGTGACGGGTTAACGACACACTTATATTTACGCGATCGAAACCAAACACCTCTAGTACGGGGAACGTGTTGAAGTTTTGGCTAATTGTGCTTATGCACCACTGCCCAACGCAGTATCACCAAATAATTAACTCAAAAATAGCCGACTTGAATTTGTCCGGACAGTCCTCGACTTAGGAGAACAGTTCGTAAGTCGGAACAGACTAACGTGCCGTATTGAAATGCACATACAGTCAGTGTCATCAAATGTGTTACGGTTTAACTAAAAAAAAGGAAGCATTGTTAAACTCGTTAAGAAACAGTGTAAATTTGCATTTGATACTGTAATACTGTATAGTAAATAAAACATAAAGTAACATAACTAGGAAGAAAAAAAATCTGTTTAATTTTCATTTACCTTGAGTCCTAATGATGGCTTGTTTGTCGGAAGAGGCGCAATGAATCCCCACAATTACACACACACACTCAGGGCATGCGTGCACACACATTCACAACAGCGCTATTACCTTAACAGGCAAATGCTGTTAGCGAGCGTCTATGAAGGCTGCCATGGCACACGAGGGGGTGGCTGGTCAGTACCACCACGCCCGGACGCCTTTGACTGCCCAGTGAGGATGTATACACACCACACCAGGTACTCATTTGAGGCTGAGCCAACCTATAGGAGGCCCAGGACCCATTCAGATAATCATCACAGGTGTTGGTCGTGAGCGGGTCACAACAACAACCGCCATTTGCCACTAAGTGACAGTGACGTCACCATGACGCTTGTGCCAGAATATGTGCACCTTGAGGCCACGTGAAGTGTCAAACGCCCGCTGGCAGGTCACAGGGCAGACCCAGGTGACACGGGTCGACTGACTGAGATGACTGGCTGATGCACCACCTGTGCCCCCTACTGTGCCCCCTTGCTGTGCTTTAGCCACCCGGCGCTCCACTCGTTGTTGTGAGCATCACTCCTCCGCCCTCCGTTGTTGTTGGAGGGCGACTGCCTCCAACTGCCCAGCAGCATCTTTCACGAGCCTCCTCCACAGAGGCCGATCTTGACACCGCTGGTACAGGTCATCGGCAAGTCCACTCAGCTCCACATCCTCCTGTACAACATAACTCCATCTCTTCTCTAGCCCATGCCGCGCCCGTTTAGCCCCCTGTATCTGGCCAAACAAAAGCTGTTTAGGCATGTGGTGACTGGGCATGCGGGCTACATGGCCCAGCCAACGCAGCCTTGCCTGCCGGAGGAGCTCACTGATGGGACTTTGTTCACATCTTTCAAAGATTTGTGAGCTCACACAATCCAGCCTGGTTAAACTCAGGACGGATCGTAGGCAGGCCAGCCTAAATGTTTCCAATCGGCGAATATGCTCCATTAGGGGGGTCCACGTTTTCGCAAGCGTAGAGAAGGGAGGGAATGGCCGTGGCCGAGAAGACTTGAAGCTTCGTGCGGAGCTTCCACACAGCATTACGCAACCGATGAAAAGATAATCCCGCCTGACTGATTCTGAGTGAGACCTCTGCTGTTAAACTGGAGCCGGTCATAAGCACACTGCCCAGGTATGGGAAACTCTCCACTCTCTCCACAACTGCCCCATCACCGATTGGGAGTTGTGGGGTTGGAGTGCCCGATGGTACAAAATTCCCAGGCAGGTGCTTAGTTTTGGTGGGGCTGATGGTAAGGCCCCACCTCTTAGTTGCACGCTCCAGTTTCAGCAGCAGCGTCTCCAACTCCTCCTCTGAGTGAGCGGCAATTACCAGATCATCGGCATACATAACGTGGTTGACCAATAGGGAGCCATCTCTTGACCGCACCCGGGCATCGATCAGCCTCCCATTGTATCTGTACCAGATGGAAATTCCTCTGGTACAGCCATCAAAGACTTCACGAACTACGTGGTCGAAAAATATGTTAAATAATGTTGGAGCCAGAGGACATCCCTGTCGCACTCCAAGGTGAACAGGGAATGGCTCCAACTCCCGGCCACGTAGTTTTACCCGGGCCCTCTCACTATCATGAAGGTCCTTAATGATCGTGAGCAGAGGGTCAGGGACTACGAAAGCATGAAGAACCCAGAGCCCAGGCCTACTGATGGTATCATAGGCCTTGACTAGGTCAATAAAGCAGAGATGTAGGTCTTTTTGGAATTCCCTACATCTCTGCTGTAGCAAACGGACAGAGAATATGGAATCTGTGCAGGACCACCCTTTCCTGAAACCACATTGAGGCTCCTCAGTGTGCCTGGCAAGGCGATGTTGAATAATCCTTGCCAGGACCTTTCCCAGCACACTGAGGAGTGAAATACCCATGTAGTTGCTACAGTCTGTGCGGTCCCCCTTCTTAAAGAGGGGGACTACAAGGGCATCCTTCCAATCCTGCGGAACCTGTCCAGTGGTCCAGACTGTTGTTATAATGTCATGTAGGGCAGTCTGTGCACAAATGCCACCCTCCCTCAGCATTTTGCTTGGGAGATCATCTCTGCGAAATGCTGAGGGAGGGTGGCGTTTGTGCAGACGGGTCACGCACGCAAACACATGTGCATGCACACTCACATGCAGATACATACATACATGCACGCACATATGCGCGCATACACACTCGCACACGCGTGCATGCACACTCACACGCACATACACACATACGCGCGCACGCACACACACGCGCACTCGCACACTCACATGCCCGCACACACACACGCAGCGGGAGGTTGTGATTCATCAAATCTCGAGGAAGATTGCTCCGCTGAAAACAAAATAGTTCCACGGTTCGGTTCGTAAGTGTAAATTTGCATTCGCAAGACAATGCAAGGTAGGCCCGATGGTAACCAGTTCTGAGGGATGCCAGGAAAATAATGCAGGTAATGCCAGAAAAGGTGAGACTGGGTGAGGATCTAATGAAGCTGGTGAGGGCACAGCCAGAGATCAATGAGTGCAAGTGATGGAGCGGTAGCATGGGGTGAGGCACATACGTTGCCGGTGAGGACCACCTCAGGTAAGGGTGAGCGTGGCAGAATCAAGTCAGGTTTCGATTTAAAGCTTTCGTGGCTGCAAGGATTCATCTTCTTTGGTTCTTTCGGTAAAGTCACGTAGAATGAGAATAAAATAAAATAACACAATAAATAAACACAATAAATGTTAAATTATCCTGTTTGATTTGTACTAGGTGCCTCTGTGGATGTGTAAGCTTTGACTTTAACATACCTATTTCTATGACCAGTCACAAGCTAATCACTCAGCTATTTCAATGCTAAATTCTCCTGTTTTATATGTAAACCACTTTGTCAAGGTGCCTCACCTCTCTAAACCAGCTTAAAAGACGCTACTAATCGTAACAACGTTCATTGAAGCTCTGTCGTCCCGACAGGTCTGTTCCTTTCACCTGAAGAAGGCCACTTGTGTTGTGGCCGAAACGTCGTGAGAATTTTAGTGTTATTTTATTTTATTAACTTATTATTTTATTCTCATTCTACGTGACTTTACCGAAAGAACCAAAGAAGACAAGTCAGGTTTGTTTTGTTTGATTAGGCGAGAACTCAGGAGACTAAAGATAGCCTCACTTGATGATGGATTAAGTGAACGTTTACAACTGATGATGGATTAAGTGAACGTTTACAACTGATACATGGAAAACTCTCTAAACAAACGCAGGTGGCCGCGCGCGATATAAACTCCCCCAACCTCTGATCGTCGGAAACTCAGGAATTGTTCCGATAGGGCCTGAATATGGCGTTGAGCGGCAGGTCGGGGCACGCTGCCTCGCAGGCGGTGTCCTCGTGGTCATCGTGGAAGGCGTCTTCCATGAGCCGCTTGTTCATCAGCACGGGCAGGCTGGGGTACCTGCGCCCGTCACTATCCGCGCAGTACTCCAGCCACAGGTTGGGATCGTCTCTCGCCGCCGCCACCTCCGAGTTCACCATCTTGGGGTCGCCCTGCCAGCGAGCGAGACGGCGTGCACGGGGAGGGGAGACCAACGGGTAACGCGGCGGGGAGGTTCTGGAGAGGCGTTTCCCGAGGAGAGGAGCCTCGTGAAAACAATCGAGGGAAGGGCAAACGATCGGACGCATTCTCAACAGGTGACCGCTTGACGGATTGACATTGTGGAAGGAAGGATGCCGGTGCTGATGCGCGATGCGTGTGATGACGCTGCGTCGGTTTGAAACATTCAGGCTGGCCTGCCGACGATGCATCCTGGGTTTAACCTGCAGACTGGATTGTGTGAGGTGCTCACAGATCCTTGACAGGTCTGGACACAGTACCATCATCGTTGAGCTCCTCCAGCAGGTGACGCTGTGTTGGCCGGGTCATGTAGTCTGATTGACCAGCCAGCGCATGCCCAAGCAGCTTCTGTTTGGCCAGATCGAAGGGGCTAACCGGCATGGGCTAAAGAAGAGATGGGCTGATGTGATACAGAAGGATGTACTGTATACTTGAGTGAATTTGTCGATGTCTGGTACCAGCAGTGTCAAGATGGGCCTCGATGCAGGAGGCTAGTGAAGGACGCTACTGGGCAGTTGGAGGCAGATATCCTCAATCCTTCAATTAGCACGGTTGGCTACGTACAGTGCGAAAGAAGTTCAACATACATACAAACAACAATGGAGGGCAGAGGAGCGATGCTCACAACAATGAGTGGAACACCAAGTGGCTAAAACACAGAAAGTTAACACAGTGGGGAGCAAAGGTGGTGCATCTACCAGTCATCTCAGTCAGTCAACCCATGGCACCTGGGTCTGTCCCGTGATCTCCTTCCAACACTTAACATGGTCTGAAAGTGCACCTAGCCTGGCACATGCACTGTGGTGAGGTCACCACCACTTAGTTGCGAACGACAGCTGTTGATGTTAATGATGCTGTGTTTGATGAGGCTGATGATTGCTTAGGCCACGAAATGAACTGGACAAATCTGTCATGAAAGCCTCCACCACCCTATACAGCCAAACAAATCAGATGGCCACGTGGTGTACAAGCGGTCAACGATGCGCCAGTTATTATTATGGCGGTGAAAACAATTCTCATGCAAACAAATTTAGCGATGAGACACGGCGTAGTAACGGCTTGAGACTACATCAAGCATCTTCAGGGCAAGATCCAGGAAACCATCAAGCGAACTCCGATCATCCTCGCAGCGGCTTTTTGCTAACCATTGAACATAGATGGTCACTGCATCACGTGATTTCAGATGGGCTTCTGCGGCCATCTGGAATGCTTTTTCTTCCGATATTAGGAAGCCACTGGAGCTATGCACTTTTAAATCTAGATTGAAAACAAATTTCCTGTGAGCTGCTTGTGTTTAGTTTGTTGTTCTCCCCCTGCACTTCCAAATTGCATGGTTGGCTACGTATGGAAAGAAGAAAAATCTGTTAAAAATCACAATATTGGTTGTGAACACCTACTACATGTTGGTGGTGTGTGTGCTGATGGTTGAGTTATGAAAGATAAGAATGTTGGCAAAAAGGCCAAGAGGCAGAGACAGAAAAATGCTGCTCGACGACTTCAAGGAAGCAAGGGGGGGCGTTCAGTGAAACAAAGAACGTTCAAGAATGAAATAGAATGGAGAGAGAGCTTGAGATGAAGTGATCAGCGGAATGGCTCGCAGGAAAGACAACGGTGGAAATGATTACAGAGCGAACGGGCCCGCGGTACACTAGCGCAGGGTACGTGAGCCCACGGTATACTAGCCCACGGTACACATTGCGGTGAAACCCACGTTAAATATCCCATAGCGGTGGGCAAGCCCGTGGTCGAGGTGCCTGCCCTAGTGAGGCCCACAGCAGTGTTAATGCAGAAACAATCGCAGAGACGTACACAGTACCGCTTAACACGCAGGCACGGTACCGCATGTCAGTGCACTGCTTCCCCACGCTGTGTCCGTCATTGGCAACTTTTATGAACCATACTTCACCACACTGGTCGGTGTGGGTTGGTGAAGAAGGGGTTGGGGTCTAGGACCGGCACGGATGTCACCACTGGCCACCGATGTTAGTCGCTGCCGGGAATCGAACCCAGGCCGTTGGGCTCATCGCAAAGCTGCGCTAACCACTGCACCACCACTCCCACGCCGATGTTTACGGTAAGGATAAGGAACAGCATTTGTGAGGACGCTCCGATGCCTCGGCAACTCCCGAGCAACTCAACATCACCTCTCATCGCAAGAATTCCAATGCCCTGCTGCGGTCTCGCCAAGGGGACCCCTCGTGGCAGCGGTCCCCATGTGGCACAAATTGCAGGCAGCACCGGCCTACAAATAGGCATTCGTCTGATAATCTGGGGGCTCTGTTGTGATGTGGGTTTTGCCTAATTAATTATCTTGTATCATTGTAATTATTTTGCAGACAATTTTCACATTTAAAAAGAAAAAATATTTGATCAGGTAAGGCCCACTGAGCGATATAGCTCTTTTACAGAAGCGACCTGGCCACAAATGATAGCTCAAATTAGTGGCTCATCACGTGGAAATTAATAGCAGCCGAATAATCAAAACGAATAATATTGATTCTAAATGTGGAGGGAAAAAACAGAGGACCCAGAAAAAATCCACACGACCATGAGAGGAGAAAGACACGCAAACTCCAAATATACAGCAGGCGTCAGGGTTGGGATAAACCCACGACTTCCTGTATACCAGGTGAGGTAGTTAACATCTAGCCACCGTGGCGTCCACTGTGAAGCAGAGAGCGCAGCATTAACCGTTAATAGCCCGGGGCAGCGTTAACCAGGGCGGCTGCGGTACTCGAACCGCGAGCCTCTGCCACAAGCCGGGGGTGGTCTGCTGTAGGAGGGACGCTGGTCACCGTGGCGGAAGAGGAGGTGGGGCGGTGGAGTCGGCTCACCTTGATGGTCACGTGCTCCGTGCCACCACCGCCAGCGACAACGATGGACAGCGCGAAGCTGCCCGTTTCGCGCTCCGACTCGGAGAAGCGCACCAGGTAGGTGCCGCTAGGTCGCCCCCGCAGTTTCTCCTCCGCCGCCGCACTGCTCATGTGACCCGCGAACCAGCTAAGGGGAAAGGAGGTGTGGCAGAGGCGCAAAGGTGAAGGCGCAGCCCCTGCAATTGCTCGCTCGTGCCACCGCTGGCGGAAGGCGTGGCGGAGAGACCTCCACCGTCCACTCCAGAGGGAGCACTAGAGAGCCCCTCGAGAGGGAATATTTAAATAAACTCAACTTTATTTTAATTTGTATTACCAGTTAAGGCCCACTGAGCTAGAAAGTTATTTTTCAGAAGCGACCTGGGCACAATTGATAGCTCAACGAAGTGGCTTATCACGTGCACATTTATAGTAGCCAAATACTCTAAACGCATGTTTCTAAATGTGGAGGGAAAAACTGGATCCAGATAAAAATGCATGCAATCTCCAAATATAGAGGTGTCAGGGTCGGGATTGAACCCACAACCTCCTGTATACCAGGCAAGGCAGATAACATCTCTCCACCGGGGAATTTTGGAATACTTTTCCACACTGGGCAGAAATCTTGAAAGGTATAGGAGTACCCACACTTTACCCCACCACATGCCGCCTTACAATCGACCGACCATGGCGAAGTAATTTATACCGCTGGGTGGACAGAGGCGGTGGGACCTAAGAAACGTGTCCATTGATTTAACTGGCACGCCGGGAGATCAAATGGAACGTGCGATCCCTACACTGCAAGTCCAGTGTGATCACGGTGGCACGATGGCAACATCCCATGGCACGGGGCACAATACGACGTCGCGTATTCGATATCCTAATCGCTGGGGACTCGGGTACAGTCGGATTTGTGAAGAGGTCAAATATGTGAACATCTACGGACGATGCCAGTTCCAGCGTGTACAAGTACTGCACTGGGTGGGGGTGGTTCATCGCTCGGGGCGGACACGTGGTGGTCAGACATGTGACCTGTACTTCACGAACAGTCCATCGTGCGACCCCTCAAATTAATGAAAGAAATGAGTGCCGGCTAATGGCACTGAAATTTCAATCAGACCATGAGCACATCGTAATTGTGCCGCTCGCGCAGCGCGAGGCCAACACGGAGGGCCGTGCTTCGGTATTTGTCCGCGATCGTTTCACGGTAGAGGGCGATGTTGCCGCGTGGCTTTTCCCACTTAATTGTCGACGTAATTTCTCTAATTTGGCAAATGTGGGCCACGACGCTGGCACACACGGCCTCCTGTGCTTGCGTAAAATGTCGCGGAATCTTTAACGTGCACCGTGAAGTGGACGGCGCGTAGTATTTATGGTGAACGGTATTAACCGGGGCGGCCGCTGGGCATGAACTACGGTGACAAACGTGGTGCCGCTCGGCCATGTCACTTGCCCTCAGCCGCCCAACTCCAGTGCTTCTGCATCCCTAACCTCTGACCTCCGATCTGTGTGCTCCTTCCTCTGCCCATACCTCATTTTCTGCTTCGACACGAGCACCTGTGACTCCATCATGAGCAACTCCAGCTAGTGCGGGAAGGCACCACCAAGAGGACAACACAAAATCACTTCGTTCATAGGTGTGGATTTTGTTAGTTACAATCTCAGCCTGGTGAAGTTGAGTTTTGTCTCAGTGTGGGGAGGTTTAGTCTTGTCTTAGTGTGGGAGGTTTAGTGTTGTCTTAGTGTGGGGAGGTTTAGTCTTGTCTTACTGTGGGGAGGTGTAGTCTTGTCTTAGTGTGGGAGGTTTAGTTTTGTCTTAATGTGGGAGGTTTAGTCTTGTCTTAGTGTGGAGAGGTTTAGTCTTGTCTTAGTGTGGGGAGGTGTAGTCTTGTCTTAGTGTGGGAGGTTTAGTCTTGTCTTAGTGTGGGAGGTTTAGTCTTGTCTTAGTGTGGGAGGTTTAGTCTTGTCTTAGTGTGGGGAGGTTTAGTCTTGTCTTAGTGTGGGAGGTTTAGTCTTGTCTTAGTGTGGGAGGTCTAGTCTTGTCTTAGTGTGGGTAGGTTTAGTCTTGTCTTAGTGTGGGAGGTTTAGTCTTGTCTTAGTGTGGGTAGGTGTAGTTTTGTCTTAGTGTGGGGAGGTTTAGTCTTGTCTTAGTGTGGTAGGTTTAGTCTTGTCTTAGTGTGGGAGGTTTAGTCTTGTCTTAGTGTGGGAGGTTTAGTCTTGTCTTAGTGTGGGAGGTTTAGTCTTGTCTTAGTGTGGGAGGTTTAGTCTTGTCTTAGTGTGGGAGGTTTAGTCTTGTCTTAGTGTGGGTAGATTTAGTCTTGTCTTAGTGTGGGAGGTTTAGTCTTGTCTTAGTGTGGGTAGGTTTAGTCTTGTCTTAGTGTGGGAGGTTTAGTCTTGTCTTAGTGTGGGGAGGTTTAGTTTTGTCTTAGTGTGGGTAGGTTTAGTCTTGTCTTAGTGTGGGAGGTTTAGTCTTGTCTTAGTGTGGGAGGTTTAGTCTTGTCTTAGTGTGGGAGGTTTAGTCTTGTCTTAGTGTGGGAGGTGTAGTCTTGTCTTAGTGTGGGTAGGTGTAGTTTTGTCTTAGTGTGGGGAGGTTTAGTCTTGTCTTAGTGTGGGAGGTTGAGTCTTGTCTTAGTGTGGGAGGTTTAGTTTTGTCTTAGTGTCGGGAGGTTTAGTCTTGTCATAGTGTGGGAGGTTTAGTCTTGTCTTAGTGTGGGAGGTTTAGTTGTCTTAGTGTGGGGAGGTTTAGTCTTGTCTTAGTGTGGGAGGTTTAGTCTTGTCTTAGTGTGGTGAGGTTTAGTCTTGTCTTAGTGTGGGAGGTTTAGTCTTGTCTTAGTATGGGTAGGTGTAGTTTTGTCTTAGTGTGGGAGGTTTAGTCTTGTCTTAGTGTGGGAGGTTTAGTCTTGTCTTAGTGTGGGAGGTTTAGTCTTGTCTTAGTGTGGGGAGGTTTAGTCTTGTCTTAGTGTGGGGAGGTTTAGTCTTGTCTTAGTGTGGGAGGTTTAGTCTTGTCTTAGTGTGGGAGGTTTAGTCTTGTCTTAGTGTGGGAGGTTTAGTCTTGTCTTAGTGTGGGGAGGTTTAGTCTTGTCTTAGTGTGGGAGGTTTAGTCTTGTCTTAGTGTGGGAGGTTTAGTCTTGTCTTAGTGTGGGTAGGTTTAGTCTTGTCTTAGTGTGGGAGGTTTAGTCTTGTCTTAGTGTGGGAGGTTTAGTTTTGTCTTAGTGTGGGGAGGTTTAGTTGTCTTAGTGTGGGTAGGTTTAGTCTTGTCTTAGTGTGGGGAGGTTTAGTCTTGTCTTAGTGTGGGGAGGTGTAGTTTTGTCTTAGTGTGGGAGGTTTAGTTTTGTCTTAGTGTGGGGAGGTTTAGTTGTCTTAGTGTGGGTAGGTTTAGTCTTGTCTTAGTGTGGGGAGGTTTAGTCTTGTCTTAGTGTGGGGAGGTGTAGTTTTGTCTTAGTGTGGGAGGTTTAGTCTTGTCTTAGTGTGGGAGGTTTAGTCTTGTCTTAGTGTGGGTAGGTTTAGTCTTGTCTTAGTGTGGGAGGTTTAGTCCTGTCTTAGTGTGGGAGGTTTAGTCTTGTCTTAGTGTGTGGAGGTTTAGTCTTGTCTTAGTGTGGGAGGTTTAGTTTTGTCTTAGTGTGGGTAGGTTTAGTCTTGTCTTAGTGTGGGAGATTTAGTCTTGTCTTAGTGTGGGAGGTGTAGTCTTGTCTTAGTGTGGGTAGGTTTAGTCTTGTCCTAGTGTGGGGAGGTTTAGTTTTGTCTTAGCATGAGTAGGTTTAGTCTTGTCTTAGTGTGGTGAGGTTTAGTTTTGTCTTAGTGTGGGAGGTTTAGTCTTGTCTTAGTGTGGGGAGGTTTAGTTTTGTCTTAGTGTGGGAGGTTTAGTCTTGTCTTAGTGTGGGAGGTTTAGTCTTGTCTTTGTGTGGGAGGTTTAGTCTTGTCTTAGTGTGGTAGGTTTAGTCTTGTCTTAGTGTGGGGAGGTTTAGTTTTGTCTTAGTGTGGGAGGTTTAGTCTTGTCTTAGTGTGGGGAGGTTTAGTCTTGTCTTAGTGTGGGGAGGTTTAGTCTTGTCTTAGTGTGGGAGGTTTAGTCTTGTCTTAGTGTGGGTAGGTGTAGTTTTGTCTTAGTGTGGGAGGTTTAGTCTTGTCTTAGTGTGGTAGGTTTAGTCTTGTCTTAGTGTGGGTAGGTTTAGTCCTGTCTTAGTGTGTGGAGGTTTAGTCTTGTCTTAGTGTGGTAGGTTTAGTCTTGTCTTAGTGTGGGTAGGTTTAGTCCTGTCTTAGTGTGGTAGGTTGAGTCTTGTCTTAGTGTGGTGAGGTTGAGTCTCGCCTCAGCGTTGAGAGTTTAAATGTTGGTGAGGGGTGCACAATTTCCTTCCCAGCCAGTGAAGCAGGTAAATATTTTTCAATGCATACACAGCCAGTCAGCATCATCGGTCTTCCTCAGGCCACCGAGGTCTCCGATAACGTTACTAAGTTACCTCAGTCTGTCTTCATTGTGGTGATGATGACAGTGATTATTATGGTGATAGTGATGAAGATGATGGGCATAATGGTGGTGGTGTTAGTGGGCAGTGGCAGTCATCGTCACGCTTGACAACTGTCATCCACTCACGGTCATCGTTGACTAAGATAAACACGCTTGGTTGACGAATGTTTCCGTCGCTAATTTCGCAATTCCCACCGGGCCGTCCGTTCGGTCGCACGCCCGACGGCTAACCCCCACATGGGTGCACGAGCGGAACTCACGTTGCACAGGCACACGCACGTCTTCTTCTGATTGTAGACGATTTCCCTGAAGGGCCCGAACCAGCGCACCAGGTCGCAGAAGCTCGACAGACGAACGATGCTCTCCGTGTGGTCTGGGGGCCACGGCGGAAGGCGCGATGACAAACGCGTTACGCAGAATGAGTGGCGCAATTATAACACGGTGTAGCGGTTAGTGCTCCACTTTTAATGGTTTGGTAGTTAGTGCTCCACTCTAACAGTGTAGTAGTTAGTTCTCCACTCTAACAGTGTAGTAGTTAGTGCTCCACTCTAACAGTGTGGTAGTTAGTGCACCACTCTAACAGTGTGGTAGTTAGTGCACCATTCTAACAGTGTAGTAGTTAGTGCACCACTCTAACAGTGTGGTAGTTAGTGCACCACTCTAACAGTGTGGTAGTTAGTGCACCACTCTAACAGTGTGGTAGTTAGTGCTCCACTCTAACAGTGTGGTAGTTAGTGCACCACTCTAACAGTGTAGTAGTTAGTGCTCCACTCTAATAGTATAGTAGTTAGTGCTCCACTCTAACAGTGTGGTAGTTAGTGCACCACTCTAACAGTGTAGTAGTTAGTGCACCACTCTAACAGTGTGGTAGTTAGTGCACCACTCTAACAGTGTGGTAGTTAGTGCTCCACTCTAACAGTGTAGTATTTAGTGCTCCACTCTAATAGTGTGGTAGTTAGTGCTTCACTCTAACAGTGTGATAGTTAGTGCTCCACTCTTACAGTGTAGTAGTTAGTGCTCCACTCTAATAGTATAGTAGTTAGTGCTCCACTTTAACAGTGTGGTAGTTAGTGCACCAGTCTAACAGTGTGGTAGTTAGTGCTCCACTCTAACAGTGTAGTAGTTAGTGCTCCACTCTAACAGTGTGGTAGTTAGTGCACCACTCTAACAGTGTGGTAGTTAGTGCTCCACTCTAACAGTGTAGTAGTTAGTGCTCCACTCTAACAATGTGGTAGTTAGTGCACCACTCTAACAGTGTGGTAGTTAGTGCACCACTCTAAGTGTGGTAGTTAGTGCTCCACTCTAACAGTGTAGTAATTAGTGCACCACTCTAACAGTGTAGTAGTTAGTGCACCACTCTAACAGTGTGGTAGTTAGTGCTCCACTCTAACAGTGTAGTAGTTAGTCCTCCAATCTAACAGTGTAGTAGTTAGTGCTCCACTCTAACAGTGTGGTAGTTAGTGCACCACTCTAACAGTGTAGTAGTTAGTGCTCCAATCTAACAGTGTGGTAGTTAGTGCTCCACTCTAACAGTGTAGTAGTTAGTGCACCACTTTAACAGTGTAGTAGTTAGTGCTCCACTCTAACAGTGTGGTAGTTAGTGCTCCACTCTAACAGTGTAGTAGTTAGTGCACCACTCTAACAGTGTAGTAGTTAGTGCTCCACTCTAACAGTGTGGTAGTTAGTGCTCCACTCTAACAGTGTAGTAGTTAGTGCTCCACTCTAACAGTGTGGTAGTTAGTGCTCCACTCTAACAGTGTAGAAGTTAGTGCTCCACTCTAACAGTGTGGTAGTTAGTGCTCCACTCTAACAGTGTAGTAGTTAGTCCTCCACTCTAACAGTGTAGTAGTTAGTGCACCACTCTAACAGTGTAGTAGTTAGTGCTCCACTCTAACAGTGTAGTAGTTAGTGCACCACTCTAACAGTGTTGTAGTTAGTGCACCACTCTAACAGTGTGGTAGATAGTGCTCCACTCTAACAGTGTAGAAGTTAGTGCTCCACTCTAACAGTGTGGTAGTTAGTGCTCCACTCTAACAGTGTGGTAGTTAGTGCACCACTCTAACAGTGTAGTAGTTAGTGCACCACTCTAACAGTGTGGTAGTTAGTGCTCCACTCTAACAGTGTGGTAGTTAGTGCACCACTCTAACAGTGTAGTAGTTAGTGCTCCACTCTAACAGTGTAGTAGTTAGTAGACCACTCTAACAGTGTAGTAGTTAGTGCACCACTCTAACAGTGTAGTAGTTAGTGCACCACTCTAACAGTGTGGTAGTTAGTGCTCCACTCTAACAGTGTAGAAGTTAGTGCTCCACTCTAACAGTGTGGTAGTTAGTGCGCCACTCTAACAGTGTAGTAGTTAGTCCTCCACTCTAAGAGTGTAGTAGTTAGTGCTC
The DNA here is from genome assembly GCF_048934315.1 of Petromyzon marinus. Taxonomy (NCBI): domain Eukaryota; kingdom Metazoa; phylum Chordata; class Hyperoartia; order Petromyzontiformes; family Petromyzontidae; genus Petromyzon; species Petromyzon marinus. The sequence goes on along the minus strand of NC_133704.1, from coordinate 1,920,906 downwards.
CACTCTAACAGTGTAGTAGTTAGTGCTCCACTCTAACATTGTGGTAGTTAGTGCACCACTCTAACAGTGTCGTAGTTAGTGCTCCACTCTAACAGTGTGGTAGTTAGTGCACCACTCTAACAGTGTAGTAGTTAGTGCTCCACTCTAACAGTGTGGTAGTTAGTGCTCCACTCTAACAGTGTGGTAGTTAGTGCACCACTCTAACAGTGTGGTAGTTAGTGCATCACTCTAACAGTGTAGTAGTTAGTGCACCACTGTAACAGTGTAGTAGTTAGTGCTCCACTCTAAGGGTGTAGTAGTTAGTGCACCACTCTAACAGTGTGGTAGTTAGTGCACCACTCTAACAGTGTAGTAGTTAGTGCTCCACTCTAACAGTGTAGTAGTTAGTGCTCCACTCTAACAGTGTGGTAGTTAGTGTTCCACTCTAACAGTGTAGTAGTTAGTGCTCCACTCTAACAGTGTAGTAGTTAGTGCTCCACTCTAACAGTGTAGTAGTTAGTGCACGACTCTAACAGTGTAGTAGTTAGTGCTCCACTCTAACAGTGTGGTAGTTAGTGCTCCACTCTAACAGTGTAGTAGTTAGTGCTCCACTCTAACAGTGTGGTAGTTAGTGCTCCACTCTAACAGTGTAGTAGTTAGTGCACGACTCTAACAGTGTAGTAGTTAGTGCTCCACTCTAACAGTGTGGTAGTTAGTGCTCCACTCTAACAGTGTAGTAGTTAGTGCTCCACTCTAACAGTGTGGTAGTTAGTGCTCCACTCTAACAGTGTAGAAGTTAGTGCTCCACTCTAACAGTGTGGTAGTTAGTGCTCCACTCTAACAGTGTAGTAGTTAGTGCACCACTCTAACAGTGTAGTAGTTAGTGCTCCACTCTAACAGTGTGGTAGTTAGTGCTCCACTCTAACAGTGTAGTAGTTAGTCCTCCACTCTAACAGTGTGGTAGTTAGTGCACCACTCTAACAGTGTAGTAGTTAGTGCTCCACTCTAACAGTGTAGTAGTTAGTGCACCACTCTAACAGTGTTGTAGTTAGTGCACCACTCTAACAGTGTGGTAGATAGTGCTCCACTCTAACAGTGTAGAAGTTAGTGCTCCACTCTAACAGTGTGGTAGTTAGTGCTCCACTCTAACAGTGTGGTAGTTAGTGCACCACTCTAACAGTGTAGTAGTTAGTGCACCACTCTAACAGTGTGGTAGTTAGTGCTCCACTCTAACAGTGTGGTAGTTAGTGCACCACTCTAACAGTGTAGTAGTTAGTGCTCCACTCTAACAGTGTAGTAGTTAGTAGACCACTCTAACAGTGTAGTAGTTAGTGCACCACTCTAACAGTGTAGTAGTTAGTGCACCACTCTAACAGTGTGGTAGTTAGTGCTCCACTCTAACAGTGTAGAAGTTAGTGCTCCACTCTAACAGTGTGGTAGTTAGTGCGCCACTCTAACAGTGTAGTAGTTAGTCCTCCACTCTAAGAGTGTAGTAGTTAGTGCTCCACTCTAACAGTGTAGTAGTTAGTGCTCCACTCTAACATTGTGGTAGTTAGTGCACCACTCTAACAGTGTCGTAGTTAGTGCTCCACTCTAACAGTGTGGTAGTTAGTGCACCACTCTAACAGTGTAGTAGTTAGTGCTCCACTCTAACAGTGTGGTAGTTAGTGCTCCACTCTAACAGTGTGGTAGTTAGTGCACCACTCTAACAGTGTGGTAGTTAGTGCATCACTCTAACAGTGTAGTAGTTAGTGCACCACTGTAACAGTGTAGTAGTTAGTGCTCCACTCTAAGGGTGTAGTAGTTAGTGCACCACTCTAACAGTGTGGTAGTTAGTGCACCACTCTAACAGTGTAGTAGTTAGTGCTCCACTCTAACAGTGTAGTAGTTAGTGCTCCACTCTAACAGTGTGGTAGTTAGTGTTCCACTCTAACAGTGTAGTAGTTAGTGCTCCACTCTAACAGTGTAGTAGTTAGTGCTCCACTCTAACAGTGTAGTAGTTAGTGCACGACTCTAACAGTGTAGTAGTTAGTGCTCCACTCTAACAGTGTGGTAGTTAGTGCTCCACTCTAACAGTGTAGTAGTTAGTGCTCCACTCTAACAGTGTGGTAGTTAGTGCTCCACTCTAACAGTGTAGTAGTTAGTGCACGACTCTAACAGTGTAGTAGTTAGTGCTCCACTCTAACAGTGTGGTAGTTAGTGCTCCACTCTAACAGTGTAGTAGTTAGTGCTCCACTCTAACAGTGTGGTAGTTAGTGCTCCACTCTAACAGTGTAGAAGTTAGTGCTCCACTCTAACAGTGTGGTAGTTAGTGCTCCACTCTAACAGTGTAGTAGTTAGTGCACCACTCTAACAGTGTAGTAGTTAGTGCTCCACTCTAACAGTGTGGTAGTTAGTGCTCCACTCTAACAGTGTAGTAGTTAGTGCTCCACTCTAACAGTGTGGTAGTTAGTGCACCACTCTAACAGTGTGGTAGTTAGTGCTCCACTCTAACAGTGTGGTAGTTAGTGCACCACTCTAACAGTGTAGTAGTTAGTGCACCACTCTAACAGTGTAGAAGTTAGTGCACCACTCTAACAGTGTGGTAGTTAGTGCACCACTCTAACAGTGTAGTAGTTAGTGCTCCACTCTAACAGTGTGGTAGTTAGTGCTCCACTCTAACAGTGTAGTAGTTAGTGTTCCACTCTAACAGTATGGTAGTTAGTGCTCCACTCTAACAGTGTAGTAGTTAGTGCTCCACTCTAACAGTGTGGTAGTTAGTGCACCACTCTAACAGTGTGGTAGTTAGTGCTCCACTCTAACAGTGTGGTAGTTAGTGCACCACTCTAACAGTGTAGTAGTTAGTGCACCACTCTAACAGTGTAGAAGTTAGTGCACCACTCTAACAGTGTGGTAGTTAGTGCACCACTCTAACAGTGTAGTAGTTAGTGCTCCACTCTAACAGTGTAGTAGTTAGTGCACCACTCTAACAGTGTAGTAGTTAGTGCACCACTCTAACAGTGTGGTAGTTAGTGCTCCACTCTAACAGTGTAGTAGTTAGTGCTCCACTCTAACAGTGTGGTGGTTAGCGGTGTGATGGTTAGGGCTCCGTTCTAATGGTGTGGCGGTTAGTGCTCCACCCTAGCGGGGTAGCGGTGTAGCAATGTAGCGGTGTGGTGGTTAGCGCTCCGCTCTTGCGGTGTAGCGGTTTGCGCGCCGCGCTCGCAATCCACACTTCACCTGCAATCCACAATTCTCTTGTTCTCGTGGCGCGGAAGTGGAACACAACGATGCAGGTCGTGTAAACCTCCTCTGTTATTCACATTAATTGCCGGCACTTCCGACGCTGCCTACCGGCCCCAAATCGCCGACAAGCCCTGGCACTCACATTGGATGCGGACCACGTGTGCGAGGAACTTCATGATGGACGTCTTACGGCTGGCACCTGGCAACAATTCCTCCAGGTGTTTCAAAATATTCCCGAAAGTCTGACACAAGAAACATGAACAAAAACACAGAGATCCTCTTAGCCAGGTTACGAACTTTCAAACACCCAATCGCGCCGTATTTGGTATTTGCATCATCGCCCAATTGCATCCCGAAGGTGCGATGCCTCGCGGATGGGTAAAGTCTGCCAGTGGGGGCGACGTTGCCGCACGTGGTCTTTACGCAAGTTAGTGATTTGCGGGTGAGAGTGAGTGAGCGGACGGGCGACCGACGGATTGCGGATGCCTTGTGCGAGTTACCCGGCTGTCGTGGGGAGCGGTTCCCGAGCTCATCCAGAATCTGACGTTGTGCTCGCTGTACAAGTCGCGCTCCTCACCCGACAGGAATGCTGCAGCCAGCATGGACATTGAGGGTCAATAAACCGCATGCTCGATCGGAAACCCGTTCTGTGAGCGACGACAAAACCCATCATCACAATAGAATAAACTATGTGCGGGCTGGAAACAATTACAAATAACAGCACACCAACGTGTGCTGCTGCTGCTCACAAATGGCAGGAAGGCATGACTCCCATCATCCCTTGCATGTATGTCATGTGACCGCTACACAGCATTTACAATTCTCCCAGCTCCATCAATGAGCAGGCAACGCGGTGGCAGCATGACGTTGCGCGCAAGGCATGATGGGTGTCTTGCCTTCCTGCTGTTTGCGTGCTATAATTTCACAACCCGCATGAGTTAAACATTGGGTCTGTTCTCTGAACACATTCGCCTGCAATAGCCAGCAAAGGCGAGATGTTAACTCCCTCGCCTGGTATCCAGGAGGTCGTGTGTTCGATCCTGACCCCGACACATGTTGTATATGTATATTTGGAGTTTGTGTCTCTCTCTGCATGGTTGCGTGGATTTTCCTCCGGGTTTTTCCTCCATATTTAGAATCAACATCACTCGTTTAGAGTCTTTTATTGATGCTGTAAATTTACACGTGATAAGCCACTTTGTTGAGCTATCATTTGTGGTTGCTTCTGAAAAAGAAGCTAATAGCTCAGTGGGCGGGCTTTACCTGGTAAGATAAAAAATAGAATGCCAGCTCCTTATTGGCCTGTGAAGCAGACGACCTTTGTGATGACGCACGGTGGCTTTGCGTGACGTGGAGGTGGGCTATGGCAAGAGGGTGCCTGTGAGAGCGGTGCTGTAGCGGTTAGCGCTACGCTGCGCTACGAACCTGACGACCCGGGTTCGATTCCCGCTCACGGCAAACACCGGTGACGATTATCTGAACCGGTCCTGGGCCTCCCCTAGGTCGACTCAGCCTCAAATGAGTGCTTGGTGCGATGTGTGAACATCGCCACTGGGGAGACAAAGGCGGCCGGGTTGTGGTGTTGGTCACCCACCCACCCTCTCGTGTGCTGTGCCGGCTATGGGGAGGGTCTTTGTCTTGGCAATGCTCACCCAGCACGGTGCCGCGTTGCTGCGGGTTTGGAGGGGAGTCGCTCCGTAAGGGGAAGTTTTCGTTGTCTGGGTCGTGCTCGGGCGACACCTGCAAACAGCGGCGTGGTGAATATTAAACGTGTACGGCGCTTTCCGTGGGTCCACTGCCGGATGAGGGCCCTCCACCACGGCATGACGACCTGCGCACGGTAGCGGTCGCCTGCCCAAGCACTATCCAGGCCCCACGCCGAGTCGGTCATTGGCCCGCTGAATGTATACGGGGCGCTCTGTTTGAATGTCACATTGGTGCATGTAAAACACGGCTCTTGTACCGACCCACATCCACTCAGCAGTGCGGTCAAATAACCCACGGGGTTGGGCCTCATCCAGCAGTGGATTGAAAATGGTGAAGTGAGAAACGGGGAGGAGGGGGGGGGGGGTCCATTTGGTGTCCACTCACGGGCGTTGTCAATTTCTCTTCCTCTTTGCCGGAAGCCATCCTGAGGAAGACACAAACGGGATCGCGAGTTTATCCTGCCCACGTTGACGGGCCTGCCGTGGACACTCGGTTACCCACCGGGCTTGCAGCCGCTCTATGCCCAGTCGACACGCCGCCTCCTGCTCACGCTACGCAGGGACAACGCTCAAGCAGGTGTCCGCGTGCGATTGGTTACGGAAAGGGAGTTTGAAAGTCGCGTTCGACCCCGAGTCCGTTCATTTATTTATTGACGTTTTATAAGGCGCAGCAAAGGGCTTCAGGTGCACCGTAGAGTAAAATCAATACAAAAATACACGCGCATCTACAGTTTATCTAATATATCCTAGACCAGGAGTCTGCAACCAAAATAACAGAAGAGCTATTTTTTTTAGAAGCAACAGTCTTTAAAGAGCCGCACGCGGCTCCGGTAGCCAGGTGCAGTTCTAAAGGAGGAGAGCGTCCCAAATCTGAAGGCAAAAGGACAGAAACAGCCCGAGATTCGACACGTTATTGCGGAAAGCGTAGCAAATATCTTCATAAATTACACGACCCTGTTGTGTTTCCACAGACTGGTCGTTATGCTGTAGGCCTCAGAGGGAAACTTCTTGAATCAAGCCCAAACCTGGTCGGCCCTTCCTGAGTCACGAGGCTCAGCGAGGCTTTCCTGACTAAACAGGCCTCACGACATCGCGTTGATTCTTACACCTGGCCGGCACGATCACCCAGACATCGGCCGTGGCAACTCACCTGTGCTCAACGAGCAAAGCTCGCGACGTGGTGGGCGGCCGTCTCGACGGGGTCGGGCTGAATTCAACGCGGAGGCTTTTGCCACTGACGTTGCGATTCATCGTCAGTCGTCGGGTCGGGTCGGATGGCGTAGGTGCCGTAATATTGTTGTGTCGTGAAACCCTCCTCCACCCGACACCGCCAATTCATGGACTTGTCACGCGAGACTGCTCTCCAACGAGACACCGCTGCTGAAGCGGTAATACACTGCTACGTTCGTTCGTCACGTGACAACTGTATTAGTTGGCTGTGTCGGGTGGAGGAGGGTGTACGACACAGTTTGCTTACTCACGCCATCTGACCCACAAATAAATTGTGAATCACAGCCTAGCTTCATGGACAAACGTCGCCGTTTAATTGATGAGACGCCCGCTCAATTGCTAGATACCTGGTCCATTGTGATTTCATAACCACGCAAGATGACGTCATAATAGCAATGTATTATGACGTCATCTTATAACTGCCGTTCCCCAACACTAGGTGATGGATGGACTGCTTACTGTCGGTGTCTAAGACAGGGAATGAAAAAATAAACTGGTGGTAGAAATACTATTTTATAAAAACGAATTTAATTGGGTGAATGTTTACATCATCGCAGGATCGCAAGAGGTGGCGGCGGATTGGGGAGGAGGATTCCCGACACGCCGGACTTAAGTACTCGCAAGTGTACGAAGTGCCAGACCACCGTCTGCTGCGAAGATTTAGTCACGCACCCTCGGCTACGCGCTTTGCCCTCAGTTTCGCAGCAAACCCCGCTATTGTGCATTTTAACTTTACACGTACTTAACATTCGACTCGTTCATACATTTTGGTATTCACGAATCGATGACTGTGATAATCGATGATTGTGATAAAAAGATCGCGAATCCAGTCGGGGAAAGTGTCGGCGGGGCCACTGGCGGAGCCATGGGGGGGGGGGGGGGGGGGTGGGGGTGGCACGTGCTCCCCCAATGATCCGATCGAAATCCCTAATTTTGATCGGATCATTGGGGTTTATTAGTAACTAGCTCTACTACCCGGCTTCGTCCGGGACTTGGATTCACCACGGCCGGTCACCTTTGTCTCCCCAGTGGCGATGTTCACACACCACAGCAGTTACTCGTTTGAGGCTGAGTCGACCTAGGGGAGGCCCAGGACCAGTTCAAATAATCGTCACCGGTGGTTTGTTGCATGTCGGGAAGTACGCTAAACATTTTGAACACACACATATTCACAACTTTGTCTTTTATATATATGGAGATAAATCGGCATTTTGCGACCCCCACTGCCACCGTGTACCATATTATTACGTGCCAGGGACTCTATGAGATGATAGGACAATAGTCTGAGTCCATAATTGGCAATAAGTAACGGCAAAGCAGTTATAAGTGACTCACATAATTGTTCGCAGTTGCGTATACAGAGTCCACGACTTCCCTGAAGGCATCAACACCTTCAGCGAGCGCGATGCCGATCACACAACGCGGTTCGAATTCGACCCTCGATCGATGGCTGCGCCATCACCGCACACGCGTCGATTAAAAAGCAAGGGACAATTCCTTACTTACTAACAACTCCTTAAATGTTGATTTAAAGCTTTCGTGACTGCAGTAATTCATATTCTTAGCTCTGCCGGTAAAGTCACGTTGAAGGGAAACAATAAAAATATATAAAACAATAAAATTCTCACGTTTCGACCATAACACAAACGGTCATCATCAGGTGTGAAAACCAACGGCAAGAAACATTTGAAAGAAGTGGCGGTTTGTATTTTTATTATTATTTGTTATTTAAAATAAATAAATAAACGCGAAAACCGCCACTTCTTTCAAATGTTTCTTGCCGTTGGTTTTCACACCTGATGACGACCGTTTGTGTTATGGTCGAAACGTCGTGAGAATTGTATTGTTTTATATATATTATTATTTTATTGTTTCCCTTCAACGTGACTTTACCGAAAGAGCTAAGAATAACAACTCCTTACTTACTAACAACTCCTCTATCATGTTTCATTGCTGGAGGGGTTGCCCCCCCTACCTGAAAATCCTGGCTCTGACATTGGGCGGGGCTAGCGATCCATCCTCCTGAATTCCTCCACCACCATCGTCATCAAATCATCATCGTCAAAGGAAAATTAAAAAAACACATTGTTCTTTACAATGTATTTTGTTGTAGTAATTTGTATACAACATTCACCATTTCCCTTCCCCTATGTTCACTCGTACCAGGAACGTGACCTTTTGTGGTTACCTCTTCCCCCCTTGTTGAATTTTATTTCAACCGAGTAACCCCCTTGCCTGACCCAACATACTTCTGAGAAATAAATGTGTGAATAGTGAACATCAATATTGTAACCAATTGTCCATTTCATGAGGTGTATCCAAACTAGCTAACTGCAAGCGAATTAAACTAATTTCAACGGACGCTTTGCACGCGCGACGGAATTTGTTCGCTCTCGCTGGATACTCTTGGTAACCAGATTGTATGCGATCAGTTTGGAAAGCTATTTTATATCGTTCTAGGATACTATATTGATTTACCGTATTTTCCCGCATATAACCCACAGACGCATATACCCCGCAAAAATAGCGTTTTGCGTAAAACAAATTTCAGATAGCCCGCACCTCCATATACCCCGCAGGGTCTTGTTTTGTTTGTAAAAAGTGGTATACCCCGCGGGTTATATGCGGGAAAATACGGTAAATGTTGTGGTAAGTTATTGTATATTGGCAGATTCATACGTGATTATTCACAAACGACTCTCCAGTATGGTAACATTTCACACATTTATAAATCATCACCTCACATTGCCACGTCCACCCCAGGGGTCCGTGTCACCTCCCGAGTTGAGAATCACTGCTCTAAGCAACTCTGTACATTGTTAATTACAGTATATTCATTATCCTCAAGAAGTGTGAGGCATATCCTCACTAGCTAGTAACTGCAAGCGAATAGAACCATCCAGTGGACGTTCTGCACGCGTGACGGAATTTGTTGCATCAGTGAGCTTAGAAAGGTATTTAATATCGTTCTAGACTACCATATGGATTAAAACGTCACGGTAGTTATTTAATATCGACAGCTTCGTACGTGACTATTCCCCCATGACTCACACGTATGGTATAATTCCACACATTTATAAATCACCTCATGTTGTTAACCACCCCTCAGGGGGTCCGGGTAAGAGAGCCGCCGTGAATGATCAGCCCAGCGCCACGTGTGGTGGTGGTGGTGGTGAGTTGTTGTTGTTGTTACGAGAGTTGTTTGTTCACGTTCTGCTAACGTGAGGTTCGCCTCCTTTGCTTACCGAGCGAGTGTTGTTGGTCGTGTCGCTGGGAATTTCGTGAGCCGAGGGGACTTCCCGAACCGAGCACTCGGCCATGAACGTACCCAGTGACGATTATCTGAACCGGTCGTGGGCACCCCCTAGGTCGACTCGGCCTCAAACGGGTACAGAATGCGGTGTGTAGTAAACATCCCCACGAGGGAGACAAAGGCGGCCTTCACTTGTGCTTGCTCACAGCACTTTCCCGCCAACAGTTTGTTAAGGCTATACGGGGTACCTTTGTCTGTGTCACTCACCTGTACACACACACACGTGTCTCACCTGTACACACACACGTGTCTCACCTACACACAGTCTCACCTGTACACACACACACGTGCCTCACCTGTACACTCACAGTCTCACCTACACACACACGTGTGTCTCACCTGTACACACACGTGCCTCACCTGTACACTCACATCTCACCTGTACACACAGTCTCACCTGTACACACACACACGTGTGTCTCACCTGTACACACACACACACGTGTCTCACCTGTACACACACACGTGTGTCCGTCCGACCTTAGGCGCATCCACCGGTCACCCACAGGTCACCGAGCTCCCCCCGGTGGAGTGACCTCCCACTGAGAGGGACACTCTCGTCCCTGATGACCGACAGCTCACTGCTGACCCTCACAGCACGAGTGACGGTGACCCCCCCCCACCGTCTCCGACTGTAAAACAACGGTGCCCGTAGACTCGTAGAGCCTTCACAGACCGTTAGGGCAAGTGCCAAAACAGCGATCGATAGCCGGACGCTCTAAGGAAATCGGACGATATAGACACACTGCGTATGTAAAGATATTGTTGTACCGAGTGAAAAATTAATAAGCGATAGCCAAAGGGCCGATCGCTTCTTCCAAGCGTCGCTCTTTCTGGAAGTGACGGGACCCGCGGAAGTCGGGATATCACCGCGGGTAATGCATTAATTATGCTAATGATGGCTATAACTATCGACGCACCGCACACATTATGCTAATGATACGCATACATTATGCTAATGATGGCTGTAACTATCGACGTACGCATACGTTATGCTAATGATATGTTAATGAAGCTAGCTTTATGTTAATTAGCCTCGCGAATCGTTGACTGGCCGGGAGCCGCCTTCGCTGGCGACGCGCTTGAGGAAGTTCACATTCCACCCGAGCGCCACCACTCCGTTATAAATCACTCCGTTATCAATCACTCCGTTATCAATCACTTCGTTATCAATCACTCCGTTATCCATCACTCCTTTATCCATACTCCGTTATCCATCACTCCGTTATCCATACTCAGTTATCAATCACTCCGTTATCCATCACTCCGTTATCCACCACTCTGTTATCAATCACTCCGTTATCAATCACTCCGTTATCCATCACTCCGTTATCCATCACTAAGTTATCCATCACTAAGTTATCCATCACTCCGTTATCCATACTCCGTTATCATTATTTAACCCCTAGCCCCACACTGACATTCCATCATCACAGTTTGTGAATGAAAGTATCTCGCCTTCGTGTGACCTCTGTCTCTCCGTGTCTCTCTCAATGCAATTCCCACAGCCTGCTGACAATGCGGACCGATGGGATTCCATTCAGTTATCGATTACGGTATTTTTACTTGGTGGCGAGTGTAGCGGTGTCTAGTGGCTGGATGGGAACGTTACTTTACTTGACATCCCGTTGGATTTTCCCCACAATTAACGAGCCTAATACATTTTGATTTAAACATTTCGTGACTGCAGGGATTCATATTCTTGGCTCTTTCGGTAAAGTCACGTAGAAGGGAAACAATAAAATAATAGAAATATAAAACACTAAAATTCTCACGTTTCGACTGCAACACAACTGCAAAATCGCTGTCCGTGGTGCTAACGTTAAGCTAAAACCGCAACTTTTTTCAAAATTTCTTGCTGTGGTTTTCACACCTGATGATGATTGCTTGTTGCAGTCGAAACGTCGTGACAATCTTATTGTTTTAAATTTGTATGTGACTTTACCGAAAGAACCAAGAATGAGCCTAATACTGTATGTTGCCACGACTGTAGTGGTGTCTATACCGCCTCGATAGGCCGAGTCAACCTAGGTGAGCCCCAGGACTAGTCTATAGATGTAATCGTCACTGGTGTTGGTGACCGTGAGCAGGAATCGAACTTGGGTCGCTGGTTTTGTAGCGCAGCGCGCTAACCGCTACCCTACAGCTCCCCAAAGAGACCCCCCGTGTAGCCTTAACAGACTGCTGGGGCAAGTGCTGTTAGCGACCAGCACCTGTGAAGGCCGGCACGGCACACAAGGGGGTGGGTGGCCAGCACCACGCCCGGCCGCCTTTATCTCTCTAGTGGCCATTCGAGGAATCTTTGTATTAGGTGGTCTGCACCAACTTCATATTCCTTTATTCGTTTACGCATTTGTGGGTTGGAGTGGTGGCGCAGTGGTTAGCGAAAAGCACCATGACACTGGGTCACCCGAGTTCAATTCCCACCCTCGGCCAACCGAGTGGCGAGGTGAGATCCCCGAACCGGTCCCTCCCTCCTTGACCAACCCATACTCACCAGGGTGGTGAAGTATGGTCATACAAACTCTAGGAACCACGCGATGAGTGGAGGCCTTCATGCAGCTGTGGACTGATAGAAGGCTCTCGGTTAACCATCAAATGAAACAGCGGCAGTGACATCTCCAAAGATCCCCAGGTTTAATGTTCGTCAAATCACAGCACCTTCATTGTTGTAACATCGGTTTTGTTAATGAACCAAGGTTTCCATTCACCCACTCCCACCACCTGAAAACGCACGCTTTGTGTAAACACACCAACCACATTCCGAACAGCCTCCTTTTGCACCAATTACAATTCCCAACAGAGTATAAACTATGAATACATTTTAAGGTAAAATAGCATGGCACAAGTCCCAAAAATATAAGTGTAAAACTCGCACGGTGTATAACATCATAACGTTGCTCAGTAAAACAGGTAAAGGCGCATCCCTGAAATTGCTCGCTCACGTCACTGCTTGTGGAAGCGCCTCACCTAAGCAGTAGCTCTCTCGAGTCGAGAGTTACCTCCGGAGGGATATTTGGCCTACTCTTCCCTGCTGGCCAGGCATCTTGTAAGAGCCGGAAGCACCCACACTTTACCGCACCACACGCGCCCTGCTGTGGTGTCCTCCCCATGGATCCTGCTGCTGCTGCTGCTACGTGGACACAGGTGTCTCTCTACTGCTGCGCCGGGGAGGTGGAGTCGAACCGTTGGGCTGTGGATTGCGAGTCCAGTGACGCTTCTAAACGTTACACCACCACAGTGGCAGCATTCTCATCAGCATAACTTACTTTAGAATATAGTGTATAAACTTTATATTTTGAAAAGCACACTCGTACAGGATTGTCCCTCGTGAATAAAAAAAAAACACTCGTGCGATCTTGTGCATGGCAGCAGTAAAACCCAACACCAGCAACCACTTGCGTGCACTGCATTAAACACACGCGTGCATACGTGTTGTGAACAGGCGCGTGTGTGGGGAGCGGTGGCACAGTGGTTAGCGCACTGCGATAGGAACTCGGCGACCCGAGTCCGATTCCGGCTCACCACCAACATCAGTGACGGATATCCGAGCCCGGTCCTAGGCCTCCCTCCCCTGGGTCGACTTTCTCAAATGAGTATCTGGTGCGGTGTGTAAACATCGCAACTCGGGAGGCAAAGGGTGGCCCGGGGCGTGGTGCTGACTGCACAAGCCTCGTGTGCCGTGCCGGCCTTCATAGGTGGTTGATAACAGCACTTGCCCGAACAGTCTTTTGTCTTGGGTGGTCTGCACCACTGCTCAATCTGTACACCAACTTGAGATCCGCTTGTGGTTCACGCTTTGCGTAAACACACAAACCACAATCGCACTCCCACCATCTCATTTTGCACCAATTACAATCCCCGACAGGTGTAAACTACGAATATAAACTACGAATACAGTTTAAGGTAAAATAGCATGGCACAAAAGTCCCAAATATATAAGTGTAAAACCCGCACGGTGAATAACATCAAAACATTGCTAGGTAAAACAGGTAAAGGCGCAGCCCTGCAATTGCTCGCATCACTGCTGGCGGAAGTGCCTCACCTAGTGGAAGCTCTCTCGAGTCTAGTCACCTCTGGAAGGGGGGGAGGGGGAATATTTGGCCTACTCTTCCATGCTGGCCAGGCATCTTGTAAGAGACGGAAGCAGCCACACGTTACCCCACCACACGCGCCCTGCTGTGGTGTCCTCCCCATGGATCCTGCTGCTGCTGCTGCTGCTGCGTGGACACAGGTGTCTCTCTACTACTACTGCGCCGGGAGGTGGAGTCGAACCGTTGCGCTGTGGATTGCGAGTCCAGTGACGCTGCCAAACGTTACACCACCACAGTGGCAGCATCCTCAACAGCTATAACTTACTTTAGCATATAGTGTATAAACTCTTACATATTCTCTTAAAAAGCACGCACGCACAGCATCGTCCCTCACGAGTAAAAATAGTGCGCAACCTTGCAGATGGCAGCAGTCAAACAATACGGCGGCAGCAGGAGCTTGCTTCAACTTTGCTTGCGTGCCACGAACACCACGCGTGTGGATGTGGGGAGCAGGTGGCACAGTGGTTAGCGCACTGCAACATGAACCCGGCGACCCTTAAATGATATCTGGTGCCGTGTGCATTAAACGTCAGCAATGTGGAGACCAGGGCGGCTGGGCGTAACGTTGGCCACCCACTCGCTCGCGTGCCGTGCCAGCTTTCATAGGCGCTACTCGCTAACAGCACCTGCCCCAATAGTATGTTCAGGCTATATGGGGGGGGGGCCTTTGCCTTTTGTGTCACAAAACACGGTCATCAAACACTGGACGGGGCGGAAGCTGTCAGATGAGAAACGCGGTGATGGACAGAGAGAGGAGCGGACAGAGACAGTGGGGCGGAGAGAGAGAAGCGGAGAGAGGGCACTGCACGGAGACCACGGCCCAAATAGCATCGCAGGCCAAGTGACGAGCAGACAGAACAAATCTAAGCTCTCATGGGCGAAGCCTACGGAGTGAAGTATGGCCAAGCCTACACCGTGAGCGGCAAGGCGTGGGCAGTCGTCCATCCAGCAGTGGATGGACAAAGGGCTGCACACGGATTACTACGGACCAAGGGTCGGCAAGCTGTGGCTCTTGAGCCGCGTGCGGCTCTTTACTCGTGACAGTAATCTATTAAGGACCTCCGTGTCATATACACCACGTGGATTGCGCCTCTCTCGAAATAGAGTTCTTGACCAAATTCGGAAGAAAAAAAATGGTCCCTTCTTGTTTATACTGGTTGCCAACCCCTGCTCTGTCAGTGGCCGCTCAAAGATAGGGGTCATGGCCTCAATATGTCCGGCTGTGGTTGGAAGGCGATGCAGTGCGTTGAACCGGTCCCTATGGTCACCGCTCTCTGTCAACGATGACAAACTGCATCGGACAGGAGGAAAGCGGGTCCAGTCAACTTCCGCCGTGTTACGCAAGAGTCGCTTCTGCTCTAACGCGTGCAGTTTTCATGACGCCGATTGTATATAACGCGAAGGATGTATTAGGGAAACACTTTTATAATGCCGATGCGAACTGCATATAACAGAACTACATCGCGCGAGTAGGAATGAGCCTGTTGTAACAGATGCCTCGGCGTAGCATCACACACGCATCTCACGCGTTATTGTGGACTGTGCTTTCTTTACCTTGTTTCATACATTACTTATGATCACGTGCTTTTTCCACAACGCGGTGTTCTCGTTATAGAACAAACTGTATGGCCACGAATGACCAGTTTGGTGGTCTAAGACGATGCGCGTGTGTGTTACGCACGCGCAGTACGGACAACATCGTGTTAATCGTGCTCACGTCAACTTGTAAGGTGGCAGTGCCCCGCAGCAACCGCTCGCTCTCGGAGAGAGAGAGAGAGAGGACAACTCGGAGGCGCGAGTAGGAACCACGGACAAGTCGGGGAAAGTAGCGGCCAGATGTTGAGCCGGCACTACCAATGATTTCGCAAGCTCTGTGGTCCTCTATATATTTAGATGTTTCGTGCCAAGGAATGCGCGTTTATACGTGGGAGCAGCCAGAGCAAAACCGACGCGTGCGAGGGGGCAACACTCCGATCGCGTGCAGTTTTGCTGGACCGCCTTCTCCTTGGCGAGCCGGGGTACGGCACCCCGGCACCCACGGAAAGCGGCTGTCACACAGCATCTGCGTGGTGATCAACCGACCCTCGCCGCCACCCCCGGTGCCAGATCACAGGCAGCCACGTGAGTGGCCACCACCGCTCGTCACGTAAAGCATGACGGGACGATTAATCCTATGGACTTAACCGTAATATTTGCTGTCTAAAAATCACATTGTGCATGTACTGGAACTCTGCAGTACAGGAGTCTATTGCTGCTACGTTCGGATTGTTACCAAGATTGTCTCTGGGAGAGCAACAACAACCTGGGTTCGATTCCGGGGCACGCACAACATCGCCAATCGGGATCTGAATTTGCCCCGGGACCTAGAATCCTTGCATACGCGTGGTTTTTTAAATTCCATATTTGTTTCATAATGCAATGTTGCATGGCAAAACAGTGCTGGATTTTCTGACCATGTGGCTCGCAGCAATCGGAATGTTGGGAGTTCAAATCACAGTTAGCGAGCCGACTCAGCCCATCATTCTTCCTGGGTCGATAAAATAAGTACAGGTTTATGGAGGAGTTACTACTACTATTCCTATGGATAGACTTTCCCCCCAGCCATAGTAATGTGGAATTGCCACCACTGGCTCAGGGTCGCCCTCGAAAAAATAGCTCCTCAGCTCAATGGGCTTAACTCAGGAAATATTCTTGTTGTCAGCTGGAATGGAAAAACCTTGACCTGTGTTAATATCCCAACACATTATTAGGACTGTGAAATGAGCTCCCCACTTCCACCGTCGAGATTCCACCTGCGGACGTTTTGACAGCCGATCACAAAAGCTGGCAAACCCTGAACTATTTTATTGACATTCAGCAGGTAAAGATGATATCGTCGTCGCACGCGGGGAATTCATAATTGCGGCCAAATATTCTAGACGTGCGACGATTCTAAATGTGGAGGAGGGCAAAACGGGAGGAAACTGGAGAACGATCCACGCTACGACCACCACGGGGAAAGAGAGAGACTCCCAATTATACAGCAGCAGGCATCGCCAGAGTCCGCGATTGAATCCACGACCTCATGCTCGCCAGGCGAGGGAGACAACATCTCCCCACCACCGTGGCGCCACTCTCGCTGCCGTTGTACCTGGTACAAGGACCGGCGCGTAAATGTGGAGTGTGCCTTTAGTTGCTGTTCATCCCGCAGTGTAGTTGTAGTCGTGCGTCAGTGGTCAACGTTCGCTATTGCTGTTAGTTTGCAGAGATTGCCAACCCTGCGATGTCACTGCTTGACGGTTCTTGGGCTGTGGTGGTCCTGGTATCAGAGCCGCCCGATCGTAGCTGTGTTCACACGACGCGGTGCAAGTCACGTGGCTACCCCGAGCACCCCGTGAAAAACCCGCAAGTCTAACCAGCTGTCGCCTTCACGGAAAACGCTCCACGAATTTATACGAAAAAATTGCCTTCTTGTTAATATTAGTGTTTAAATTGCTTAAGTGCTTGTAACATTATTTGCCATCGTGAGTAACAAAAGGCAACTCTTGATATGCGAACCCGTGCTCTTAGTCACCACCCCGGCTCAAAGCTGCCACCGCACTCGACTCGAGCGGCCTTTGAGCCACGGTCTCAGCCACGCTCAGGATTTTACATGAGCTCAGCCGGAGCCCCGAGCCACGGCTGAGCTGGAGCCCTGAGCCACGGCTGAGCCAGAGCCTTGAGCCACGGCTAAGCTGGAGCCTTGAGCCATGGCTGAGCCAGAGCCTTGAGCCGTGGCTCAGCTGGAGCGCTGAGCCACGGCTAAGCTGGAGCCTTGAGCCATGGCTGAGCCAGAGCCTTGAGCCACGGCTAAGCTGGAGCGCTGAGCCACAGCCGAGTCGTAGGCCGCGAGCCCGAGCCACGGCTGAGCCACGAGCCACGGCTGAGCCGCTTACTCGTGCGACGTTTGATGCACGACCGAGCGGCTGGAGCCTGAGCTGGGTGGCATTGAGAGGCTGAGCCAAGCCGTGACTGAGAACACGGCCATGAATCTGACATTCACAAACGAAGGCTTTGGCGCCAACGAGGAGGCTTTGTCCCCAGTGCGACACGGGCCATGTGTTACACGAACCGTGTGTAACACGAACCGTGTGTTACACACGAGCCATGTGTAACACGAGCCGTGTAACACACGAGCCGTGTGTTACACGGCTCGTGTGTTACACGAACTGTGTGTAACACGAACCGTGTGTAACACACGAGCCGTGTGTAACACGAGCCGTGTGTTACACGAGCCGTGTGTAACACGAGCCGTGTGTAACACGAGCTGTGTAACTCACGAGCCGTGTGTGTGTGTAACACACACACGAGCCGTGTGTAACACGAGCCGTGTGTAACACGGACCACACGCTGGCAGGAAGGCGACCTTCACCACATTTCGGCAATTGCTGCCAATTTTCCTTTTTGGGAATAATATTTTTTTTTGGGAGTAATATTTTTTTCTTAAAGGGAAATGAGCAGTTTCCACCTTGGTACAAATCGTGAACTGCTCGACAATTTCTGTCCCCCCCCAGCCCCGTCCCCCAGCCCCGTCCCCCAGCCACGTCCCCCACTCCGCCCCCTACCCCCGTCCCCCACCCCACCCCCACACCGCACACCGGGCTGCCCCTTAGTCGTCCTTGTGCTGCGACTTCTCCTCTCCTCCGTGCTCCCCTCCGCCGTACAGCTTCCGGACGGTAGAGTCCAGAACGTAGTCCACGGACCTGCAACGGAACAAAAACGTCCCGCGCCTTAGAGAGTCGCAGCCGTGTTCCACGCGCTGCTGGATAATGACCTCCCCGTCGATTCTACAGTCCGCTACCCCCGCGCGTGTCACAAGGGACAAAGCGTCATATTTTTGGAAGAGCAGCAATAAAAAAGAAAACATTCTATAAATCGGCGTTCGGGTTCTTGAGCCGTCCGTTGGCGCTGGCTGACAAGCCGGCGGATTGCTCCGGTGACTCCCGTTCATTGGTCGCGAAGGGCGGTTGACCGCGCGCTCCATCATTTGTTCCGCTCCGCATCGCGCGTGGAAATCTCTCACGCTCTCTCTCTCTCAGCAAGATCTGCGCCATTCCGAACGGTCTACGGCCGCTGTAAAGAGGCTGTGAATAATTATCAATAAAGCACACGCAATGTTTCGGGTCATTTTGTCATTTTACAACCAAATATAATTGCAATCGTGCCGGTGGGAGATTAAGTGGGGTTAACGGGCTCCCCTCTGCACCGCGTCTCTCAAGACAGCTTTGCTGTCCGTCTCTCGCTCGGTCACGGCATTTACCGAGCAATCGTCATTAAACCAAACACATTTAAATCTAGATAGAAAACTAATTTCTTTCTAACGGCTTTTTGTGCTAAGTTTGCTGTCCTTCCCCCGCACCTCCGATTAGCACGGTTGGCCATGTACAGTACATTAGAAGTTCTACATCCATGTATACTTGCTTGTGTTTCAATCATGGCCAGTCGCTCAGTTGTAGATACAGTTCATAGAGATGGACCGGCCGATGGACCAAGAGCTCGGCCAACCCACCGACCCATCAACTGACCGACTGTCACTGACCAACCAACCGGACTATCATCCTACCCACCGAACAACCGACTGATTAACCAACCCACTGACCAAACAACTCTCCAACCGACCGACCGATCAATTGACCAACTAACCAACCAACAAACCCACCCACTAACCGGACAATTGACCAACCCACCGACCGACCACTCAACTAACCCATCAACCAACCCAGTTATCCTTTACTGACCGACCCACCAACCTGTCGATAGGCGTGATGATGAAGGGGATGGCAGAGAGGCCGATGGCCGTGGTGACCCACTTGCGTGTGGGCGTGGGCCAGCGCGTGGTGCGGCTGAGCACCGCGAGCGACGCCGCGCACAGCCGGTTGATGGTGAAGCCTGGGACGGCCACCGAGGCGAGCGCCTGCCACACAAAGGTGTCCACCACGGCCACCGTCACTGGGCCCGTCCTACCGCCCTCCGGGTGCCTCTGCAACACAGCGCGGCAATGCTTTGGAGCGGCGGATGCGACGCGGTGACCAGTGCGGGCGCCGGGTGACCACGGCGGCGAGATGTTAGCTACCTCGCCTTGTACGCAGGAGGTCGTGGGTATGATCCCGACCCTGACGCCTGCTGTATATTTGGAGTTTACATGTTCTCTCTCTCTCTCTCCCTGTCGTCACGTGGATTTTTCTCTGGGTCCTCCGGTTTTCCCCTCCACATTTAGAATCAACATCACGAGTTTAGAGTATTTGGCTGCTATAAATGTCCACATGATAAACCACTTCATTGAGCTGTCATTTGTGGCCAGGTCACTTCTGAAAAACAGCTATGTAGCTCAGTGGGCCTCATCTGGTAAAAGAAACATAGTTTAGCTTAGTTTCAGTTGACACGTGCGACTGCAGGTGTTGGTGAGCGGCGGGTAAACACTCCACCCGAGTCACAGTACCAAACCCATTGTGCCACCGTCACTGCCACCACCGCTAACACCACCGTCCCTCACCCACCTGGGCCGCCTTCTTCCCCTTGTCGATGGCGTCGGCCGTCACGTAGGCCATGGAGACGCCGTACGTGGCCCACACCAGGGACACGGGGACCAGCGCGCGGAACGACTCGCCCACCTCATTGGCGTAGCCTGCGCACGAGGGAACGGGAGGAAAGAGAGCAGAGCGCCAGCGGCGTAGCTGCCGGGGAGCGCGCGGGTGGTGCAACCACACCAGGAGCCCGCGGGTCTGCGGGGCCCCCCCATTGCACCAGGCCCCGTGTCAACTAGAAGCGACCCTCGACGTTAACCCATGCGCGCACCAGGACCCTGGCCGTATCATCCGGGCAATAAACTAAACTTTTTATTTTTTACCAGGTACGATCCACGGAGCTATGTAGCTCTGTTTCAGAAGCGGCCTGGTAGCTCAACGGAGTGGCTTATCATCGCGTGGAAATTTACAGCGCCAAATTCTTTTAAACGTGGGACGTTGAGTCTAGATGTGGGACGGAAAAACCGAAGGGCTCGCAGAAAAATCCACGTGACCACAAGGAGAGAGAGACACGCACACTCCAAATATACAACAGGTGTTAGGATCGAGATGGAACCCACGGTATTCTACATACCAGGTGAGGTAGTTAACATCTCGGCACCGCTTAGATTGCGAGGACTGGCGAACTCTGGTGCATTCTGGGTAACTCCAAGTGTGAGTCTCCATGGGTAAATGACGGGAAACCCCATCACATTCAGAAACGAACACAGGTGTCCAGCATTGCACACAAACACAAGCCTTGTCCAGACCACCAGTTCCAGAGAACTGAACGTGTGTCCATGCTGTCGTTTGGGCCACCAGCTCTAAGAGACGAGATAAGCGTGGCCGTCCCAACAGACAGCAGCGATACAAAGACATAACTCTAGACCGGTTTCATCCTCTTTATCACGCATCAGCATAGTCCCCTATCAGTACAGATGACTCCTAAAGAGAACAAAACCAGTCTACAGTTGTGTCTTTGTTTCACGACTGCCCATTTGGGATGGGCACATTGCTGGTGGTCTCGACGAGCCAGTGCACGTTGCATGTGAAGCCGGCCGCAGATTGCCCGTAACCAGCTGGACTCTTGCGCAATCCAGCCGAACTCTTACGCAATCCACAACAGGCGCCGTGCAGCGCGAGCAATCCGAGCCTTGCCCTTTCGCAATGTCACGGGCGGGAGGGCGAGACCGCGTGTGGGGAGAGCGGTGACACAGTGGTTAGCACTGCATTGAACTACGAACCCAGCGACCCTAAGTTAAGATTCCCGCCCGCAGCCAACCTCAGTGGCAAACATCTGGACCGGTCCTAGGATTCTCCGTCGGTCGACTCAGCCTTAAATGAGCACATGGTGCGGCGCGTGAATAGTAGCACTGGAGAGACAAAGGCGGCCGGGAGCGGTGCTAGCCACAACCACCCGCCTCGTGCGCCGTTTACCGGCCTTCATTGGTGCTCGCTAGCAGCACTTCAGCACTTGCCACAACGGGCCTTTGCAGGCTTGCCTTGTGTTAATATCCCAACAGCCGTTCAGTGCCCTTAACATGTTCATGTGCCTTCGGGTGTGTGGGTATCGTGTTGACACCGGGGCTGTGTTCACCTGTGACCCAGGGGGGTCGTCATGCCAGACGCGTGTGTTCCTAAGATCGTCTACACTGCGGTAACCGAAGGCACGCATCGCCACCGCAAGCTTCCACTGCACTTTACAATCCGGTGGTCGGCGTCAGTCACCGACACAGCCTTGGGTCAATCCACTGCTGGGTCACGTGACCCACTGGGGAGAGGGGGGTGGGACTGAAAACACTTTGCCACCCCGTGTGGCAGAGCCACACTTCGGACACCACTCGCCACCGACGTTATCCGCGTTCGGGAATCGAACTTAGGTGGCCGGGTTGGCGCCGCTGCACGTTGGATCACCGCGCCGGCGCTCCGCCACGCCGGGCTGTGTTAGAGAATCGAGACTGAAGGAAGCGCGTGGCACCCGGGTGCGCAGCATCGGTGGCATCCGTACCACAGGAAAATAACGCGCAACGGACCCTCCAGTCCGCCAGGTCGCGGAAGTTAAGCGGAGTTGATCCTGGATAGTGCCGGTGTCGTGAGTTCAGCTGAGTCGCAGACGTACTCTTTGGAGGCAACACATGTATTAACACCAACACACGGGGAAACTTCCCCTTAACAGAATAACACCCGACGGTGGTGACCACCAGGCTAACTACACTAATAACACCGTAACTTGCTACGTGACCACCAGGCTAACTACACTAATAACACCGTAACTTGCTACGTGACCACCAGGCTAACTACACTAATTACACGGTAACTAGTTACGTACCCACCAGGCCAACTACACTAATTACACCGTATCTAGCTACGTCACCACCAGGCTATCTACACTGATTACACCATAACTAGCTACGTGACCACCAGGCTAACTACACTAATTACACCGTAACTAGCTACGTGACCACCAGGCTAAACACACTAATTACACCGTAACTAGCTACGTGACCACCAGGCTAACTACACTAATTACACCGTAACTAGCTACGTAACCACCAGGCTAACTACACTAATTACACCGTAACTAGCTACGTGACCACCAGGCTAACTACACTAATTACACCGTAACTAGCTACGTAACCACCAGGCTAACTACACTGATTACACCGTAACTAGTTACGTAACCACCAGGCTAACTACACTAATAACACCGTAACTAGCTATGTGACCACCAGGCTAACTACACTAATTACACTGTAACTAGCTACGTAACCACCAGGCTAACTACACTAATTACACCGTAACTAGCTATGTAACCACCAGGCTAACTACACTAATTACACTGTAACTAGCTACGTAACCACCAGGCTAACTGCACTAATTACACCGTAACTAGCTACGTGACCACCAGGCTAACTACACTAATTACACCGTAACTAGCTACGTGACGACCAGGCTAACTACACTAATTACACCGTAACTAGCTACGTGACCACCAGGCTAACTGCACTAATTACACCGTACCTAGTTACGTAACCACCAGGCTAACTACACTAATTACACCGTAACTAGCTACGTCACCACCAGGCTAACTACACTAATTACACCGTAACTAGCTACGTGACCACCAGGCTAACTACACTAATTACACCGTAACTAGCTACGTGACCACCAGACTAACTACACTAATTATACCGTAACTAGCTACGTCACCACCAGGCTAACTGCACTAATTACACCGTAACTAGCTACGTGACCACCAGGCCAACTACACTAATTACACCGTAACTAGCTACATGACCACCAGGCTAACTACACTGATTACACCGTAACTAGCTACGTACCCACCAGGCCAACTACAATAATTACACCGTAACTAGCTACGTGAACACCAGGCTAACTACACTAGTTACTACACTAGTTACTACACTAATCACACCGTAACTAGCTACAACGGACCGGACCACAGCTTGGGTCCCGGTCCACGTGTTGGAGACTCTGTAGGACGTAGAACGTCGAGGAAGGTTGCTTCAGGATGAACAACAACGCCGGTCCCTCTGGGGGACCCGGCTTCTATCCTCCGTGGTGTGGCTGGCCCCGCCCTTGGCCACGCCCACCTTCCAGAACCCTCGAGCAGGATCTCGACCCTGGCACGTGACCACCCCTCGCCCCCACTTGGAGGCCCTGTGTAGACTTTACCGGTCACGTGTCCTCTGGGGTCAACCAGAGTGCCATGGCCGGCACTTCCACACCCTATCCTGTAGGGGCTGGCACTGCACGCCAAGCGTGGTGCCATCCAGCGCTGTCGATCAGCGCTCACAGAGCCCTTCCAGGGCCGGCATCCAAACTAGCGAAGTAGCCGCAAGTGAATACAAACTAAAAACTGACGGACGCTCTTGCACGCGTGACGGAATTTGATGGCGTTCGCTCGTTACTCTTGGTCAACAGATTGTTTACGATCAGTGAGTTTAGAAAGGTCTTTCATATCGTTGTAGGTTACCATAGTGATTTAAATGTTACGGTAGTTATTTAATATTGGCAGCTTCATACGTGACTATTCTCCCATGACTCGCACGTATGCCACAATTGAACGCATTTAAAAATGAGCTCACGTTGTTATCCACCTGGGACATTCCCACGTCCACCCCAGTGGTCCGTGTCCCCTCCCGAGTTGAGGATCACTACTCTAAGCAAGTCTGTACATTGTTAATTACAGTATATTCATTATCCCCAAGCAGTGTGAGGCATATCCTCACTAGCTAGTAACTGCAAGCGAATAGAACATCCAGTGGACGTTCTGCACGCGTGACGGAATTTGTTGGTGCTCCCCGCTGAGTTTTGGAAACCACATTGTTCACGATCAGTGAGTTTATAAAGGTATTTTATATCGTTCTAGGCTACCATGAAGATTAAAACGTCACGGTAGTTCTTGATTTGAAGCTGGTTCTTTCGCTAAAGTCACTTAGATAGAAAAATAATAATAAAATCAGTTATTTAATATTGGCAGCTTCATACGTGACTATTCACCGATGACTCGCACGTACGGCAATAACTTCACACATGTATAAACCACCGCATGTTGTTGTTACCAACGGGTCGAGAACCACGTACTCGCACCAACTCCGCACACTGTCGATCATTCATCTTCAAGCGACATTCAAAAGGCAGGCATGAAGACGGCAACTTCTATGATGTCCCCCCCCCACCCACCCAGCCTTCTTCGTGACGTAGTGACGAGCGCGGTGAAGTATGGCGAGCGAAGTGGAGTGGCGGTGCATGGGGCAAGGTCGCCATCCAGCAGCCCACTGCGAAGGGGGACGACTGTACAAGGGTGGCCCAGATGTCTTGTGACCCCCCCCCCCCAAATTAAAAATATCTAAAACGTAATATTGTTTTAAAGTTAAGGTTTAGTTTCTGGGCATCCGTGAAAAGGAGCTTTACAGCTCATCCGGCTCTTCCAGTACGGTATGGTCTGATTTAAAAGCAGAAATGAATATTCAAACGGAAAACAATTTTAGGGGTCGCCGACTGAGGGGGGGGCGGGGGTGGTCACACGACATCTGGACCACCCTGTGCAGTACAACCCTACTCGTTGTGTACCACGCACGCCTTTGTCTTTCTCTGTCCAGCACTGTACAACGTGACTGTGCACACGGACCTGCGTTGGCAGGCACAACGAAGGCACAAACTCGGCCTTGAAAGGTGAAGTATATAAACAGGCGGCGTTTCTCGCCCGTCACAGCAAACGGACGCACTCCGGAGTAGAGGGGTGTGCTACATCGATATACTGTACAATGACGAAGGGCCATTGCCAGAAACGTCACCTGTTATTTACAGATATTTTGAGAGTTTCAAGGCTTACACACGTTTACGAAGTGTGTTGAAGTTGTACTAATGCATGCACCTAATTGTCCGCACAACAGAACACACGAACTCCACACACCCGGCAACAACCCAGCCGCCCGACACAGTTAAAGCACATACACAGCGCACGAAGGTCAGTAGCCGCGCGCGCTGTTGGGAGCCATTGTGTGCGCGCGCGTGTGTGTGTACAAGTCGCTCCACCATACCTAGGAATCGCACCCACGTGTCTCGGTAGAGGTCCTTGGCCTTGAGAGCCGCGTCTCCCGGTTGTCCTCCCGGCCCCGTCTGCTCCTGCCGGCCGCCTGTCGCCCCGTCCGCTCCTCCCGCATCGGCCGCCATCCCCGCCGCCGCCGTTACCGCCTGCAACAACAACCACGTGGAGTGGCGGGGCGCACCCGGAAGGGAATCCCCACCGGCTCCCCTCGGGCTCCCCCATTGGCTGAGGACGCGTCTGACGTCATTACGCTTCAATAGAGCTCCGCCCACTACCTACCGCCCGAGGGGGTTTCCCCCAGCTCGGTCACTTTGTGCGATGATTTACAGTATAAAGTTATATTCTCGGTTCTTTCGGTAAAGTCACGTAGAAGGGAAATAATAACAAAAATATAAAACAATACAGTTATCACGACGTTTCGACTGCAACACAAGCAATCATCATCAGGTGTGAAAACCACGGCAAAATTTTCTTGCTGTGGTTTTCACACCTGATGATGATTGCTTGTGTTGCAGTCGAAACGTCGTGAGAATTTTATTGTTTTATATTTTTATTATTTTATTGTTTCCCTTCTACGTGACTTTACCGAAAAAACCAAGAATATGAATCCCTGCAGTCACGAAAGCTTTCAATCAAAAGTATAAAGTTAGTTAAGAACTACCGTTATTGTACTCGACGAAGAGTGACATTGGAATTATTGCCGCGAGGACTGCTGCGCGTTAGAGTAAATTTAGACTTCTTAAAAAAATTGAAGCGAGCACGGTAATCGCATTTTAGTAGAAATTAAAAAAAAATATATTAAAAAAGCACTGTCAGAAGTGGGATTCGAACCCACGCCTCCAGGGGAGACTGCGACCTGAACGCAGCGCCTTAGACCGCTCGGCCATCCTGACTCACGGCTGCAGCAGCGTTGCCGAGCCACTCATCCGTGGCGGATACTCGCACGTGGGCCACTGGGGGCCGGCTTTGTGGAAGTTATTTATTATTCCAGTTTATTTATTTAAGTCAGCAGCAGCA
Organism: Petromyzon marinus; assembly: GCF_048934315.1. Classification (NCBI taxonomy): domain Eukaryota; kingdom Metazoa; phylum Chordata; class Hyperoartia; order Petromyzontiformes; family Petromyzontidae; genus Petromyzon; species Petromyzon marinus. The sequence continues at coordinate 1,894,246 of NC_133704.1, read as the reverse complement.
GCAAGCCACGAGTCGTTGGTGGGTCACCGCACGCATGCAACGACAGGAGGCCGAGGCCTACGTAGTGTGCGGTAGAAGGCAGTGCAAAAAAAAATCATCGTTGTATTCTACTCCGACGCTCCCTGCCTTCACCAACCCGCATTGACCAGCGCGGTGAAGTATGGTCGAGTGAAATCCCACGTGGCGTGGCGAGACCCTCATCCAGCAGTGGATTGACAACAAAGGAAGTGGCTGCCCGTGAGACAGCGCCTGTGGAGGCAACCGCGTGGGTTGGTGGATCACACACAGATGGGTTGTGAAACTCCCTTACCGTGGGCGTCGAGGAGCGCCATACCCCGGCTCGCCAGAAGATGGCAGCACAGCAAGTTAATATCCATCTGTTTCCGTCTGTACGGGGATAGAGCGTCAGGTGTGGGTTTTCTCCGGGCGCTCCGCATTACAAACACACTCATCATTGATTGCCTCTCTGTGTCCCTGTGGGTTTACAATGTGATCCATTGTTTTGGGTTTCATGGCCACAGTCCATTCATGAAGGCGATGGGGTGGGTACTGCTGTGCCTTCGAGGAGGAGGAGCAGGATCGTGAAAGCCAACGTGGGCCTGGTAAATTCTCTACAGTGACTGTAACCATACACAACCGTTACGAGCGTTAAAACACCGCAAGCACGTTGCATAGCCGTACCCTGCTGATGACACTCAGAAAATTAAAGCCGTGTGGGGTTTTTTTTGCTGGATAGCGCGCTGATGAGATGGCTCAGAGGGCAGAGGGCCGAGCCCGCTGAGAACCTGGGTTCGACTCCAGGCAGCCACCGACCCGCTTGCGATTAATCCACGAGATTCTCAAGGGCAGTGAGTTGATGGCCTCATCCCGGCCATCAATGATTCATATAAATACCAATAGAGCCATAGACTCACATCGAGATCCAAAGACTCACATAGACTAAGTTGTGATTAAACCACTGATTTCCCAAGGGCATCGAGTTGATGGTCTCAGCCCGGCCACCAATGACTTACATAGATATCTATAGACTCACATAGAGTTCCAAATACTCACATAGAGACCCATGGACTCACACAGACTGAGTTGTGATTAAACCAGGTTCTCGTGTACATTGTTAAATTTGGCTCTGCCGTTTAACGCGGATGAATTCCAGCTGAGGATGAAAACTAGCGGATTGACCGTTACGTTTATGAGCATTCACTTTGTGTGAGGAAATTGCTGCCCTCTCTTGTTTAAATCAGAGGTCACTTAAATGGCTCTAAGAAGTAGTTCTGACATCTGCTTTCAGGTAAACAGTCCACAAACGAACATCACGTGACTGTATGCATCTGTTCGTCACTCTTTCCCACAAATAACCCTAACGTTTATACGCAGACTTTCACGACCAATATTATTCATTTGGGTTTCGGTCGTCGTCTAAAAAAATGCGTGTCGTACACACCCTCCTCCACCCGACACAGCCAATTCATAAACGTTGTCACGTGAGTGAAACGCGGCCACGTGTTACTGCTTCAGGAGCACCACCTCGTGGTGTTGTTGTTGTTGGAGAGGTATCACGCAACATTTACACGGGTAACGACGTTAAAGTGATTATTCACATTAATACACCAGCCCAGGGGTCGGCAACCAAAATAACAAGAAGAGACATTTTTTTTCGGAATTCTGTAAAAAAACCCCCTCAATATTATCAAGAGCCGCATTGCACTGTGTGGTGAAGACGAGACGGTCCGTAATAAATAACGTCACGAAGCAGTGCCTTAAAGAGCCGCCAAGGGGCTTGGAGCCGCAGGTTTCAGACGCCTGCACTAAACCTAACCTGGCAGTCACAACCTATCAACCAGCAATTAATTATTAAATTAGAGCACGTGATTGACTGTCGATGACGTCATGGCATCTACTTCAGGACCCGGATCAGGAAGTGCTTTAATCCATAGAGCCGAGCTCCTGTTTAACAACCTGATGATGCTGGATGTGATCTCCAGCGATACGCCGGTACCCATTTAGACCTTATCAGATTTCTCTCCAGCAACAACAACACCCGCGGTGCTGCTGATGCAGTCATACATCTGGTCACGTTTTATTTACGCGACACTTTTATTAATTGGCTGCATCGGGTGGAGGAGGTTTTACGACACACAAACCAAATTTACGAATCACCGTACAGACGTTGCGATTCTCCTGTTCCGAACGGCTTTGAGCGTGCCTCACCAAAATGCCTCGTTCCACCGGGAACAGTTATAACTTCGGCAAATGGGGCGCTACACACACACACACACACGAGGCTCCGAAAACTTCATTTATTTTCATCACAGCACAGAGGCCATCGAGGCACACAACTCCCAGAGAAAGGCACGAGATAAATGACGTTGCGACAACGTTGGGAATGAACGGGCGCAGGCAGCGGTCATGGCAGTCGCGAGAGATGGGGGGCTTGAAGTCGCTTTGTTGCAGACGTTCGCGGTTTCGATATCGAACGGCCGTCCCGATTAATACTGCCGGTGTATTGGCCCTCATGACGCCACGCGCCATCCACTCCACCATCGACTTTTACAGATCCCATTCACGTCATTAGCAACAGTGGGCGGCCACTGTGTGCCACCGTCAGGCTCCAAAATTTACTCCGTTCCAGTATTCATGCCGCCAAGTTACCCCAGTGGGATCGCACGCAGAGCAGCGATCATCGCACGCCTTCTGGCAGCAGACCAATGTCCCCCCAGGTCACCGTTGCTAAATGAGACTCTATCCTGGCCTCCTGGTTACACAAACCCAACTTGAACATCGCCACAGCAGCCCGACACTATGCACCGGTCAGGCAAGGCGACGCACATTCGCCAAAATAAGTCTCAAGCGACAGTGCCAGAGTGATATCGTCAGTGCCGTTCATCGCACGATGCAATGTCCGCATATCCAGTAGTCGTAATAATAGGGTTGCGATTTTATCTCAGTATCAAACTGCATTGCGGACAAGTCTTTAAAACGTTATATTGCAAGGATACAAAGACAAAGGTCCCCCGTCATAGCCTTAACAGACTGTGGGGGCAAGTGCTGTTCGCGAGCATCTGTGAAGGCCGGCACGGTACACGTTGCGTCCCCCGAGCATTTATTTAGTGAGGTGTCTCTAAATGGATCGTGCAGTGTGTTGACTTGTGCGAAGGTGACACGCGACTTGAGAATCGGGCAAACTGTTAGCGGAGTAAGGACTAGGGGTTGGCAATCCTGCGGCTCCGAAGCATTGTGCGGGCTCTCCAAGGAACCCAGTTCTAAATATAAAAGTACTCTTGTTATTTTGGTTGCCAGCCCCCCCTGGGTTAGGGGACAACGGATTCCTTGCAGTCCGTTCTGCTTGAGGGACATACGGCAACCCGAGTTCAATTCCCGGCACCGCCACGGCTAACATCAGTGGCGGGTGATATCTTACACAACTCCCGCGCCCTCCCCCCCTCCCTTCACCAACTCGTACTGCACGGCGCGGGGAGAGGCCTTCATTCAGCAGCGAATTGACAAAGTGCTGTAAATAACTGCATCGTTAAACATAATAACGGGCAGCCCACACCTCCTTTCGGATGTGACCGTTCGTCCATCCCCCCCTCCCTCCAGCCAGCCAGCCAGCAAAACTTTTGTCGAATATAGCACATGATATTCTTGCATGATAGCACATCCCCCACATTTGTGCAGGATACACGGTTATGGTGGAGAGTGGTTAGAATGGTGGGTGGGAGGGTGAGAGGGGCAAGACGTCAGCACAATGCACGAACCCAGCTCAACGCTTTGGGATGCAGGTGACGTCATCACGCACCTGCAGTTGTGCACCAGTCAGACAGCGAGGCAGGAAGCCAGCCAGCCAGCCAGCAAAACTTTTTTAATAATACAGGGTGTTTCAAATATATGGACCCGATTTGAAATCAACTATATCTATGCAACCACGAACCGCCCATGAATGAAACTCTTACCACTTGAAAGGGCGGGGCATGGAGAGGGCGGGGCATAGCGAGGGCGGGGCATAGAGAGGGCGGGGCATAGAGTTTCAAATGATTACCGCTAGATGCCTCCCCTAGTACACAAACAGCCCCTAGCCACAGTCATTCGCAAGACGCACTGCCTCAACATTGGATAGGTCGCACGGGACCCCAAGACTTGGCGCTACACTCTTGGCCCCCAAGATCCCCAGACATCACCACACCCTGCGACTTTTTCTTGTGCCACCATTAGCGACTAATCTGAATGACCTCAAAAACAGAATCACGGCAGCGGTGACTTCAGTGGAAGAAGACACTTTGAGAGGCGTTTGGGACGAATTCAACTATCGTCTCGATGTTGTACGTACAGCAGGTGGAGGGCACATAGAGCATTTATAAAATGGTTAATAAAACTTGATAACTCATAAAACCGTTTGTAACTTTTTGTGTAATTGTAACATGTTGCCATCGTGAAATATACTGCTTTGAAATTAGGTCCATCCTTTTAAAACACCCTGTATATAGCATGATACAATGAAGCAAACACAATGAAGAGAAGTCAAATCAGGCTCCCCTGCTGTCAAAGTGACCTTAGAGTATTTGTTCAAGTAACCAAAGTAAAGTGTGATGAAGTGCGGTCTGAATCACGTGTCACCAGAGCCGTGTTCTACCGCCGCTCGTGGTGGCCACGAACACAAATCACCCGGCGGAGGATCTCGTTAGAACGCGGATACAATCAGGTCACAGTTAGCGAATGGCAATCAAAACGCTCATGCAGTAGCGTTCATCGCCGTGTAACAAAATCCATGATTACTTAAAATATACTGTATATAAATACTTAAGACGTGACCAAATCACCCGGGAATGCACGCCTCTACAGGAACTGGAATTCAGAGGAAGCTCCCAGCGAAGCGACGGACGTCTTGCTCATGAACCCGCCAGGAATCGCCAGGATCCGCCAGTGAGTGAGACGGGTCCCCTGGGCAGTTTGGCGTTAGCTAGCTCGAGATGTTAACTACCTCGCCTGGTATACAGGAGGTCTCGTAAGTTTGTGGTGTGTCTCTCTCTCTCCCCGTGGTCACGTGGATTTTTATCCGGGTCCTCCGGTTTTCCCTCCACATTTAGAATCGACATCACGCATTTAGAGCATTTGGCTGCTGCTGTAAATGTCCACGTGATAAGCCACTTCGTTGAGCTATTATTTGTGATGTCCAGGTCGCTTCTGAAAAAATATCTACGTAGTTCAGTGGACCTTACCTGGTAAAATTAAAAAAATGGTTTATAGTTTAGTTTTAGTCTGGAGCTCGCGGTCATTCGCGTGCTCGCCCCGACGGGAAACTAGAAAATTAAACGGCGCTCGATCGCAGATCGATACTCGCGCAGCGCAGCACGACGCGGCATCCGAGTCTTCCGTCCATTAACCGCGTGTGCCAACAGTGTCTTTGGGGCAGTGGGCGAGTGACCACCGGGCTGGATTGCCGGTGGAGTCGGCACAATCGCCGGGGCAGGGACGGGCGCAGGGCAGCTCCTAGCGGAACGCCGGCTTCGCATGGAACAATCGGCGGGTCGACACCCATCGAAGAGGCAACGGCAGTTGCGGCAATTTCTGTCCGTCTTCCCGGAGGACGTGAGGAGTCCCGACGATTGAGCTACTCGTGGTGCCTCCCCTCTTCTGCCGTCCTGAGAGGTTCTCCTTCGTGAGATTCCTGGCAGCCCCTGCAGCCACGCGGAATGGCGCGGGGCCGGGGATTACGTGAGGTCGCGAGAGGTCACGTAGAGCCGGGATCGAGGGAACGGCGGCGCTAGCAGACGAGAGCGAGGTCGTTGAGGCCCTCGCCGCCCGGAGAGGCCAGGGAGTTGGGGCAGCGGTCGGCGTGCATCAGGGGCGAGCGGGCGACCCGCAGGTGGACCCTGGCCTGCACGAACACACACGCGCACACACACAACGACATAGATCCCCCGTATAACCTTAGCTGACTATTGGGCTGGGCACTATGAAGGCCACACACACACACATACAAAGATCCCCCGTATAGCCTGTAACAGACTGCCCGAGCAAGTGCTGTTAGTGGGTAGCACCTATGTAGGCCAGCACGTCACACGAGGACGTGGGTGGGTGGCCAGCACCACGCCTGACTGTCTTTGTCTCTCCAGTGGCGATGTTTACACATTACACCAGCTACTCATTTGAGGCTGAGTCGACCTAGGGGAGGCCCAGGACCGATTCAGATAATCGTCACTGGTGTTGGCCGCGAGCGGGAATCGAATCCGGAGTGCCGGGTTCGTAGCGCAGCGCGCTAACCGCAACGCTACCGCTCCCCATAAGCACGCGCGCTCACACAAGACAAAGACGGACACACTCGATCCCCGTGTAGCTTTCATCAGACTGCCGGGGCGAGTGCTGTAAGCGGGCACCCACTGAGGACAGCAAAGCGCCTTAAGGCGCTGTACAGAATCAGTGGCCACGTTAATTTTCTAATCACTTTACATAAAGAGGCACGCAGTCATCCATTGGCAGAGCGCAAGGGCACGGCCTTGAGTTTGGCCTTGAACCGGGGCAGGGAGTTGGCAGCACAGACGGCTGGGAGGAGAGTTCCAGACTGTGGGTGCAGCAGAGGAGAATGAGCAACTTCCCACTGAGCAAAGGTTGACTGGGGGCCATTATTTTACCAGGTAAGGCCCACTGAGCTATGTAGCTCTTTTTCAGAAGTGACCTGGCCACAAATGACCGCTCAATGAAGTGGCTGGTCACCTTGACAATTATAGCAGCAGCCAAATGCTCTAAATGCGTGATGTCGATTTTAAATGTGGAGGGAAAACCCGGAGAAAAATTCACGCGACCACGGGGAGAGAGACACGCAAACTCCAAACATAAAGGTATCGCGGTAGGGATCGATCCCACGACCTCCTGTACACCAGGCGAGGTAGTTAACATCTCACTACCACGACGGGGGTCGTCCCTCCGCTCCCCTTGCCCCCCTGACCCCCCCCCCCCCGCCCCCTTCCCTCACCCTGGGCAGCGCTCGGATGGTCGCGATGCCCTGGGCGGACATCTTGATGGTGGGGGCCCCGTGGCCCCAGTGGCTGAAGCGCCGGCGCGGCCATGCCGCCGCCGCCGCGGTGCCGGCGGCACCACCACCCCCGGAGTCGACGTCCGGCAGCGTCCCGGGATACGTGTGGTCGCCCAGCGACGCCGAGCGGCGGTGAGGCCACGAGGGGGGGCCGGTGGCCGCGATGCCGGAGGGTGGGGAGGGTGGGGAGGTGATCGTGGTGATGGAGGAGGAGGAGGATGATGATGGGGAGGCGATGGTGGTGGTGATGGTGGTGATGGTGGAGGATGGGGAGGTGATGGGGTTGATGGAGGATGATGGGGAGACGATGGTGGCGATGGTGGTGGAGGACGGAGAGGTCATGGTCGCGATGGCGGAGGATAGGGAGGTGATGGCGTTGATGATGGCAGAGGAGGAGAGTGATGGGGAGGCAATGGTGGAGGATGGGGAGGTGATGGTGGTGATGGTGGAGGATGGGGAGGTGATGGTGGAGGATGGGAAGGTGATGGTGGTGATGGTGGAGGATGGGGCGGTGATGGAGGATGGGGAGGTGATGGTAGCGATGGAGGAGGATGAGGTGATGGTGGTGATGGCGGAGGATGGGGAGGTCATGGTGTTGATGGCGGAGGAGGTGGATGGGGAGAGGATGGTAGAAATTGTGGAGGATGTGGAGGTGATGGTGGCAATATTGGAGGATAGGGAGGTGATTTTGGTGATGGAGGAGGATGGGGAGGTGATGATGGTGATGGAGGAGGATGGGGAGGTGATGGTAGCGATGGAGGAGGATGGGGAGGTGGTGGTGGTGATGGTGGAGGATGGGGAGGTGATGGTAGCGATGGAGGAGGATGGGGAGGTCGTGGCGTTGATGGTGGAGGATGGGGAGGTGATGGTGGTGATGGTGGAGGATGGGGAGGTGATGGTAGCGATGGAGGAGGATGGGGCGGTGATGGAGGAGGATGGGGAAGTGAAGGTGGTGATGGTGGAGGATGGGGAGGTGATGGTGGTGATGGTGGAGGAGGATGGGGAGGTGATGGTGGTGATGGTGGAGGAGGATGGGGAGGAGATGGTGGCGATGGTGGAGGATGAGGAGGTGATGGCGGTGATGGAGGAGGATGGGGAAGTGATGGTGGCGATGGTGGAGGATGGGGAGGAGATGAAGTTGATGGAGGAGGATGGGGAGGTGATGGCGGTGATGGAGGAGGGTGATTGGTGGACGAGGCCACTGGGAGAGTTTGTGGCGCCGACCGCCGATAGCGGAGGAGACGACGCCGAGTCCAGCTCATCAAGCGCCGACTCCTCCATCCTGCGCTGCACTCCGAGAGAGCGACAGGGAGACAGGAAAAGAGAGAGGGGCAGATAGAGGGAGAGAGAGACGGATGGAGGAGAGGCGATTTACGTTGCAAGTTAATGAAGCGACGTCACTACGTCTACGTTGTGCAACAAATGCAGCGGGCTACTCACACGATGCTCTGCGGGCGCTTCGACGCACGCGCCCACGTGAACGCGTGCAGATGAGCACTCACGGCCAATAACAGCGGCAAATATGTGAACCGGTCCTGGGCCTCCCTTAGGTCAATGCAACCTTTTGAGTGAGTAGCCCCACGCTGCTCGCAAACGGCACTTGGCCCTGACAGTCGGTTCACGTGAGTGTTCACTTGAGTGGTCACGTGATTGTTCACGTGAGTGTTCACGTGAGTGCCTCGGTTCACGTGATTGTTCACGTGAGTGTTCAAGTGATTGTTCAAGTGAGTGTTCACATGAGTGCCTCGGTTCACGTGAGTGTTCACGTGATTGTTCACGTGAGTGTCTCGGTTCACGTGATTGTTCTCGTGATTGTTCACGTGAGTGTCTCGGTTCACGTGATTGTTCACGTGAGTGTTCACGTGAGTGCCTCGGTTCACGTGAGTGTTCATGTGAGTGTCTCGGTTCACGTGAGTGTTCACGTGAGTGTTCACGTGAGTGCCTCGGTTCACGTGATTGTTCACGTGAGTGTTCACGTGATTGTTCACGTGAGTGTCTCGGTTCACGTGAGTGTTCACGTGAGTGTTCACGTGAGTGCCTCGGTTCACGTGATTGTTCATGTGATTGTTCACACGAGTGTCTCGGTTCACGTGATTGTTCACGTGAGTGTTCACGTGAGTGTTCACGTGAGTGTCTCGGTTCACGTGATTGTTCACGTGAGTGCCTCGGTTCACGTGAGTGTTCACGTGATTGTTCACGTGAATGTTCTCGTGACGGCCGTACCTTCCGCGTCCTCCACGCGCGCTGCACAGTGGACGCGGCGCTCTGCGCCCGCGTCGCCTTCCTGCGCGCCCGGCAGGCCCTGAAGCCTGCACCGCACGGGGAAGGGAAACGCGCACGCAGCCGGTTCAATCTCCCGGCGCGGCAGTTGAAACAACGGGGCCAGTTTCTTAAAGCACCCCCCGCCCCCACCCCATCCCACACTGCCCCCGTCCACCCAGCGGTACAAATGGGCTCGTCGCACGGTCACGTCATCGATCGGCGGGTCGCGTGGGGAATCGGAGAATCCTTGTTTTTTATTCAGACTGGAGGAATCCTATTGAGCGATGACGTTCTTTTTCACAGATGTCCAGTAAGGGGCAACGGGGGTGGGAGAGGTGGGGGCAGAAAGTTACAATGACAAACACGACAGCAGTGTGAAGTGTAGCAAAGGTCAGAAAGCCACGGAATGTGAACAGAAACTTTAAACGCGCACGCCGCCCCGCATGCATCGCCACTTTGTGGAACTTTTGGACCAAACTGAAACGGAATAATGGAGGCCTCTCGTCTTGCGCACTCCTCACGTGCGCGGGCTAAGCCTTGGTAAAGTACCACAACCACTTTCTGGTAAAGTACCACAACCACTTCCTGGCAATCCTACAGGCAAAGTGTGGCTAGCCCCCCTAACCCGTTCCAAGACATGGAAGAGTAGGCCAATAATAGCAACCCCTGAAGGGATTCCTCTAAGTGCTCCCTGCATTCGCCAGCAGCAGCCTCCTTGTGCTCCAAGGTTCGTCATATGCCGTTGCTCATGATACGCCGTTTCTCACCGTGTGCTGTTCCTCAACGTGCGCTGGTGCCCGTAGGTGAACCCGCAAGGCGTCTATCCCTTACCGGCCTGGATGGTGCGAACTGCCGCCCGGTGTCTCCGTGCCAGCCTCCGTGCCAGCATCCCACGCCAGTACGCCTGGATGGTGTGAATTGCCGCCCGGTGTCTCCGCACAAATCTCCGTGCCAGCGTCCCACGCCAGTACGTCTGGATGGTGAGAACTGCCGCCCGGTGACGCTGTGCCAGCCTCCGTGCAAGCGTCCCCCGCCAGTACGTCTGGATGGTGCGGGCTGCCGCCCGGTGGCTCCGCGCCAGCCTCCGTGCCAGCGTCCCCCGCCAGTACGTCTGGATGGTGAGAATTGCCGCCCGGTGACGCCGCGCCAGCCTCCGTGCCAGCGTCCCACGCCAGCACGCCTGGATGGTACGGGCCGCCGCCCGGTGGCTCCGTGCCAGCTTCCGTGCCAGCGTCCCGCGCCAGTACGCCTGGATGGTGCGAACTGCCGCCCGGTGACGCTGTGCCAGCTTCCGTGCCAGCGTCCCACGCCAGTACGTCTGGATGGTGCGAACTGCCGCCCGGTGGCTCCGTGCCAGCTTCCGTGCCAGCGTCCCGCGCCAGTACGCCTGGATGGTGCGAACTGCCGCCCGGTGGCTCCGTGCCAGCTTCCGTGCCAGCGTCCCGCGCCAGCACGCCTGGATGGTGAGGGTCGCCCGGTGACGCCGCGCCAGCCTCCGCGCCAGCAGACGGCGCCAGCACGCCTGGATCCGCTTCGCCCGCAGATCGAGCGCCCAGCGCCGGGCCTGCTCCAGGCTCTCGAGCTGCGTGCGCCAGATCGCGGGGGCGAGATCTCGGGTCACGCCGGCACGGCCCTGGCGCTTGTCGACCGAATCAAACGGGGATTCATAACCATCGGCGCGCTCGCCATTCGCGCCGTGCCCCGTAGCCGCACCGCGATCGCCGCAGGGACTGGTTTCACGGCACGGCTGACAGCTGCGAGCAGTGGGGGTGGGGGGTGACGCCGGTCCGCGGTTTTTACCCAACTTGAGTCACTTCGGCGCGCAGGCGACGGAATTGCACCGTGCCCCACGGGCCGGAACCAGCCGCTGTCTCCACTCTGCCATCACTGTAACTCTCTTAAACAGACATTATTGAGGTCGAAACAATGCAAATGTGCATAATTGTTTTGTAAGATCGTTTGGTTTCATTTATACTCTTTGGTTCTATTCGGTAAAGTCACGTAGGTAAAAAATAAAACAACAAAAATCACGACGTTTAGGCCACAACACAAGTGGCCTTCATCAGGTGAAGGGACCAGACTGTCTAGAGGACAGCGCTGGAGTGAAACACAGCTAAGCTCAGACCGCGACCTTTAAGCTGTGTGAGAGGAATTAAGGTGCCTTGACAAAGGACTTAACATAAAAATTAGCATTTAATTGGCGGACTTAGCATGATGAACGGTGTAGAGGGGGTGAACATGTGCAGGCCGGCGAGGGGGGGAGGGGGGGGAGTTTACATATTGATGGTGTGAAAAGGGAATTTTAAGAAGCTGCAAAAATATACTGTACCATTGAAAATTTGTTTAATGTTTGGTTCGATTTAGAACATCTTTCCAATGGTTGCTTAATTTGAAACCATCTTCTCGGTTGAAATTGTGTCTGTGTTTGTAGATCTGAATTGCCTCGTGAACATATCTCTGATAAAAACCCGTGGGTTTGCAAAGAACCTTGGTATCGGAGAAAATTATATCGTGATCACCCACAGCGTTGTAACAGTGATCAGCCACGGCAGAAGAATTCGTTCTGCCGTGTTTCAAATCTGATTTGTGCTCGCGAACTCGGTCAGAGACATGTCGCTTCGTCTCCCCGATATAGCAATCACCGCAGGTACAACTCAATTTGTAAACCCCGGGATACTGTAAGTCAGGAATGACATCCTTCACGGATGGGATCAGATCACGAATTTTGTATACTGTATTGAACCGGACCTGGATCTTGTGTTTGTTTAGAATTTTGGAAATCTTTTTAGTAACGCCTGCTATATATGGTAGTGTGATGGTTTTGACCGGAGTATCAAGTGGTTGTTTCTGTATGGAGGGAGAAACAGCTTGGCGGATGGTACGGTCAGAGTATCCATTCCTTTTGAGGGCCAGGTGTACATGTTGTACTCTGGTCAAAACCACGAAGAGGTGGGGGGGGGGGGGGGGAGGCGAGCACCGGGGGTTGGGTGGGTGAGGGGGGGCGGCTTTGGGTGCTGGCAAACCTGGTGACGTTGGAGACGGGGGGACCCTGTTTCACGGCCCATGCCGACCGCGGTACGCAAATCCCCCCCACCCGCCACCGCCGCCGCATTCGTCCCTCGCGAGACGCGCTGCTCTCACCGTCTCCTGCGCCAGGAAGATCTTGGTTTTGCCGCAGTGCGCGGCGGCGGAGCGACGAGGAGGCGCCGACGATGTCGGCGACGGTGGCGACGACGGCCGCGACGCCGGCGGTGATGGAGGCTTGCGGCCGACGGCCACTGCCAGCTCCAGAATGCGCTCCGAAGCGTCGGCGCGTCCCAGAGCGACGCGGCCTGTGGGCACGCCGACGGCAGCAGAGCGGAGCGCCCCGTCGCTCCCCGCTGCGCTGACCCCTCCGCAGCCTCTAACCCCCCAGCAGTGGTGGGTGCCCGACTAAGCGCTATCCAGGCCCTAGCCCGCTCGGTAGAGGCGGTCCCCGCTTTTTACGACGTCACAATGCGACGCCGCTGCGCCCGCAGCTGCTTTCTGCAGTGGTGCACCAGCAACAACCAGCAGCTCGGCTCAAAGCGGTCCTGCGTCAAGAACACTCCGAGCGTATGTTGCCTTGAATAGGTAAAGTAGATAATAGGTGACATTTCGGGCAATGGCCCTTCTTCACAGCACATGAGCAAGTGTGCTGTACCACGGTGGCTAGGAGATGTTAACTACCTCGCCTGGTATACAGGGGGTCGTCTCTCTCCCCTATATTTCTCCGGGTTCTCCAGTTTATTCCTCCACGTTTAGGATCGACATCGCTCGTTTAGAGTCTCTCGCTGCTGCTATAAATTTCCACGCGGGCCTACCGGGTAAAAGAAAAATAGTTGAATAGTTTCGTTTATAGCTTGAGCAAAAAAAGTGAATAAAGCAAACGATCGTCCGGGCCTCACGTCGTCTGCGCTGGCGCGCGCTCGCGTTCCGTCCGTCGGGGTCGTCCGGCCCGCTGTGGCCGCTCCCGCCCGGCCCTTCGTGGCCGCTCGCCGCTGCCCCGCCCGCGGGGTCGTGGGCCCATCCCAGCAGCACGCCGTAGCGGTCCACAAAACTCTGGTGCGGAACCCTGCGACGCCGGAGCGGGTTAGATAACGGACAAAAGCGAGCGGACTCGCTATCCACACTTGCAGACGGCGTGCCAAGCCCCCCCCCCCCTCCCCCCCTGGGGTCAATCCACTGGCCTCCCCACGGCGTCCGGGTCATGGGGGGTTATTTGATAGTACTTCGCCACGCTGGTCGGGATGGGCTGGTGATGCTGCTGCTGCTGCTGCACCTGCGTTGAACCAATGTTGCTGAAATGATGCACTTTCCAAAGGCTGTGTGGCTGATGGGATGGATAAAAAATATTAAAATAAAATGTATGGGAACCGATATGGGAAGGTGGCGCAGTGGTAAGCGCACTGCGCTACGAACCTGGCGACCCAGGTTCGTTTCCCATTCACGAGCAACACCAGTGACGATTATCTGAACCGGTCCTGGGCCTCTCCTAAGTCGACTCAGCCTCAAATGAGTACCTGGTGCGATGTGTAAACATCGCCACTCGGGAGACAAAGGCGGTCGGGCGTGGTGTTGGCCACCCACTCCCTCGTGTGCCGTGCCGGCCTTCATAGGTGCTCACTAACAGCATTTTCCTCTACAGTCTGTTAAGGCTATATGGGGGGTCTTTTATGTACGTGTGTGTGTACGTGTGTGTGCATGTGTGTGTGCATGTCTGTGTATGTGTGTGTGCCCTTGTGTGTGTACATGTGTGTGCACATGTGTGTGTACGTGTGTGTGTGTACGTGTGTGTGTACGTGTGTGTGTACGTCCGGCAAAAACAACCCCCTACCTCCTCGTGGTGCCGGACGGCGACGCTATGGTGGGCAGTGCCGTAGGGGGAGGGCCAATTTAGATTGGCCTTTCCCTTCATGGCGTCTGTAACCACCACAGCTGCGGGCTCTGGACGGGGGCGAGGACGTCTCCTCGCCAAACCCCATTTGGCGGAGCCAGGAGGAAACTACGTGTGGCCACGTGCAATGTTCGAATGCTCACTGCGGAGGAGAGGCTGCCACTCCTTTGTCGGGAGCTGGACCGGTACCGCCTGCATCTCTGTGGTATTCAGGAGGCCCGGTGGACCGGCTCTGGCTCCTGCCACCATGAGGGGTGGACAGTCCTCTACTTGGGACAGGAGACTGCCAAACAACAGGGAGTGGCTCTTCTTCTGAACAAAAGAATGAAGGGGGCGTGGGAGCGTGGTGGTGAGGTGTGGGAAGCTGTAAGCCCCAGGCTACTTTGGGCTCGCCTTCCCATCAACCAGAGGCGAGGAGTGGTGGTCGTGGGTACTTATGCCCCCACTGAAGAAGAACATCCGTGGAGGGATGCAGGCAAGGCCAATGAGTCAGATGCCTTCTATGACCTCCTGTCACAGATGCTAGCTAAAATGGTCATCCTGTTGGGTGACTTCAATGCCCGAGTTGGTCATGATGCTGGCACCTGGTCTGGAGTGATTGGAAGGCATGGGCCAGATCAGCTCAATAACAACAGCAGGAGACTGCTAGATTTTTGTGCAGCCCATGGGCTTGTAATTACCAACACGCTGTTCCGGCATCGGCGCATCCACACAACATCATGGATGCATGCCAGGTCCAAGCAAGAACATCTTCTGGACTACATAGTGATGGAACAGCAGATGCGGGCCCATGTCCTTGACACCAGGACCTACCGTGGAGCTGATCTGCCCACTGACCATCGACTTGTCATCTGTAAGATGCGCCTGCCATTCTTTCACTCCGGTGGTGGGTGCATACCCAGGACCCCATTCAAACCCATAGTGGCATGGTCTCAGCTAGCTGATGAACGTTGCAAGCGAGAATTTCATCATCGGCTTGCGACTGGGTTTGGCATCGTTCCTGACTCCTCCTGATGTCGAGGGGAAATGGCCGAAGTTTAGGACGTTGGCTCATGCAGCTGCAATGGCTGCTTTTGGTACATGGTCTAGACCTCTCCAGAGACCATGGCTGACAGAGGAGGTGTTCAGGCTGGCTGAGAAAGGCCCACTCTCATCTCACAGCATCCCACGTCGAAGAACGAGGAGGCTTACCGCAGCCTTCGCTCGGAGGTTCGGAGAGCCGTGAGGTGCTGCAAGGATGGGTGGTGGTCGCGGGTTGCTTTGGAGATGGAGTCTGCCTCAATGGCCCGCGATCACAAATCGCTCTTTAATTGCATCAAAAAAGTAACCTGCAGCGCCACACCTGTTACCATCATTAGGGGAAAGAACGGTGATTGAATCTCCGACCCCCAGGAACAGGTTCGCAGCTTTGCAGAGCATTTCTGTGAGGTCCTGGGGGAAGCGAAATCCCTCAGCCTGGAAAACAACATGGCACAAAGTGGGGATAACCCTGCCGAGGCTGCAGTGCCTCAAATATTGAAAGCAGAAGTCACCCCCTGTGAGTGGCTGGCTGAGGTGCCATCTGTTGCGGAAGTACTGAAGGCAATCCGGAGTCTGAGACCAGGAAAGGCAGCGGGCAGAGATGATCTCCCAAGCGAAATGCTGAGGGAGGGTGGCGTTTGTGCACAGACTGCCCTACATCACATCATAACAACAGTCTGAACCACTGGACGGGTTCCGCAGGATTGGAAGGATGCGCTGGTGGACCCCACTTTAAGAAGGGGGACCGCACAGACTGTAACAACTACAGGGGCATCTCACTCCTCAGTGTGCCGGGACAGGTCCTGGCAAGGATTATTCAACATCGCCTTGCTAGGCACGCTGAGGAGAGGCTTGTTGTTCCAGGAAAGGGCGGTCCTGCACAGATGCCATATTTTATTTCCGTCTGCTACAGCAGAGGTGAAGGGAATTCCAACAAGACCTACATCTCTGCTTTATTGACCTGGTTAAGGCCTATGATACCATCAGTAGGTCTGGCCGCTGGGTTGTTTTTCGTGCTTTCAGAGTCTTTCCGTCTGCTACAGCAGAGGTGAAGGGAATTCCAACAAGACCTACATCTCTGCTTTATTGACCTGGTTAAGGCCTATGATACCATCAGTAGGTCTGGCCGCTGGGTTGTTTTTCGTGCTTTCAGAGTCCCTTACACTCTGCTCACGATCATTACGGACCTTCATGATGGTGAGCGGCCCGGGTAAAACTACGTGGCCGGGAGTCGGAGCCATTCCCTGTACACCTTGGGGTGCGACAGGGATGTCCTCTGGCCCCCACATTATTTTACATCTATTTCGATCAAGTAGTTCATGAAGCCTTCAATAGCTCTACCGGAGGAATTTGCATCTGGTACAGATACAATGGGCGGCTGACCGATGCCCGGGTGCGGTCAAGGGATGACTCCTTATTGCTCAACCATGTTATGTATGCCGATGATCTGGTAATTGCTGTTCACCCAGAGGAGGAGTTGGAGGCGCTGCTGCTGAACCTGGAGCTTGCCATTAAGAGGTGGGGCCTTACCATCAGCCCCACCAAAACTAAGCACCTGCCTGAGTATTTTGTACCATCGGACAATCCACCCCCACAACTCCCAATTGGTGTGAAGAGAGTGGAGAGTGTCCCATACCTGGGCAGTGTGCTCATGACCGGCTCCAGTTTAACAGCAGAGGTCTCCGAATCAGTCAAGCGGCATTATCTTTTCATCGATTGCGTAACACTGTGTGGAAGCTACCTGGTCTGTCGCTCCACACGAAGCTTCAGGTCTTCTCGGCCACAGTCATTCCCTCCCTTCTCTACGCTTGCGAAACGTGGACCCCCCCCTAATGGAACATCTCCGGCAGGCAAGGCTGCGCTGGCTGGGTCATGTAGCCCGCATGCCTAGTCACCGCATGCCGAAACAGCTTTTGTTTGGCCGGATCGAGGGGGCTGAATGAGCGCGGCACGGGCTAGAGAAGAGATGGAGCTGAGTGGACTTGCCGATGACTGGTACCAGAGGTGTCAAGATCGGCCTCTGTGGAGGAGGCTCGTGAAGCACGCTATTGGGCAGTGGGAGGTATTCGCCCTCCAACAACAACGGAGGGTGGAGGAGCGACACTCACAACAACGAGCGGAGCGCCGGGTGGCTAAGGCACAGCAGGTTGGTACAGTAGGGGGCACAGGTGGTGCATCAGCCAGTCATCTCAGTCATCTCATTCATCTCAGTCAGTCGACCCATGGCACCTGGGTCTGCCCCGTGACCTCCTGCCAGCGGGCGTTCGACACTTCACGTGGCCTCAAGGTGCACATGGCCTGGCATAAGCGTCGTGGTGACGTCACCGCCAGTTAGTGGCGAATGGCGGTTGTTGTTGTTGTACATGTGTGTGTACGTGTGTGTGTGTGTACGTGTGTGTGTGTACGTGTGTATGTTCACCCCGCACCTCACTGGGAACCCCGCGGCACTGATGTTGATCGTCTCGACGATGCCGCACGCCTCCAGCTGCGGCAGAACCTGGTCGCCCGGCAACGACACATCACCACCACCACCGTCACCATCGTGAGAAACCACAACCCATACCACAACCACAGCTTCCACCGCCACCACGGAGCCAGCACACCCAGAGTGCTGCTGCCTGCCACTTGCCCCGGTGGGTCCCGGCCTCACCTGGTCACAACCTCAACTGGTGGCATCCTCACCTGATGCCGGCCTTACTTGGTACCAGCCTCACCTGGTCCCGGTCTCACCTGATCCATGCCTCACCTGGTCCCAGCCTCACCTGGGCTCAGCCTCACCTGGTCCTGGCCTCACCTGGTCCCAGCCTCACTTGGTCTCAGCCTCACCTGGTCCTGGCCTCACCTGGTCCCAGCCTCACTTGGTCTCGGCCTCACCTGGTCCTGGCCTCACCTGGGCTCAGCCTCACCTGGTCCTGGCCTCACCTGGGCTCAGCCTCACCTGGTCTCGACCTCACCTGGTCCTGGCCTCACCTGGTCTATGCCTCACCTGGTCTCGGCCTCACCTGGTCTCGGCCTCACCTGGTCCTGGCCTCACCTGGGCTCAGCCTCATCTGGTCCTGGCCTCACCTGGGCTCAGCCTCACCTGGTCCTGGCCTCACCTGGTCTATGCCTCACCTGGTCCTGGCCTCACCTGGTCTATGCCTCACCTGGGCTCAGCCTCACCTGGGCTCAGCCTCACCTGGTCCTGGCCTCACCTGGGCTCAGCCTCACCTGGTCCCAGCCTCACTTGGTCTCAGCCTCACCTGGTCCTGGCCCCACTTGGTCTATGCCTCACCTGGTCTCGGCCTCACCTGGTCCCAGCCTCACCTGGGCTCAGCCTCACCTGGTCCCAGCCTCACTTGGTCTCAGCCTCACCGGGTCTCAACTTCATCTGGTCATGGCCTCACCTGGGCTCAGCCTCACCTGGTCATGGCCTCACCAGGTTCCAGCCTCACCGGGTCTCAACTTCATCTGGCCCCAACCTCACTTGGTCCATGCCTCACCTGGTCCCGGCCTCACCTGATCCCAGCCTCACTTGGTCTCGGCCTCACCTCTTCAGGGATGAAAGTGTGGGGCTGGCACGCCGCGTTGGGCTTGATGCAGCGCACGTAGTGCGGCGTCGACGACTGCAGCAGCCTCATGAGGCTGTCCAGCGACGTCTGCAACACACACAGAGACACGCGTAGCGGTCAGATCAAACAGCGACACACGCAGTGACACGCACAGCGACACGCCGCCGGCTGTGCTGAGCCTCCACTTCGTGGCGCGCCGTCGCTATCGGGAGACGGAACTCTCCCGGAGCGGTGTAACTCAACCCACCCCGCCGGTCTCCATGGCGAGACCCAGTGCTTGTCATTCTCAGAGGTCGAATTTTAGCCAAACCGAGTGCAGAACCGAACGAGCGATGCGAATTCGCGACTGGGAGCGGTGTGGGGCGAACCTTGAACTTTGACACGACGGTCGTGACCCTGGCCTTGCCGCGTGGCGCGGGAGACGGAGGCTCCCCGCCGCCCGCCGGCGACACGGGAAACAGCTGCTGCAGGAGGGGATTGTGGGAGCCCTCCAGCAGGGTGATCAGCTCGGGGGGGACCGGGTCCTGCACCGGAAACACAGCAGAAGAGTGGCAGGGAATGACGATCGCGTGCGTGGATCCCGTGACGCGACTTTGAGAGTTTGACGAGACGGCGTAACGGGAGGCATGGGCTCCACGTGTGCGCTCCCCGGTGATCATTGTGACCGCCAGCCGTGGCCGGAGGCCCCGTTTCTCGCCCAGGCATTCGTCGAGGCCCAAACCCTGCCTCGCTGACGCGGCATCGCGCCCGGCGCTGGCTATCTCCGAGGCCATCCCGGGTCGTCGATCGCCGTCGACTTCCGACGTCTCGCACGGACTGGAACGTCGGAAGCCGCGACGAAACAGCGCGTGGCACGACCCCAAAACCCCATCGGGAGATTTCGTCGTCCGGTGATGACGCTCGCCACGACCTCTCGACTCCCCCCGCCCCCCGACGTCACCGTGACGTCCGGCGGCGGAGGCGGTGAACGGACCTCGTTCTTCTGCGCGAGGCCTTCGATGCGGTAGGGGACGTAGCCGGCGTAGTGCTCCACCACGAACTCCGGCGCGTCCGAGAAGCGTGGCCACGACATGCAGCGCCGGCCGGCCAGCGTGCGCCGCAGGTGCGTGTCCAGCGCCGCCGCGTTGGACTCGCGGTTCGCGCGGCAAGCCTGCGAGCGCACGCACGCAAAGACAAAGATCTCCCGTGTAGCCTTCACAGGCCTGTTGGGGCAAGTGCTGTTAGCGAGTAGCAGCACCTGTGAAGGCTACCGGCACTGTGGCACACGAGGGGGTGGGTGGCCAGCACCACGCACGGGCCTTTGTCTCGCCAGTGCTGATGTTTACTACACACTGCACCAGGCACCCATTTGAGGCTGAGTCGACCTAGGGGAAGTCCAGCACCGGTTCAAATATTCGCCACTGTTATTGGTCGTGAGCGGGGAATCTAACTCGGACCGCCAGGTTCGTAAGTAAAGTGCGCTGCGCTCACACGCGCACATACACGTGCACGCACACCGCTCGCACACGCACCCTCACGGTCGGTGACGCTCGAGCCCCAAAGCGGGAAGCACCTCAGTTCGACTCCCGATTCGGGCGAACGTCTTTCTGTGTGGGGTTGGTAACTTCTCCCGCTCTTCTGCAGAGTGAGTGAGTGAGTGGGTGAGTGATTGGGTGGGTAAGTGAGTGAGTGATTGAGTGGGTAAGTGAGTGAGAGTGAGTGAGTGAGTGGGTGATTGAGTTAGTGAGTGATTGAGTGGGTGAGTGATTGAGTGGGTGAGTGAGTGAGTGGGTGAGTGATTGTTGGGTGAGTGAGTGAGTGAGCGAGTGAGTGATTGAGTGGGTGAGTGAGCGAGTGAGTGATTGAGTGGGTAAGTGATTGAGTGGGTGAGTGAGTGAGCGGGTGAGTGATTGAGTGGGTGAGTGAGTGAGTGATTGTTGGGTGAGTGAGTGAGTGAGCGAGTGAGTGATTGAGTGGGTGAGTGAGTGGGTGAGTGAGTGGGTGAGTGAGTGGATGAGTGAATGAGTGGGTGAGTGAGTGAGTGAGCGAGTGAGTGAATGGGTGAGTGAATGCGTGGGTGAGTGATTGAGTGGGTGAGTGATTGAGTAAGTGAGTGAGAGTGAGTGAGTGTCGGACATACTGCGACAACCTGGCTGGAACCTCCTGAAAAGTCTTGAGACTCGATGACGTTTCATCGCAACTGCAGTTACTGCAACCACCACTGCGACCACACCACCGCCACCACCGCCACCACCGCCACCACCACCGAAACCGCCATCACCACCACCGCCGTCACCACTACAGCCATCACCACCATCACCACCACCATCCCTACTCCATCACCACCATCATCACCATGACTACATTATCGCCACACCACCACCACTAACAACAACACCAACACCACAGCATCACAACCAACACCACAGCACCACAACCACCACCGTAGCACCACAACCACCACCACCGCAGCACCACCACCACCGCAGCACCACAACCACCACCACCACCGCAGCACCACAACAACCACAACCACCACCACCGCAGCACCACAACCACCACCACCGCAGCACCACCACCGCAGCACCACCACCGCTGCACCACCACCACCACCGCAGCACCACAACCACCACCACCGCAGCACCACAACCACCACCACCGCAGCATCACCACAACCACCACCACCACCGCAGCACCACCACCGCAGCACCACCACAACCACCACCACCACCGCAGCACCACCACCGCAGCACCACCACCGCAGCACCACAACAACCACCACCACCGCAGCACCACCACCGCAGCACCACAACTACCACCACCACCGCAGCACCACCGCAGCACCACAACAACCACCACCACCGCAGCACCACAACCACAGCACCACAACCACCACCACCGCAGCACCACAACCACCATCTCTACACCACCACCACCACACCTCGTTGAGGAGTGAGAAGAGGCTGGGCGCAGGCCCCACCGGGGTGGCGACGCTGCCGGGGCCCTCGATGAGCTCCAGGCAGCTCGAGTTGTCCTCGTAGTCGATGAACGACCACTGCAGCCCCTCCTGCACGTACTCCTCCTGCGCTCACACAGACAAAGATGCCCCGTGTAGCCTCAGCAGACTGCTGGGGCAAGTGCCGTGAGCGGAGGCCGGCACGGCACACGAGGGGGTGTGCGTCAAGCACCATGCCCGACCGCCTTTGTATCCCTAGTGGCGATGTTTACACACCACACCAGGTACTCATTTGAGGCTGAGTCGACCTAGTGGAGGCCCGGGACCGGTTCAGATAATCGTCACTGGTGTTGGCCGTGAGCGGGAATCGAACCCGGGTCGCCAGGTTCATAGCGCAGCGCGCTAACCGCTACACTACCGCTCCCCACACACATGCACACACACACACATGCACACACGCATACACACAAACAAATCCACACGCACACACACATGTACACACACATGCACACACACACATACACACATACACACAAGCACACACACACACATGCACACACACACACATACACACACACACACGTGCACACATACACACACACGCGAACAATGCGGGACGCACTCCCAAGGAGCGCGCGTACCTCGGGCGCGTTCCATCGGCTTAGCAACAACGCGACAGCCCCCACCCCCCACCCCTGCCCCCCCCCGCCAATGCCCCCCCGCCCCTGCCCCCCCCCCACCCCTGCCCCCCCCGCCCCTGCCCCCGGCTCCCCACTGCCACCCGCGGCCCCCTCCCCCCGACCCACTCACCTGCTGTGCCCGCAGGAAGTGCGCTACAAAGTGCTGCTGCAGCTTCTCATTGGCGTAATTGATGCACAGCTGCTCCAGGCTGTTCATCGGGAACGACTCGAACCCATACACGTCCAGGAGCCCTGCGGGGGGAGGGGGGGGCGGGGGAGGGGGGGGCGGGGGATTGGGGGGCGGGGGATGGGGGGGAGGGGGGGAGGGGTGAGTGGCGGCCGGGGGGGGGGGGGGCTCCCATGTGCGCTGTGGAGGTGGCCTCCGTGGACTCACACAGAGACCCATAGACTCACACAGAGACCCATAGACTCACACAGAGACCCATAGACTCACACAGAGACCCATAGACTCACATAGAGACCCATAGACTCACATAGAGACCCATAGACTCACATAGAGACCCATAGACTCACACAGAGACCCATAGACTCACACAGAGACCCATAGACTCACATAGAGACCCATAGACTCACATAGAGACCCATAGACTCACATAGAGACCCATAGACTCACACAGAGACCCATAGACTCACACAGAGACCCATAGACTCACACAGAGACCCATAGACTCACACAGAGACCCATAGACTCACATAGAGACCCATAGACTCACATAGAGACCCATAGACTCACATAGAGACCCATAGACTCACACAGAGACCCATAGACTCACACAGAGACCCATAGACTCACATAGAGACCCATAGACTCACATAGAGACCCATAGACTCACATAGAGACCCATAGACTCACACAGAGACCCATAGACTCACACAGAGACCCATAGACTCACACAGAGACCCATAGACTCACATAGAGACCCATAGACTCACATAGAGACCCATAGACTCACACAGAGACCCATAGACTCACATAGAGACCCATAGACTCACACAGAGACCCATAGACTCACATAGAGACCCATAGACTCACACAGAGACCCATAGACTCACACAGAGACCCTTAGACTCACACAGAGACCCATAGACTCACACAGAGACCCCATAGACTCACACAGAGACCCACAGACTCACAGAGACCCACAGACACACACAGATACCCATAGACTCACACAGAGACCCATAGACTCACACAGAGACCCATAGACTCACACAGAGACCCCATAGACTCACACAGAGACCCATAGACGCACACAGAGACCCATATACTCACACAGAGACACACAGACTCACACAGAGACCCATAGACTCACACAGAGACCCATAGACTCACATAGAGACCCACAGACTCACACCGAGACCCACAGACTCACACAGAGACCCATAGACTCACACAGAGACCCATAGACTCACACAGAAACTCATAGACTCACATAGAGACCCATAGACTCACATAGATACCCATAGACTCACACAGAGACCCATAGACTCACACAGAGACCCATAGACTCACACAGAGACCCATAGACTCACACAGAGACCCATAGACTCACACAAAGACCCATAGACTCACACAGAGACCCATAGACTCACACAGAGACCCAGAGACTCACACAGAGACCCATAGACTCACACAGAGACCCATAGACTCACACAGAGACCCATAGACTCACACAGACTCACACAGACCCACCGACTCACACAGTGACCCATAGACTCACACAGAGACCCATAGACTCACACAGAGACCCATAGACTCACACAGAGACCCATAGACTCACAGAGAGACCCATAGACTCACACAGAGACCCATAAACTCACACAGAGACCCATAGACTCACACAGAGACCCATAGACTCACACAGAGACCCATAGACTCACACAGAGACCCATAGACTCACACAGATACCCATATACTCACACAGACACCCATAGACTCACACAGAGACCCATAGACTCACACAGAGACCCATAGACTCACACAGAGACCCATAGACTCACACAGAGACCCATAGACTCACACAGAGACCCATAGACTCACATAGAGACCCATATACTCACACAGAGACCTATAGACTCACACAGAGACCCATAAACTCACACAGAAACTCATAGACTCACACAGAGACCCATAGACTCACACAGACACCCATAGACTTACACAGAGAACCATAGACTCACACAGAGACCCACAGACACACACAGATACCCATAGACTCACACAGAGACCCATAGACTCACACAGAGACCCATAGACTCACACAGAGACCCCATAGACTCACACAGAGACCCATAGACGCACACAGAGACCCATATACTCACACAGAGACACACAGACTCACACAGAGACCCATAGACTCACACAGATACCCCATAGACTCACATAGAGACCCACAGACTCACACCGAGACCCACAGACTCACACAGAGACCCATAGACTCACACAGAGACCCACAGACTCACACAGAGACCCATAGACTCACACAGAGACCCATAGACTCACACAGAGACCCATAGACTCACACAGAGACCCATAGACTCACACAGAGACCCATAGACTCACACAGAGACCCTTAGACTCACACAGAGACCCATAGACTCACACAGATACCCATAGACTCACACAGAGACCCATATACTCACACAGAGACCCATAGACTCACACAGAGACCCCATAGACTCACACAGAGACCCATAGACGCACACAGAGACCCATATACTCACACAGAGACACACAGACTCACACAGAGACCCATAGACTCACACAGAGACCCATAGACTCACATAGAGACCCACAGACTCACACAGAGACCCACAGACTCACACAGAGACCCATAGACTCACACAGAGACCCACAGACTCACACAGAGACCCATAGACTCACACAGAGACCCATAAACGCACACAGAGACCCACAGACTCACATGGACAGGGTTGTAATGAAACCGGCTTCTCAGATGCAGTGAGTTCATGGTTCTCGGCTGGATCACCGATGACCGCACACACCAAGACACCGCACACACCAAGACACCGCACACACCAAGATGACCGCACACACCAGGACACCGCTCACACCAGGACACCGCGATTTCATTCAATCTCCCTCGGCATTTCATTCGCCTGAGCGTCCAGCTCCAATATTATCGGCTGGAGCGCCGCGCGCCGAACATTTGCTCTCGTTCGGCGGAGCGGCTGGGAGACTGCCGCCCTCTACCGCGTGGGCCAGATCGCTCGAAGGGATCTCCGAGGTAGCTCTGTGACGTCCGCTTCAGCGGGCCCGTGTCCAGCGACACGGGAGCCTCTCCCGTGTCCAGCGACACGGGAGCCTCTCCCGTGTCCAGCGACACGGGAGAGGCTCCCGAGCGCCTTCCTCGTCTCGCGACGCCGGCGGTGCGGAGCAGCGGCGGCGGCGGCAGGGAGACGGCGGAGGAGAAAAGACGTGGAGCAGGAGGGGGAGGGGGGTAGGGGGAGGGGGGTGGAGGAGGGGGAGGAGGAGGTACGAGACCCCCCGTGGGGAGGGAGCGAGCCCCGGGGATGGGGGGTGGGGGGCGACTCCTCGCCGGGCAACTCTTACCGATGAATCGGCTCCACGTGCTGGAGCCGGCGCCAATCCTCGTGTTGACCAGCGCCACGAGCCACTCAAAGAGCCTGCACACGCGGACACGAGGCAAAGGTCCCCCGTATAGCCTTTAACAGCCTGTTGGTGAAGTGCTGTTAGCGAGCAGCACTTTGTTAAGTCCAGCACCACGCCCGGCCGCCTTTGTCTCCCGTTACTCATTTAAGGCTGAGCCCCACGACCCTGATCCCACGACCCTAGCCCCATGACCCTAACCCCACGACCCTGACCCCACGACCCTAACCCCACGACCCTGACCCCACGATCCTAAATCCACGACCCTCCCCACGACCCTGACCCCACGCGACCCTGAGAACTCCCGCGTGACCCCGCGTGCCCCCCCCCCCGACCCCGTGTGCTCACCGCGTGTACACGTGTACACACGTGTGTGTGTGTACACGTGTACACACACGTGTACACACACACACACACGTGTGCTCACCGCGTGTACACGAGCTTGGCGAGGCAGTCGCGCCGCGTGCTGCACTCGCGCCGCGTGCAGGTGGCGAGCAGCACGGAGCGCCGCCCGCCCTGCGTCGTGGCGATCTGGCGCAGCACGAGGCCGGCGCGCACGGCGTCCTCCGGCAGGCGCAGCAGGCGGCACGCAGCCGCCAGGCTCCCTGCCCACCACACACACACAGGCAAAGGTCCCCCGTGTAGCCTCGACAGACTGTTGGGGCAGGTTCTGTTAGTGAGCAGCGCCTGTGAAGGCCGGAACAGCACACGAGGGGGTGGGTGGCCAGCACCACGCCCGGCCGCCTTTGTCTCCCACACCGCACCAGGTATTAATTTGAGGCTCAGTCGACCTAGTGGAGGCCCAGGGCCGCCTCAGGTTGTCGTCACCACTGGTGTCGGTGGCCGTGAACGGGAATTGAACCTTGATCGTTGGTTGAGTCGCACAGCGCGCGAATTGTGGCGCCTCCGCTCCCAATGTTCAAGTGCACACACGCGCACACACACGAGCGCGCACACACACGCACACACACGCACACACACACACACGCACACACACACACACACGTGCACACACACAACAACAACAACAACAACCGCCATTCGCCACTAAGTGGCGGTGACGTCACCACGACGCTTGTGCCAGGCTATGTGCACCCTGAGGCCACGTGAAGTGTCGAACGCCCGCTGGCAGGAGGTCACGGGGCAGACCCAGGTGCCACGGGTCGACTGACTGAGATGACTGGCTGATGCACCACCTGTGCCCCCTACTGTGCCAACCTGCTGTGCTTTAGCCACCCGGCGCTCCGCTCGCTGTTGTGAGCGTCGCTCCTCCGCCCTCCGTTGTTGTTGGAGGGCGACTGCCTCCAACTGCCCAGTAGCATCCTTCACGAGCCTCCTCCACAGAGGCCGATCTTGACACCGCTGGTACCAGTCATCGGCAAGTCCACTCAGCTCCACGTCCTCCTGTACCACATCACTCCATCTCTTCTCTAGCCCGTGCCGCGCCCGCTTAGCCCCCTCAATCCGGCCAAACAAAAGCTGTTTCGGCATGCGGTGGCTGGGCATGCGGGCTACATGACCCAGCCATCGCAGCCTTGCCTGCCGGAGGAGCTCACCGATGGGACCCTGCCCAGATCTTTCAAGGATTTGTGAGCTCCTCACACAATCCAGTCTGGTTAAACCCAGGATGGATCGTAGGCAGGCCAGCCTAAATGTTTCTAACCGGCGAAGATGTTCCATTAGGGGGGTCCACGTTTCGCAAGCGTAGAGAAGGGAGGGAATGACCGTGGCCGAGAAGACCTGAAGCTTAGTGCGGAGCGACAGACCAGGTAGCTTCCACACAGCGTTACGCAACCGATGAAAAGATATTGCCGCTCGACTGATTCGGAGTGAGACCTCTGCTGTTAAACTGGTGCCAGTCATAAGCACACTGCCCAGGTATGGGAAACTCTCCACTCTCTCCACAACTGCCCCATCACCGATTGGGAGTTGTGGGGGTGGAGTGTCCGATGGTACAAAATACCCAGGCAGGTGCTTGGTTTTGGTGGGGCTGATGGTAAGGCCCCACCTCTTAGTGGCACGCTCCAGTCTCAGCAGCAGCGTCTCCAACTCCTCCTCTGACTGAGCAGCTATTACCAAGTCATCAGCATACATAACGTGGTTGAGCAATAGGGAGCCATCCCTTGACCGCACCCGGGCATCGATTAGCCTCCCATTATATCTGTACCATATGGAGATTCCCCCGGTACAGCTATTGAAGGCTTCACGAACTACGTGGTCAAAATAGATGTTAAATAATGTGGGAGCCAGAGGACATCCCTGTCGCACCCCAAGGTGTACAGGGAATGGCTCTGACTCCCGGCCACGTAGTTTTACCCGGGCCCGCTCACCATTATGAAGGTCCTTAATGATCGTGAGCAGAGGGTCAGGTACTCCAAAAGCACGAAGAACGACCCAGAGCCCCGGCCTACTGATGGTATCATAGGCCTTGACCAGGTCAATAAAGCAGAGATGTAGGTCTTGTTGGAATTCCCTACACCTCTGCTGTAGCAGACGGACAGAAAATATGGCATCTGTGCAGGACCGCCCTTTCCTGAAACCGCATTGGGGCTCCGCAAGCCTCTCCTCAGCGTGCCTGGCAAGGCGATGCTGAATAATCCTTGCCAGGACCTTTCCCGGCACACTGAGGAGTGAGATGCCCCTGTAGTTGTTACAGTCTGTGCGGTCCCCCTTCTTAAAAAGGGGGACCACCAGGGCATCCTTCCAATCCTGCGGAACCCGTCCAGTGGTCCAGACTGTTGTTATGATGTCATATAGGGCAGTCTGTGCACAAACGCCACCCTCCCTCAGCATTTCGCTTGGAAGATCATCTCTGCCCGCTGCCTTTCCTGGTCTCAGACTCCGGATCGCCTTCAATACTTCCTCAGCAGATGGCACCTCAGCCAGCCACTCACAGGGGGTGACTTCATCCAATATTTGAGGCACCGCAGCCTCAGCAGGGTCATCCTCACTTTGTGCCACGATGTTTTCCTGGCTGAGGGATTTTCCCTCCCCCAGGACCTCACAGAAATGCTCAGCAAATCTGCGAACCTGTTCCTGGGGGTCGGAAATTGGATCGCCGTTTTTTCCCCTAATGATGGTAATAGGTGTGGCGCTGCAGGTTACTTTTTTGATGGAGTTAAATAGAGATTTGTGATCACGGGCCACTGAGGCAGACTCCATCTCCTCAGCAACCCGCGACCACCACCCATCCTTGCAGCGCCTCACGGCTCTCCGAACCTCCGAGCGAAGGCTGCGGTAAGCCTCCTCATTCTCTGACGTGGGACTCTGTAGCCGATGACAGTGGGCCTGTCGCTTTTTCTCAACCATCGTGAACAACTCCTCTGTCATCCAGGGTGTCTGGGGAGGTCTGGACCGCGTACCCAAAGCAGCCATTGCAGCTGCATGAGTCACAGTCCTAAACCTCGCCCATTTACCCTCGACATCAGGAGGAGTCGGGGACGATGCCAATCCCAGCCGCAAGCGATGATGAAATTCTCGCTTGCAACTTTCATCAGATAACTGAGACCAGGCCACTTTAGGTTGGAATGGGGTCCTGGGTGTACACCCACCACCGGAGTGGAAGAATGGCAGGCGCATCTTACAGATGACTAGTCGATGGTCAGAGGGCAGATCAGCTCCACGGTAGGTCCTGGTGTCAAGGACATGGGCTCGCATTCGCTGGTCCGTCACTATGTAGTCCAGCAGATGTTCTTGCTTGGACCCGGCATGCATCCATGATGTTGTGTGGATGCGCCGATGCCGGAACAGCGTGTTGGTAATTACAAGCCCATGGGCTGCACAAAAATCTAGCAGCCTCCTACCGTTGTTATTGAGCTGATCTGGCCCATGCCCTCCAATCACTCCAGGCCAGGTGCCAGTATCATGACCAACTCGGGCATTGAAGTCACCCAACATGATGACTCTATCCCGAGGGGCCACTTTAGCCAGCACCTGTGACAGGAGGTCATAGAAGGCATCTGACTCATCGGCTTTGCCTGCATCCCTCCACGGATGTTCATCTTCGGTGGGGGCATAAGTAACCACGACCACCATTCCTCGCCTCCGGTTGATGGGAAGGCGAGCCCAAAGTAGCCTGGGGCTTACAGCTTCCCACACCTCACCGCCACGCTCCCACGCCCCCTTCATTCTTTTGTTCAAAAGAAGACCCACACCCTGTTGTTTGGCAGTCTGCTGCCCCGAGTAGAGGACTGTCCACCCCTCATGGTGGCAGGAGCCAGAGCCGGTCCACCGGACCTCCTGAATGCCGCATAGATCCAGGCGGTACCGGTCCAGCTCCCGACAGAGGAGTGGCAGCCTCTCCTCTGCAGTGCGTGTGTGTGTGTGTGCGTGTGCACACACACGCACACACACACACACGCACACACACACACACACGTGCACACACACGCACACACACACACACGCACACACACGCACACGTGCACACACGTGCACACACACGCACACACGTGCACACACACACGCACACACACACGCACACACACACACGCGCACACACACGCACACACACGTGCACACACACGCACACACACGAGCGCGCACACACACGTGCACACACGCACACACGTGCACACGCACACACACGCACGCACACACACTTGTGCAGCAGCACGCACCGTGGGCCGCAGGCTGCACGCTGCACGGCTTCGCCTCGTCGTGCTGCGTGAAGCTCACGGTGCCCAGGTGCAGCAGCGCCGACAGCACCTGCGGCACACGCAGCACGCACGAAGCACACACGGACACAGTACACGCATGCAGCACACACGAAGCACACACACACGAAGCACACACACACGCAGCACACACGCAGCACACACACACGCAGCACACACGCAGCACACACACACGCAGTACACACACACGCAGCACACACACACGCAGCACGCACGAAGCACACACGCACGCAGTACACACACATGCAACACACACACACACGCAGCACGCACGCACGCAGTACACGCATGCAGCACACACACACGCAGCACGCATGCAGCACGCACGAAGCAGACACGCACCCAGCACACACGGACGCAGCACACACACGCAGCACACACGCAGCACACACGGACGCAGCACACACACGCAACACACGCGCATGCAGCACACACGCAGCACACACGCACACAGTGCACACGCATGCAGCACACATACGCAGCACACATACGCAGCACACATACGCAGCACACACGCATGCAGCACACATACGCAGCACACACGCATGCAGCACACACACGCAGCACGCACGCAGTACACACGCAGCACACACGCAGCATGCACAGCACACCGCACACCCAGAAAATAACTCAAATCAACATTTGTGTAGTGATTGTTGTAGCAGCACGACTGTGTACACACGCACACGTGTGACGTCACTATGCGGGGGAGCGTCACTAACACGCGGGTCTACACACACACATGACGTCATCCCCGGCTGGAGGCGGGAATGACGTCAGGGCCGGTTCTGGACTCGGGAGGCCACGAGGGTGGTGTGAGGTCGTGGCACTCTCTGTGACCCCGGCTGGACACGTGACTGAGGGCCTAGGGGGCACCTCGGGGGGCACGTGGACAGCAGGGGGGGGGGGGGGGGGCTTCGAGATGGTTCTCGGAGGGAGGCGTGGCCAGAGCGAGGCCCGGGCACGCCGAGGCCCATATAAGCAGCCTCCTCACGAGGTTCGAGGCTGCTGCCCGTATCAAGAATGAAGATGCATCGTGAAGACGTCAAGAAGAGTCAAGCCTCCAGTCAGCGGACCTGCCAGTAGCCCACCTGGCTGGATCACGCTAGAGTATCTGAGAAGTGTGTGTTAGCTGGAGTAAGTCGTTGGTCACCACCCTCTGCGTAATGTAAGAGTTAACTGTTGTGTTCATTAATAAATAAATGTTGCCTCCCAAGAAGTTGCGTGCTTCTAAAATCGAATCCACTACATTTGCAACAATGTCTTGGCAATGGGCAAGCCGCGATAGTCGTGGCGACTTCAGGTCCATTGCCTCTCCTGGAAACGAGACGGGGAACCCCGAGGGACTCCGGCGGGGTGATGCGGAGCGAGGAATTGGGGGGAGGGACCGGGGGGGCCGGGCGCCGGGGAAGCGGAGGGAGGAATGGTGGGGGGCGCCCGGGAGGGACGCAGGGCCCTCACCTGGAAGACGAGGTCTCGCTGGCCAGGCTCCATGCCCAGGTTCACCATGGCCACCTTTGTCACCTCGAAGTCGTCCTCTGGGTGACGGGCGGGAGAGGGAGGGGTAGAAGGACGTATGAACTCGACGATGACGTCTCGAGGCGGGACAGAACCCTCATTTCATCTGACACAAAACACTCGTCCCATCCGTACAGAACGGTCGTCCCATCCGATACAAAACCCTCGTCCCATCCGATACAGAACCCTCGTCCCATCCGGTACAGAACCCTCATGCAACCCTGTACAGAACACTCGTCCCATCCGATACAAAACCCTCGTCCTATCTGACACAGAACCCTCGTCCCATCCGATACAGAACTCTCATGCCATCCAGAGCAGAACCCTCGTCCCATTCGATACAGAACTCTCATGCCATCTGATACAGAACCCTCATGCCATCTGATACAGAACTCTCATGCCATTCGATACAGAACTCTCATGCCATCTGATACAGAACTCTCATGCCATCCGATACAGAACTCTCATGCCATCGATACAGAACCCTCATGCCACCCTGTACAGAGCTCTCATGCCATCCGATACAGAACCCTCATGCCACCCTGTACAGAACCGTCATCTCATTGTCATTGTGGTGCCCCAGGTTGCCCATGCAGGTGAGACCCTAACCCTGCTCAGTTATCGCCTGGCTGCACAAAACGAACTTTAACATTCAACTCAGCCAGCAGTGGCGCTGCCACCGCTGGGCTGGATTCACCAGGGTCGGGAGTCGAACCTTCGAGGTGCTGCTCGGCGTTGGGCAGCCACGGGAATTTTGCCTCCGCGGGGAGGTCCCACGCCTCCCTCTCCTGCTCGCTCGCACCCTTCACCATCTGGGGAGGAAGGGCGGGGCTGGTGCTTAGGTCAGAGGTCAACCTTTCGCCGATGCTCGCGGGCAGGATCGCGATGCACGGTGACGTCAGTGCTGATCATTTGGGGGGTTTTGATGAGAGTCAGGGATTAGTGTTCGTGGTCGTGGTCAGGTCTAGGGTTAATGGTACCGTATTCTCTGGATTGCAAGAGGCACTCCCTACCGAATATTAAAGCAAATGTTGAGAGTTCGTCTTATAATTCGGTAGTTGTGTGCATGTGTTTATGTGTGTGTGTGTGTGACCAGTGGGGAGCGGTAGTGCAGCATTTAGCGCGCTGCGCTTGGAACCCGGCGACCTGAGTTCGATTCCCGCTCGCGGCCAACACCCAGTGACGATTATCTGAACGGTTTCTGGGTCTCCCATAGGTCGACTCAGCCTCAAATGAGTTCCTGGTGCGGTGTCTAAACATCGCCACTGGGGAGACAAAGGCATCCGGACGTGGTGCTGGCCACCCACCCCGTCGTGTGCCGTGCCGGCCTTCATAGGTGCTCGCTAACAGCAGCACTTGCCCCTACAGTCTGTGAAGGCTACACGGGGGATCTTTGTTCCCGAGATGCCTCGCGTCCCCTGCCCGCCCCGCTCCACGGTTCCAGCCAACGTGACACTACTTCTGGGTACAGCGTACCCGCGAAAGGCCACAACTAACCACCCGCGGTGTAGCTAAATTGGCATAGAAAGAGGTCGCCCGTGATACGTCGAAACCGCGAACGATAAACCCTCGATATTCAAAGCTCTCCTGTATTTGGCTGCTGTACATCCCTACAAGATACGCCGCTTAGTGGAGCTATACTTTGCGATGTTCAGGCCCGGTGGGCCTTACATAGCCCGGTGGGCCTTACATAGCCCGGTGGGTCTTGCCTGGTAAAATGAACATAGTTTAGTTTATCGCCCCGGAGGATATTGCCGGGGTCCTGGTGCGGTCACGCGTGAATGTCGAGGGTCGCAGTCAGGTCAGGATTGTGGTGCGTGGGGGCTCTTGGGTCAGGTGAAGAGTGGCAGGTTTGGCGAGCAGGTGATGGATGTCCCTGGCGGCGTGAAGTGGCACCTGGTAGAAAATGTGGAAGTTCCTCTCGTGGGGTGCCTGGAAGACCACACGGGTCTTCTCCAGCAGGTACGTCTGTATGGAGGCGCCCACCAGCTCGTGCTCACTGCAGGCACACCGTCATCATGGTCACCATCGTCGTCATCGTCACCCCAATTCGAATCAGACCGCAGGAATCCGATGAGCAATGAAGCTCTTTTACACAGATGTCCAGTAGGGCCGGGTCAGCGAGTTACAAAAAGTACAAAAAATAACGAGCATCATCACCAGAATCATCATCGTCACTCGAATGTGCATCATGATGATCATCAGAATCATCACCAGATTCATCTTCAACAGTAATCGGCATCATCACCAGAGTTATCATCACCAGAGTTATCATCACCATTATTTTCATGACCAGACTCATCACCTCCAGTCTGACGGTAATCATCATTATTACCATACTCATCATTAACAGAATCCTCAACCAACTTTTCATGTGCAGCTGCACATCTTTGCGTACCTGCTTATGTGCAGCTGCACATCTTTGTGTACCTGTTCACGTGAAGCTGCACGTATTTGTGTACCTGTTCACATGCAGCTGCACATCTTTGTGTACCTGTTCATGTGCAGCTGCACAATTGTGTACCTGTTCAACTGAAGTTGCACATCTTTGTGTACCTGTTCACGTGCAGCTGCACGTCTTTGTGTACCTGTTCACGTGCAGCTGCACGTCTTTGTGTACCTGTTCAACTGAAGTTTCACGTCTTTGTGTACCTGTTCACATGCAGCTGCACATCTTTGTGTACCTGTTCACGTGCAGCTGCACGTCTTTGTGTACCTGTTCAACTGAAGTTGCACGTATTTGCCGAAGCGCGAGCTGTTGTTGTTGCGAAGCGTGCACGCGTTACCTACGCACACGCACGGGGGACACATGACACGCATGATTGACACATGTCACGCATGATTGACACGTGACATGCATGATGGAAACGTGGTACGCACGGGGTACACGCATGGATAAGTGACACGCATGATGGACACGTGACACGCATGAAATTAACGTGGCATGCACGGAGGACGTGAATGGATACGTGGACACGAACGATGGGCACGTGACACGCACGGGGGCACGTGACACGCACGGGGGACACGCATGGACAAGTGACGCGCATGATGGACACGTGACACGCACGGGGGACACGCATGGACAAGTGACACGCATGATGGACAAGTGACACGCATGATGGACAAGTGACACGCACGGGGGACACGTGACACGCACGGGGGGACACGCATGGACGAGTGACGCGCATGATAGACACGTGATGTGCACGATGGACACGTGACACGCACGGGAAACACGTGACACGCACGGGGTACACGCATGGACAAGTGACGCGCATGATGGGGGACACGTGGCACGCACGGAGGACACGTGACGCGCACGGGGGGACACGCATGGACACGTGACGCGCACGATGGACACGTGACGCGCACGATGGACACGTGACACGCACGGGAGACACGTGACACGCACGGGGGACACGCATGGACGAGTGACGCGCACGATGGGGGACACGTGGCACGCACGGAGGGCAGCTGCCGCGTGAGCCGTGCGCCTCTCTGCTCGCGAAGCTGCCGGGCCACGATGTCCCCCTAGAGGTGGCTCAGCCACCGGCGCAGAGCGCCTCACGGGCGCTGCTGCGGTGCGAATGGTCAGCCTCGCACCGCCGACTTGCAATCCAAGAGGTCGCCGGTTCGACCTCCCGTCCCGGTTATTGAAACAATGATACGGATTTCTTACATTCCCCCCCCCACACTCCCGCCTCCTCTGTTGACTGGGCCGGTCATCCCTGGTGGGGTAAAGTGTGGGTACTCACACGTCTTGGTTTCGACATGTTTGTTTTTGTTGTGGTATAGAGTTAGACTGATGGCCTTAATCTAAGTTTTTGTGGTTGTTGTTGTTGTTTGACTTGCATCCCACTGGGATTTTTTGCACACAGCGTTGGTGTATGGTGATTTTTTCAGGAATATTTTTGCTGGTTTTTTCCATGGATTTTCTGTTTGCACAGTCACAAAGTCACTTTAAGATGTTTTTCTTGTTCGTGTTTTTGTTTTTTTGTTTGTTGTGGTTGCACCCGATTCAAGAGCCGAATGGCTCACAGGGCTATACCAAAATAAACTAAACTGAATTGTCTTTCAAGTCGTCTGGCCGGTGGGGGCTCTCCAGAACTCCCCCTGGTTCAGGCTCTTCCACCAGCAGCGGCATGAGCGATCAATTGTAGGGCTGCGCCTTTATATATTTTTTACATTTAATTTAATTTCAGATAAATGTAAAACGTTAAGGGAACGCGTTTCCCACTTACGTAAGTGCAGTGCATTGCACTATAATAGGGGGGGAGGGGAGGTGGTGGGAGATTGGGGGTGGGGGGAAGAGGGGGAGGTGGTGGGAGATTGGGGGATGGAGGGACGGCCGATATGATTAAGGTGGTGGCAGATTATGGGGATAGGAGAGGAGGCGGCGGGGGGGGTAGAAGGGGGAGGAGGAGGGGGTGGGTGGGTGGAAGATGATGGAGGAAGAGGGGGCAGAGGAGGTGATGGAGAGGTGGGGAGTGGTGGAGGTTGCAACCGGTGGGGAGCGGGGGACAGGGGGGAGGGGAGTGCGCACCGAAGGCCTCCATGAGGGGGTTGGAGTGGAGCACGCGCTCGATGTGCTCCTGGGGGTGGAGCTGCTCCTGGGGCTGGAGCTGCTCCTGGGGGTGGAGCTGCTCCTGGGGGTGGTCGTTGACGTCACTAATCGCTCCTCCGGCGTCTCCAGGGGCCGAGCCGCCGCCGCCGCCGCCCGGGTGCGAGGCGAGTGCGAGGTAGCGCATGAGGCAGCGAGAGGACCACGTCTGGGGGGGGGGGGGGGGGCACCACACGCGTGAGGCCGGCCCTGACGCCCCCAGCCGCAGGGCTGTCCACCCCCTGTCACCCACCCCCATCACCGCCTGCCACCCATCATCACCTGCCACCCATCACCCCCTGCCACCCATCACCTCCTGCCACTCATCATCACCTGCAACCCACCCCCATCACCCCCTGCCACCCATCACCCCCTGCCACCCACCCCCATCACCCCCTGCCACCCATCACCCCCTGCCACCCATCACCCCCTGCCACCCATCACCCCCTGCCACCCACCCCCATCACCCTCTGCCACCCATCACCCCCTGCCACCCATCACCCCCTGCCACCCACCCCCATCACCCTGTGCCACCCATCACCCCCTGCCACCCACCCCCATCACCCCCTGCCACCCATCACCCCCTGCCACCCATCACCCCCTGCCACCCACCCCCATCACCCTCTGCCACCCATCACCCCCTGCCACCCATCACCCCCTGCCACCCACCCCCATCACCCTGTGCCACCCATCACCCCCTGCCACCCACCCCCATCACCCCCTGCCACCCATCACCCCCTGCCACCCATCACCCCCTGCCACCCACCCCCATCACCCGCGGCTCCACTCCCCCTGCGACCAGGCGGCTCCTGAGGCGCATGCGACTCTTTAAGGAACGGCATTTCGGCTCTTGATATATTGAGGGGTTGTTGTTGTTTTTTACCAAATTCGAACAAAATGTTTTATCTTCTTGTTGTTATTTTGGTTGCCGACCCCTGACCATGGAAGTCCAGTTTACCATGGAAGTCCAGTTTACCATGGGAGTCCAGTTTACTATGGCAGTCCAGTTTACCACAGAAGTCTAGTTTACCATGGAAGTCCAGTTTACCATGGAAGTCCAGTTTACCATGGAAGTCCAGTTTACTATGGAAGTCCAGTTTACCATGGAAGTCCAGTTTACTATGGAAGTCCAGTTTACCACGGAAGTCCAGTTTACCATGGAAGTCTAGTTTACCATGGAAGTCCAGTTTACCATGGAAGTCCAGTTTACCATGGAAGTTCAGTTTATCATGGAAGTCCAGTTTACCATGGAAGTTCAGTTTATCATGGAAGTCCAGTTTACCATGGAAGTCTAGTTTACCATGGAAGTCCAGTTTACCATGGAAGTCCAGTTTACTATGGAAGTCCAGTTTACCACGGAAGTCCAGTTTACCATGGAAGTTCAGTTTATCATGGAAGTCCAGTTTACCATGGAAATCTAGTTTACCATGGGAGTCCAGTTTACTATGGAAGTCCAGTTTACTATGGAAGTCCAGTTTACCACGGAAGTCCAGTTTACCATGGAAGTCTAGTTTACCATGGAAGTCCAGTTTACCATGGAAGTCTAGTTTACCATGGAAGTCCAGTTTACCATGGAAGTTCAGTTCATCATGGAAGTCCAGTTTACCATGGAAGTCCAGTTTACCATGGGAGTCCAGTTTACTATGGAAGTCCAGTTTACTATGGAAGTCCAGTTTACCACGGAAGTCCAGTTTACCATGGAAGTCTAGTTTACCATGGCAGTCCAGTTTACCATGGAAGTCTAGTTTACCATGGAAGTCCAGTTTACCATGGAAGTTCAGTTCATCATGGAAGTCCAGTTTACCATGGAAGTCTAGTTTACCATGGAAGTCCAGTTTACCATGGAAGTCCAGTTTACTATGGAAGTCCAGTTTACCACGGAAGTCCAGTTTACCATGGAAGTTCAGTTTATCATGGAAGTCCAGTTTACCATGGAAATCTAGTTTACTATGGGAGTCCAGTTTACCATGGAAGTTCAGTTTACCATGGAAGTCCAGTTTACCATGGAAATCTAGTTTACCATGGGAGTCCAGTTTACCATGGAAGTCTAGTTTACCATGGAAATCTAGTTTAGCATGGGAGTCCAGTTTACCATGGGAGTCCAGTTTACCATGGAAGTCTAGTTTACCACGGGAGTCCAGTTTACCATGGGAGTCCAGTTTACCATGGAAGTCCAGTTTACCATGGAAGTTCAGTTTACCATGGAAGTTCAGTTTACCATGGAAGTTCAGTTTATCATGGAAGTCCAGTTTACCATGGGAGTCCAGTTTACCATTGAAGTCTAGTTTACCATGGAAGTCCAGTTTACCATGGAAGTCTAGTTTACCATGGGAGTCCAGTTTACCATGGAAGTCAAGTTTACCATGGAAGTCCAGTTTACCATGGAAGTTCAGTTTACCATGGAAGTTCAGTTTATCATGGAAGTCCAGTTTACCATGGGAGTCCAGTTTACCATGGAAGTCTAGTTTACCATGGAAGTCCAGTTTACCATGGAAGTCTGGTTTACCATGGAAGTCCAGTTGACTATGGGAAGGGGTCGGCAGCCTGCGGCTCATTAGGGAATGTTTTGTGAAGAAAGTT
Organism: Petromyzon marinus; assembly: GCF_048934315.1. NCBI lineage: Eukaryota > Metazoa > Chordata > Hyperoartia > Petromyzontiformes > Petromyzontidae > Petromyzon > Petromyzon marinus. Next base: position 1,854,827 of record NC_133704.1, on the reverse strand, counting down.
TGTATTCAGGACCACTGTCTCGTATTCACCACAGTGCATTGCAGCTTTAAAATACAGTTCTCTTTTACCGAATTTAGAAACAAATGTCTGTTCTTGTTATTTTCGTTGCTGATCCCTGCCTGCAACGAACTCGCCTTCTTCCTCTCTCCTCTCATCTCACTCGAGTGCTCAGGTGGTGGTGGTGGTGCTGGGTGTGGTGGTGAAATGCTGGTCGTGTGATGGTGGAGACGGTGATAATTGGGTAGCGGTTGGGTCACGTGATAGTTGCTGACGTCAAAGTGGTGGCGGTTGTGTGGCTGTGTGGTTATGCGGTTGTGCGGTGTCCCGGTTGTTGTGATCTGTCATTATGTGGTTGTGTGGCTGTGTGGTCATGTGGTTGTGCGGTGTCCCGGTTGTTGTGATCTGTAGTTGTGCGGTTGTGTGGCTGTGTGGTCATGCGGTTGTGCGGTGTCCCGGTTGTTGTGATCTGTAGTTGTGTGCCTTCCTAGCCGTGTGCCTGAGCGGCTGGGCAGTTGTGCGGTTGTGCCGTTTCCCGGTGCCTGTGCGGCTGCGCGTGGTGGTGGTGAGGGCGGCGGCGGCGTGCGGCACCTTGCCAGCGCCGCTCTCCCCACTGACCACCACGGACTGATCCCTGGGGTCGGGCCCGCTCGTGGCGCTGCGGAACGCCAGCTCTGCCACAGCAAACAGATGCGGCTCCAGCTCCTGCGGGGGGTGGGGGGGGAGGGGAACGCCGACGGCTCTCACTCAGCAGCGGATAAAGCCCGCAGGCTCGCGCGCAACGGGACTCAAGTCCACGGTGGAATCTCGGACACGGCTTGCGAAAGCACTTTCTCGGTTCGACGCTTGGCTCTGTGTCCGTTTAAAGATTGCGTAACGTGGTGGGGGGGTGCCCCCCCCCCCTTTAGCTTTCTGTCACTGTTTTATTTCTCGCGCCTCGTTGGTGAATTTTCACGCAAAGTGACCCTGACGAATCGTGTCCCCGCTCGCGCGTAGCGGTCATAGCCACGTGCGTGCTCACTGGTCGGCGGCGGGGACTCGGCTCTCGGCGACAGCGCATCGCCACTGAACATCTGTGGTTAAAAAGAGCTTCATAGCTCATCGGATTCCACCGGCATGAATAAAGATTCTGATTCTGAACACGGTACCAGGGTTTGCAGCGCATTCTCGATCCAGGGCCTAACCCGCGTCGTGTCGGTCACGGGGCATGTTTGACCATACTTCACCGTACTGGTCAATGCGGGTTGATGTTGTGGGTGGGGGCCGACAATCAGTTTAACACGCAGTAGTAGGCTTTCGCGACCAATATTATCCATAATAGAGGATTTTGAGTTAGATCGCGTATATCAGGCTGCTGCTGATGATGATGACTGAGTTTATCGCGTGGTGTGCTAAGCACAGTGCCACCACTCGATCCGACATACTCAGGGTTACTCATGAATATTAAACACGCAGGTGTGCAATCATGAATAGTAAACACACGCGTACGGACGAATACTCCTGGATAATGAAGAGACACATGCGTGCACTCACCCCTCATTAGTGCCACTTTGTACCTCGCCTGGTCTATGGCAGCTGTTGGGTTCGATGGTATACAGGAGTTCGTGGGTTCGATTCCAACACTGACGCCTGCTACTGTATATTTGGAGTTTGCGTGTCTCTCTCATCATCACGGTGGCTATGAGATGTTAACTACCTCGCCTGGTATACAGGAGTTCGTGGGTTGGATTCCAACCCTAACGCCTGCTGTATATTTGGAGTTTGCATGTCTCTCTCTCTCTCTCATCATCACGGTGGCTATGAGATGTTAACTACCTCGCCTGGTCTACAGGAGGTCGTGGGTTAGATTCCAACACTGACGCCTGCTGTATATTTGGAGTTAGCGTGTCTCTCTCCCTCATCATCATCATCACGGTGGCTAGGAGATGTTAACTACCTCGCCTGGTCTACAGGAGTTCGTGGGTTCGACCCCGACCCTGACGCCTGCTGCTGCTGCTGTATATTTGGAGTCTGCGTCTCTCTCTCTCCGTGGTCGCGTGGATTTTTCTCCGGTTCCTCCGGGTTTTTTCCCTCCACATTTAGAATCAACGTCAGCACGCGTTGAGAGGTTTTGGCTGCTGCTGTAAATGTCCACACGACGCTGATAAGCCCACTCCGTCGAGCAGCTCTCATCGGTGGGACCAGGACGCTTCTGAAGAAAAAAGCTACACGGCACAGTGGGGCCTTACCTGGTAAAATATAAATAGTTGAACAGTGTGTTGCCATCGAAGCGTCGTGGGTTTTTCGCTTTTCATTCAGCTTTGCGTTTTCTACCTACGTGACTTTACCGAAAGAACCAAGAATATGAATTCCTGTAGTCACGAAAGTTTGAAGTCTAAATTTAGTTCAGCGTCGCCGCTGCCAGACACCACCAGCGCTTACAAACTCCGTGCCAGGACCCACGACTCTACCCCCCTCCCCACACGGCGTGTGCGTGGGCACCTGCAGGCGAGGGCTGGTGTGGTAGGCGTGCACGGTGGCACTGGCGTAGAGGAGCGGCACCGCCTGGAAGGGGTTCAGCGCCACCAGGGTGCAGCCAGCGCGCGTGTAGAACGCTCCGTGCTCGTAGCGCAAGCACAGACAGCGCAGTACTGCGGGGGGGGGGGGGGGTCAAGGGATGGGGAGGGGGGGTCACCAAATCGCGACCGTGAATGCAATCGTCAGGGCGGGTGAATCGTTCCAGCGCTAGACACCAGCAATCAGGATGTGTATTTATACTGGACAAATCCGATGAGCTACGAAGCTCTTGTCGCAAACACATGTCCAGTGACGCGCATCAGGCGGTGCTGCTGCTGCTGCTGCTCGCGGTATTCTGCTGAGCTTCTCTGACAAGAGCGTGAAGGTCAAGGGTCAGAAATTAGGTCATGGGTCCAGAGACGAAATCCAGAGCGGTGAAGATGACGAGCCACCGGAAACGGCCCGAGTAGTGGGCGGGGCTACCTTCGTGAGGGGCTAGTGAGTGAACGGGCGTGGCTACTTGAGTAGTGGGCGGTACCAGTGGGTGAGTGGGCGTGGCTATGTAAAAGTAGGCGGGCGTTGACGATGCATCCTTACCACGAGGGCACTTACCGGTCTCCGTGGTGACGGGATTGACCTTGACGAGGTCCGTGATGTCCTCGAGGGAGTCGCTCCCGGAGAGGAAGGCGGCCACCTCGGGGGAAGAGGCGGCCCCCGAGGGCCCGTTCGCGTGTCCCTGCGACGCCATGGCAGCCCCTGGGCCACTGCCAACCCTCGGGCAGAACGCAACAGACGCAGCAAGCGAGAGGAGAATGCAGCCTCTGTCATGGATGTGACAAATACATCAATGTCTGGAGTTATGTTAAAATCCTCAGTGCGGGAAGGCAGTGTTGTGATGACGCTCGTGCCTCACAGCAACAAGCGCCTGGGTTCGATTCCCGACTCGGGCGCTTCGATGTGTGGAGTGTGTATGTTGTCCTCCTGTTCCACGTGAGATTTCTCCACGTCCTCCGATTTATTCCCATAGACAAAAGCCCGAACAACGGAACTGGTGCTGGCCAAAACAACATCACACTGAATTTTGATTTAAAGCTTTCGTGACTGCAGGGATTCATATCCTTGGTTCGGTAAAGTCACGTAGAAGGGAAACAACAAAATAATAAAAATATAAAACAATATTTTATTGTTTCCCTTCTACGTGACTTTACCGAAAGAACCAAGCACATCACACTGCTGTACCATTACCTGCAAATTACTCGATTGGGATCACACGCAGTAGCAGCCTCGGGCCATCTCCCCCCACGACTGCGAAAACGTGGCAGGAACACTGCGGAAGATTTGCATTGAGGCTCAGCGAGGCTTTCCTGGGTGAATAAAACAACTACCAAGTGCCCCAAGATGTCAACTACCTCGCCTGGTACACAGGAGGTTGTGGGTTCGATCCCGATCCTGACGCTTGCTGTATATTTGGAGTTTTCATGTCTCTCTCTCTCTCCCTCTTGTAACGTGGATTTTTCTTACGGTTGTTTCCCTCCACATCTAGAAAAAAATCATTTCGAGTATTTTGGCTGCAACACATTTCCACGCGATAAGCCACTTCGTTGTGCTATCATCACGTGTGGCCAGGTCGCTTCTGAAAAAGAGCTATATAGCTCCATGGTCCTTACCTAGTAAAATAAAAATAAACATCTTCTTTGGTTCTTTCGGTAAAGTCACGTAGAATTAGAATAAAATCATAAATTGATAAAATAAAATAAATAGTTTAGTTGTGTTAATGTTACTTGATAGTTTGCTGAGTGAATATCAGCGCGTGGCCGTGTGATTTTGCTGTTGATGTCGAAGCCACCCCGTTTCGTTTACGAAAACATAAATTTACAATCTCGCCTACCGCCCCCCCCCCCGCCCCCGGCAATTTTTTGTTCGCTAAAATTGTGCGCCAACAGCACTGGCTGCACCATCCAGGCCTGGGCAGAGCTCCCACATCAACCAACGGAGATGGAGGGTGAAGAGTGGGGACTGGGCCACCAGGCCACAGTACCAGGGCCCCAATCCTCCCTCGGCAGGCCTCTCAATCCTCTTCTCGTGAGCTGCTACCACAGTCACGTGCTTTACCACTATCGGGCACGCGATGATGATGGTGATGATGGTGTTGCCAGCAGTGGATAGACCGTGGCCCGTGATGGTGATGGCGGTGGTCTGTAGCGCTGGCGAGGTCTCCGACAGGAGCCCACAGACTGGAGAGACGCTCCGTGGTCCGAGGCGCGTCACAGTCACGCGCCTGCGTCACGCCTCCTCCTCCACCCGTCGACTCGTGGCCGTTCGAAGGCGATGTAACGAGATCCGCGTCAAGAGATCTCCCTCCGCGCCAGCCGCGAGGCGTTTGGCAATGTCGAAGTGCATTTTGAAATCACGTTTTTTTTGTGTCTCGACCCTAGGCTCTGACCCATGACTATGACCCTAGGCTAATGACCACCTCGAGTCATTGCTGCTGCTGCTGCCGCTGACTGTACGACCGCGCCGTGCCAGAGGAGCACCCCACGCAGGGACGTGGGTTCGATCCCGGACCCTGGCGATGCCCGTTGCTGTATATTTGGAGTCGGCGTGTTCTCTCTCCCTCCCACGGTGGTCGAGGCGTGAATCTTTCGCCGGGTTCTTCCTTCGTGTTTTTCCCTCCTCCTCCTCCACATTTGAAATAAACACGCGTTGAGATGATGTGGCTGCTGCTATACATTCCCACGTGTAGTGATGACGATGTTATCAGCCACTACGACAATGAGCTATCGTCACGTGTGGCAAGGTCGCCTCTGAACAAGAACTCACGGCTCAGCAGGCTTTACCTGCTACCATGTCAACAATGAACGAGGAAATTCGCCACCCGGCGTCATTTCCTCCTCCTGCTGAACCCGGCCCGACCCAGACCGGAGTCACCACCGTGCGCCGGCTGCCGGCCCTGCGTGACACTTCACCTGTTCACCTGTTCACCTGTTTACCTGTTCACCTGTTTACCTGTCCACCTGTTTACCTGTCCACCTGTTCACCTATCCACCTGTTTACCTGCTCACCTGTTCACCTATCCACCTGTTTACCTGCTCACCTGTTCACCTATCCACCTGTTTACCTGCTCACCTGTTCACCTATCCACCTGTTTACCTGCTCACCTGTTCACCTGTCCACCTGTTTACCTGCTCACCTGTTCACCTATCCACCTGTTTACCTGCTCACCTGTTTACCTGTTCACCTGTTTACCTGTTCACCTGTTTACCCACCTACCCGGGATACCCAAGCCGAGTTGCGGGACTCCTTTTCAGGTGATGCGGCTGCCACATTTGGGTATTTATATGAAATACGTTGTCAGCCAGTGAATGACAAGTGTGTGGGAGGATAACCGGAGCACCCGGGGAATACCCCATGCACGCTTTGCGCGAGGGTGCAACGCTCTATCCCCGCACAGATGGAAACACATGGCGACATTACAGATCAGTCCATTTGCTGTACTGCCTTCTGGCGATCCACGTGAAGGGAATTTCACCCAACATCGCTCTGTGTGTGATCCACCAATCCTCGCCTCTATGGTATCGTAAACGCCAGCCCGGTACGGAGCGGTGAGCTCACCGAGCGGTGAGCCTGGCTGCCAAAGTTCGATTCTCAGGCACGGCTAACATCAGTGGCGTGTGATGCCTGACCCGGTCCTCTGAACCCTCGGCCTATTCATTCAACGACCCGCACGAGCGTGGCGAAGTATATGGTCAAATGTACTCCCATGACCCACAACGCTTAGGGAGGTTATAATACAACAGTGATTTGACGGAACGCAGAATTGCTAGCGAGTAGCGCCGATGAAGGCCGGCACGAAACACGAGGGCCTGGGGTGGTGAGCACCACACCCATCCGCGTTTTTCTCCCCAGTGTTGATGTTTACACACCGCGCGAGGCATTCATTTTAAAGCTGAGTAGACCTAGGGGAGGCCCACGACCGGTGCAGATAATCGTCTGCGGTGTTTTGCCTTTAGCGGGAATGAAACTCGTGTTGCCGGGCTCGTGACCGCTGGGACTACAGCTCCCCACAACAAAGACAAAGATTCCCCGTATAGCCGGACCAGACTGTTGTTTACATACCGCACCAGGTACTCATTCGAAGGCTGAATTGACCTCAGGGAGCCACCCACGACCGCGTCCGTTTCCCTTCTCGGAAACGCCGCGGTTTTGTAGATGGAAGGCATTCCGAGAAGCACCGCAATTACGTACCGACGTGCACCAGACATCGCCACCGCTGGGCTCGAAGAGTGGTGTCCCAGCTGAGTTTGAGTTATTGTCGTCATCGTGGTAATATAAGGAAGGTCGCTCTCATTACACACAAAGCGCTTGCCACGAGTGAACCAAAATGCCTCGCTGCTGATCTCGTAAAGGAGTATGAACCACCACGTGAACTCCGCTCGCAGCAGCAGCGGAGGCTTCTGCCTGATAATCATCGAACAAAGACGGCGGTCATCGCGTCGCGCGCTTCAAGACGCGCTGCTGCGGCCGTCTGGAACGCTCTTCCTCAATCCGCTATTGGGAAGCCAATGTAGCTGTGCATTTTAAAACATCCATATTGAAAATGTATTTCTGTCGTTGGCTTGCTATCGTTTACACCCCCCCCCCGGCCCGCACCTCCGATTAGCACGCTTGGCGACGTACGGCGCGAAAGAAGTTCAACGTACACTAACATTCATCTCGCGGTCTCGGCTGACTGCAACGGTGATGGCACCGGCACGAACTTGGCCGTTGCGATCGTCACGCGCGGCGTCTGCCGTCACCCCCGCCCCTCGCCGTTCTCCCGGAGTCCCCGGGCAGCGTCACGACGGCTCTGAGCCGACGGAGAAGATCGTCGCGCAGCGCCGACGTCCCTTGCGTGCGTGTCGGTGTGAATGTCCGCGTGTGAGTCGAACATCTTTCGCACCCGAACGCAGCCAAGCGTGCGAATGCCAAGCGCGGGTGTAGCCACGTGCGGCTCTGTAGCCGGAGCGCGCTTCGCGCAATTTCACGCGCGGCCAAGGAACAGGGAATTTTACTATCAATTTGATATTATTGGGGGACACGTCAAAGGCGCGGAGCGAGTTGAAACGAAGCAAAATAAAATGTAAACATCACACGCGCGCCCGTGCATGTCCACACGGACACGGCGCCAGCGTGCATGCAGGCAGAGTGCGCACAAACACAGACAAGCCCCACGTCTAGGTAATCTGTGCTTTTACAACAAATTACTTACGACTCTTCATCCACTGCTGGATGAGTACCCCCCACCCCGTATCGTTCACTGGAGTTGTTTGACCATACTGCACTGCGTTGGTCGGTGCGGGTTGGTGAAGGGACTGGAGGCGAGTGGGTGGTGGCCAGAGACAGTTCAAATATCACTCACCACTGATGTTAGCCGTGACCCGTGATCGAACTGCGACACCGCCTCCACTCGCTGTGCATGTACGTTCTCTACCTAAGTCTGTTGAACTTCTTTCGCACCGTACGTAGCAGAGCTAGATACGTTACAGCAAACTGAACACGTTCCATACCAATAACCACACTGTGTGTGGACTTTAAAGGAATACATACAAGAGGCGACGTTTCGGGCAGTGGCCCTTACTCATAATTTACCGGTTAGGACCGAAGTGCTTCTCGAACACGAGTTACATGAAGCAATAAATAAGGACAGTGAATAGCGGTCACCCATCGACTCACCCATTCACTCACTCCATCACCCACCCACTCACTCACACACTCACCCACTCACTCACCTAACCTACTCGCCCACTCAATCACCCACTCACTAGCTCAAAAACCAACCTAACCCACTCACTCAATCCATCACCCACCCAATCACTCACACACTCACCCACTCACTCACCTAACCCACTCGCCCACTCAATCACCCACTCACTAGCTCACAAACTCACCTAACCCACTCACCCACTCACTAAATCCATCACCCACCCACTCACTCATCCACTCACCCACTCACTCACCTAACCCACTCGCCCACTCAATCACCCACTCACTAGCTCACAAACTCACCTAACCCACTTACCCACTCACTCAATCCATTACCCACTCACTCACACACTCACCCACTCACTCACCTAACCCACTCGCCCACTCAATCACCCACTCACTAGCTCAAAAACCAACCTAACCCACTCACCCACTCACTCAATCCATCACCCACCCACTCACTCACACACTCACCCACTCACTCACCTAACCCACTCGCCCACTCAATCACCCACTCACTAACTCACAAACTCACCTAACCCACTCACTCAATCCATCACCCACCCACTCTCTCACACACTCACCCACTCACTCACCTAACCCACTCGCCCACTCAATCACCCACTCACGAGCTCACAAACTCACCTAACCCACTCACCCACTCACTCAATCCATCACCCACCCACTCACTCACACACTCACCCACTCACTCACCTAACCCACTCGCCCACTCAATCACCCACTCACTAGCTCACAAACTCACCTAACCCACTCACCCACTCAATCACCCACTCAATCACTAGCTCACCCACTCACCAAACTCACTCACCCACTCACTCACCTACTCACCTAACCCACTCACCTACTTACTCACCCACTCACTCACCTAACCAACTCACTCACCCACTCACTCACTCACCTACTCACCGAACCCACTCACCTACTTATCCACCCACTCACCTAACCCACTCACTCACCCACTCACTCACTTACCCACCTACTCACCCACTCACTCACTTACCCACCTACTCACTCACCCACTCACTCACTCACTTACCCACCTACTCACCCACCCACTCACTCACTAGCTCACCCACTCGCTCACCCACTCACTCACTTACCCACCTACTCACTCACCCACTCACTCACTTACCCACCTACTCACTCACCCACTCACTCACTTACCCACCTACTCACTCACCCACTCACTCACTTACCCACCTACTCACTCACCCACTCACTCACTTACCCACCTACTCACTCACCCACTCACTCACTTACCCACCTACTCACCCACCCACTCACTCACTTACCCACCTACTCACTCACCCACTCACTCACTTACCCACCTACTCACCCACCCACTCACTCACTTACCCACCTACTCACCCACTCACTCACTTACCCACCTACTCACTCACCCACTCACTCACTTACCCACCTACTCACCCACCCACTCACTCACTAGCTCACCCACTCGCTCACCTGTGCGCGGTGCAGCCGCAACACAGCGCGCGTACGCTGTACTACAAACACAGCGCGCGTACGCTGTACTACAGACAAACAAAACAAAGATCCCCCGTAAAGGCCACACGGGCTGCTGGGCCAAGTGCTGCTCGCGCACACCAACACGCAGTTTGGTATTCACCGGTCTGGACCAGCTGACACCCGCCCCCCTCCCCAACAGTGCCCCCCCCTCCGCCCTTTAAATCTAAAGATGGTGAGAGGGACAGGTGGTGTGAATGACTCAGCGACAGCTCCTCACCTGATCACCTGCACGAACCACAACTCCCTCCCACCCACCCGCCCACCCCGCCCACCCTCCACTTTGGGGGGGGGGGGGTGAGGGTTTGGGGGGGGGGTCGTGACCTTGGATGGAGGAACACGTGAAGGTCATTTTTTCTAATGCTCGAATATGCTCCACTCAACACTCGCGGGCTCAGCCAATGGGAGCGCGACTCAGCCCCTTCACGTCACCCCCGCGCGCACAGGTAGCAGCAGCGGCACGGAGACTCGGCGTGGGGACGCTGCAAGAGCGACGACCTTCCTCAATCCACTGCTAGATGAAGGCACTCCCTCTTCCTCAATCCACTGCTAGATGAAGGCCCTCCCTCTTCCCCAATCCACTGCTAGATGAAGGGCCTCCCTCTTCCCCAATCCACTGCTAGATGAAGCGCCTCCCTCTTCTCAATCCACTGCTAGATGAAGGCACTCCCTCTTCCTCAATCCACTGCTACATGAAGCGCCTCCCTCTTCTCAATCCACTGCTACATGAAGGCCCTCCCTCGTCCTCAATCCACTGCTACATGAAGGCCTTCCTCTTCTCAATCCACTGCTAGATGAAGGCACTCCTTCTTCCTCAATCCACTGCTAGATGAAGACACTCCTTCTTCCTCAATCCACCGCTAGATGAAGACACTCCTTCCTCAATCCACTGCTACATGAAGCGCCTCCCTCTTCTCAATCCACTGCTACATGAAGGCCCTCCCTCGTCCTCAATCCACTGCTACATGAAGGCCTTCCTCTTCTCAATCCACTGCTAGATGAAGGCACTCCTTCTTCCTCAATCCACTGCTAGATGAAGACACTCCTTCTTCCTCAATCCACTGCTAGATGAAGACACTCCCTCTTCCTCAATCCACTGCTAGATGAAGGCCCTCCCTTTTCTCAATCCACTGCTAGATGAAGACACTCCTTCTTCCTCAATCCACTGCTAGATGAAGACACTCCCTCTTCCTCAATCCACTGCTAGATGAAGGCCCTCCCTTTTCTCAATCCACTGCTAGATGAAGACACTCCTTGTTCCTCAATCCACTGCTAGATGAAGACACTCCTTCTTCCTCAATCCACTGCTACATGAAGCGCCTCCCTCTTCTCAATCTACTGCTACATGAAGGCCCTCCCTCGTCCTCAATCCACTGCTACATGAAGGCCTTCCTCTTCTCAATCCACTGCTAGATGAAGGCACTCCTTCTTCCTCAATCCACTGCTAGATGAAGACACTCCTTCTTCCTCAATCCACTGCTAGATGAAGACACTCCTTCTTCCTCAATCCACTGCTAGATGAAGACACTCCCTCTTCCTCAATCCACTGCTAGATGAAGGCCCTCCCTTTTCTCAATCCACTGCTAGATGAAGCGCCTCCCTCTTCCTCAATCCACTGCTAGATGAAGCGCCTCCCTCTTCCTCAATCCACTGCTAGATGAAGGGCCTCCCTCTTCTCAATCCACTGCTAGATGAAGGCCCTCCCTCTTCCTCAATCCACTGCTAGATGAAGCGCCTCCCTCTTCCTCAATCCACTGCTACATGAAGCGCCTCCCTCTTCTCAATCCACTGCTAGATGAAGGCCCTCCCTCTTCCTCAATCCACTGCTAGATGAAGCGCCTCCCTCTTCCTCAATCCACTGCTACATGAAGGGCCTCCCTCTTCCTCAATCCACTGCTACATGAAGGGCCTCCCTCGTCCTCAATCCACTGCTAGATGAAGGCCCTCCCTCTCCTACGCCGTGTCAGTTGTGGGGGAGAGGAGGGGGATATGGGGGAGGGGTTCGTTTCTTCACCGCCCACTCAATATCCCCGTGGTGGAATTGTCCGCGCACTGGACTTGCGATCTAGACGGCACCGGTTCCATTCGATCTCCCAGCGCGGCAATGTTCCCAAATCACCCTCCCCCCCACACACACACATAGACACACAAACCTTCATCCACCCAGCAGTATAAAAGTGTCCACCACCGTGAATGAATCGGTAGGCTGTGCGGAGTGGGGTAAAGTGTGGGTACTTCACCGACACTTTGCGCTCCTGTTGTGCTTTTGAATTGTTTCGTTGTTGTAACGTTCTGCCCCCGTGCCCCTACTGGACATCTGTGAACAAGAGCTTTATAGCTCATCGGATTCCTCCAGTATAAGATCACTATTCTGATTCTGATTCCGAGACGTCTGTCTCAGCGTGCAAGACGAGGCCAAGAACCCGCGAGTAGGGAAGGGCTCCCTCTCGTGAAAGTCCGTCTGGCAGCAGTGGCGTGAATACGCAATTGCAGGGCTGCGCCTTTACCCCACCCCCGCGACTTCTACTGATGTTCGCCGAATCGATCGTCAATTTAACACGAAGTAACAGAGGGCTATCGCGACCAATATCCATAATAGAGGGGTTTTTTGTTGGGTTCGATCGCATAAATATATAAATGTGGTGTCGTTACACCCGCCACCACCCGAAGCAGCCAGTTACTAAGGTTCGTCACGTCAACAGAACGTGCCAATTCGTTGCTAGTTCGGCACGCCGGGCGTGTTGGAGAGTAAAACCCACGCACATTTACAATGCGAGTACCGGCTAGTGACGAACTACCAACGAATTGGAACGTTTTTTTTGTTTACGATACACAACCGTGACGAATCGCCCGTGCCGGATGGTGGCGGGTCTCACGACACAACATTTAATATCCACGCGATCTAAGCCCACTAAAAACGCCTCGATTGTGGAGACTCGGCCGTGCGGGACCACGTGGGCGCGACACGAACCGGGGGGGCCCGCGAGAGGCGGTTCGGGGGGTGACGATTCGGGTCTGATGCCTTCATCCAGCAGTGGACTGAGCACGGCGACCGGTGACGCTGACGACGTTCGCCTTAGTGGCACGCGGGCATCTGACGTCGATGGCGGTGGGGGATATGAATAAATGGGAAATATGTAGATAATACGTAATTATTATTATTGCAGATAGCTCAATCATTGAGGACGCTGGCTGAAGGCTCGTGAAGAGCCACTGGACGCGCGTCCATTGCTGTCACGTGGCATGCAGGCGCAGCAGAGCTGCCATCCAAAGATCCCCCGTATAGCCTGACCAGACTGTTGGGGCAAGTCCCGTGAGTAGAGAGGAGCACCTTTGAAGGCCGGCACGGTGGCACGCGAGAGGGGGTGGGTCGCCAGACAGCGACACGCTCGGCTGCCTTCGTCCCCGTAGCGGAGATGTTTACACGCCGGAAGAAGGAGCTCATTTGATACTGAGTCGACCTAGGAGATGCCCAGGACGCGGTACAGGAACAGGTAATCGTCACTGGTGTTTGCAATGAGCGGAAATCCAACTCGGGTCGCCGGGTTCGCAGCGCGTCAACCACTGCGCCACCGCTCCCCCCCCCACACACACACACCACACATATAAATATCAGCACCCGGGTACCAGACTTACCTGTTACCTGCCTCGAGACTCAGACAAAGCCCCTGCCCACCCACCCTCGCCGCTAATCTGTTCATCGCACACAACCTGCCCGCACTGCAAGCGTACTCTGCGCACAGCCCTTTGCCAATCCACTGCTGGATGAGGTTCTTGCCAACAACAGCGAACGCCTGATTGTAATGGGGGGGGGGGGGGGGGAGAGACGGGTGGGGTTGTTTGACCATACTTCACCGCTCTGGTCAGTCGCGGAGCTGGTTACGCGATTCACTGCTGTGCTAGCGATCCGAACGTTTTAATCTCGCAATTCGATATACAAATCCGGCAGATGACAAATCAATGTTTTTTTTTAATATAATGCACTAAAATGTCGACCGGACTTCTGTAAACCCTGCTTTTACCCGCCCCCCTCCCGCCGCGAGTCTCGCCAGACATACCACGTTCCTCCCACGCGCGAATTTAAATAAAAAACTCATTCACAAAATTGACCCAAACATCCCAAGAATGGCCCCTCTCACAACCACCCCTCCCTCCCACCCCCTTCTGATTCGTGGTACTGGGCGTGCATCAACCACCACCACCACAACCACCACTACCACCACCACAACTACCAATCGGGTGTGTAGGCGGTGCAACTGCGCCGGAGCACCATGGGCTGAGAGAGGCTCAGCCAACTCTGCAGTTGGTGAATTGTCCATTCCTTGCACTGCACCACTGACCACCACCAAAGATAAAGACCCCCCCCCCTCCCCGTGTAGCCTTTGCCAGCTGTTGGGGCAAGTGCCGTTATTCAGGTGGCACCTACGGAGGCCGCCAGGAAAGAAATTAAATCTCCGAGGAGTTGCTGCGGTCATCCACCACCACCACGCAGGGCCGCAGTGTGTCTCTTGAGTGTCGATGTCTACACAGCTCGCACAAGGGGACTCACTTAAGGCCGAGTAGACCTCGGGGGATGTCCCCGGGACAAGCGGTGAGGTCACTCGCCACTGACGCGAGCCGTGGTCGGGACTCGAACCGAGGAAGTCTGGCGGCTTCGCAGCGGGGCGCGTTCCCCAACTACGGCTCCGCTCCGAGCGGTGGCCACCACCACCAGCACCACCACCAGCACCACCACCAGCACCACCACCAGCACCACCACCAGCACCACCACCAGCACCACCACCAGCACCACCACCACCAGCACCACCACCACCATCACATCCCACGCGCGTGCACTTTCTGTTTGCGTGGCAGGGTTTTTTTCTTCTCACAAGGCCCGAAATGTCTCTCTAATCATTTCCATCGGCTGAGCGCACAGCACTGCCCTGCTACCCCACTCCCTCCGCCCACTCATTTACACACCCCCCGTCTCCCCCATATCCACCACAACTACTCTCACACTCACCGGACGCTCCTTACTTGGCTGCTTCCCCTTCGCTCTTCGTCTTCCTCCGAGAGAGAAATCGATAAAGATGATGACGACGACGGTGATTATGGTGGTGATGATGATGGTGATGATGATGAAACCGGCGATCCTCAGTAGAGGTCAGAGCCGGCGCTAAGGTCTGCACGGGGAGACTGGTGGCGAGTTTGTGGATGGGGCCATGTCGGGGTGATGGTGGTGGTTGTGGTGTGTGCGTGCGCCACACGTTAGTAGTACAGAAGAGGACTGGCACGCATGCTGCGTACGGCTGCGGTGTGTGCGCACACAGTACACAGACAGCTTGCGAGAGATAAACACACACGCGTATACACACACACACCCACACGTGTACAAAGATCAAAGATCCCCCATATAGCCTTAACAGACTGTAGGGGCAAGTGCTGTTAGCGAGCACCTATGAAGGCCGGAACGGTACAGCACCACGCCCGACCGCCTTTGTCTCCCTAGTGGCAATGTTTACACTCCGCACCAGGTACTCATTTGAGGCTGAGTCGACCTAGGGGAGGCCCGGGACCGCTTCAGATAATCGTCACTGGTGTTGTCCGTGAGCGGGAATCGATCCCGGGTCGCCAGGTTCATAACGCAGCGCGCTAACCGCTACACTACTGCTCCCCACATGTGTACACACACAGTCACACACACACACACGTGTATACACACATGTATACACACACACACGTGTATACACACACGCGGACGAGATATGCACACGTGTCCGTCGGTATGCACAGAGCACAGTGCACCCGCACAGACACATAAAGATCCCCCGTATAGCCTTAACAGACTGTTGGGGCAAGTGCTGTTAGCGAATAGCACCTATGATTACAGCAACGGCACACGAGGGGTGGGTGGCCAGCACCACGCCCGGCCGCCTTTGTCTCCCCAGTGGCGATGTTTACACATCGCGCCAAATACTTATTTTAGGCTGCGTCGACCGATACACACACACACTTGTACACACACACGTGTACACACACACACGTGTATACAAACACACACGTGTACACACAACACACGTGCACACACAAACACAGACACTGCCCGTTGTCTCGTACCGGCCGCCGGGTAACGTCGCGGTGTGAACGTCCAGGGACGTCACGAGGGGCGTTCCACGTCCTACGGCTCTTCCCGCTGGTTTCATTAAAGTTTCAAAGGGCACGCGCGCGCCTCTGCTGCTGGTTTTGCGTTTCCCTTCAATAATTAATTCACGCGCCCCTATTACTGCGTAGCGCGCCGCGCTAACCAAAATGCGCCACCGCTCCTCCCCAGAGTCCCCGACATGTCCCGAGGTCGTAGTGATGAGGCTCTTCGGTGGGATGTCCCGAGGTCGTAGTGATGAGGCACTTCGGTGGGATGTCCCGAAGTCGTAGTGATGAGGCTCTTCGGCGTGCAGGTGAGTAGCGGCCACTTAGGTCCTGCCAGGAGTGGAAGGATTTCCCACAGCAGATGATCGCGTCGCTCCGTCTCCGCGCGGGATGTCCTCGCGAGCGCGTTCGCCGCTTTGGCTGCTGTTCCGATATTAGTCTCGATCATGGCTCGCCGTTCCTCTTCTGAAGCAAAAAATATTTTATTTTACCAGGTAAGGCCCACTGAGCTATGTAGCTTTTTTATATAAGCGAGCTGGCTATCACAAATGAGAGCTCAATGAAGTGGTGCATCACGTGGAAATGTATAGCAGCCAAATAATCTAAATGTGTGATGTTGATTGTCAATGTGGAGGGAAAACCCGGCTGACCACGGGGAGAGAGAGACACGCAAACTGCAAATCTGCAGCAGCAGCATGCGTCAGGGTGGGGATGCAACCCACGACCTCCTGCATAGCAGGCGAGGGAGTTAACATCTCCCAGCCACCGCCTGCTAGTGAGTTGCCATGGTGGATGTGTGCTCCCCATGCCCCGCTCCCCCGACTCGCTCTCGGCAGTCGACGCGACGAGCGCCCGGGAGACCAGGGCGAGAGAGCAGCAGCACGTGACGTCTGCCTGGTGGGGGAGGCGGTGGCGCCTTCATTCAGTAGTAGTAGATGTAGTAGTAATAGTAGATGTAGTAGTATATGATGTAGTAGTAGATGTAGTAGTAGTAGATGTAGTAGTAGTAGATGTAGTAGTAGATGTAGTAGTAGATGTAGTAGTAGTAGATGTAGTAGTAGTAGATGTAATAGTAGATGTAGTAGATGTAGTAGATGTAGTAGATGTAGTAGTAGTAGATGTAGTAGTAGATGTAGTAGTAGTAGATGTAGTAGTAGATGTAGTAGTAGTAGATGTAGCAGTAGTAGATGTAGTAGTAGATGTAGTAGTAGATGTAGTAGTAGATGTAGTAGTAGTAGATGTAGTAGTATATGATGTAGTAGTAGATGTAGTAGTAGTAGATGTAGTAGTAGTAGATGTAGTAGTAGTAGATGTAGTAGTAGATGTAGTAGTAGATGTAGTAGTAGTAGATGTAATAGTAGTAGATGTAGTAGTAGATGTAGTAGTAGTAGATGTAGTAGTAGATGTAGTAGTAGTAGATGTAGCAGTAGTAGATGTAGTAGTAGTAGATGTAGTAGTAGTAGTAGATGTAGTAGTAGTAGATCTAGTAGTAGTAGATGTAGTAGATGTAGTAGTAGATGTAGTAGAAGTAGATGTAGTAGTAGTAGATGTAGTAGTATATGTAGCAGTAGTAGATGTAGTAGTAGATGTAGTAGTAGTAGATGTAGTAGTAGTAGATGTAGTAGTAGTAGATGTAGTAGTAGATGTAGTAGATGTAGTAGTAGTAGATGTAGTAGTAGTAGATGT
Organism: Petromyzon marinus; assembly: GCF_048934315.1. NCBI lineage: Eukaryota > Metazoa > Chordata > Hyperoartia > Petromyzontiformes > Petromyzontidae > Petromyzon > Petromyzon marinus. The sequence goes on along the minus strand of NC_133704.1, from coordinate 1,837,232 downwards.
AGTAGTAGATGTAGTAGTAGTAGATGTAGTAGTAGTAGATGTAGCAGTAGATGTAGTAGTAGATGTAGTAGATGTAGTAGTACTAGATGTAGTAGATGTAGTAGTAGATGTAGTAGATGTAGCAGTAGTAGTAGATGTAGTAGTTGTAGTTGTAGATGTAGTAGTAGATGTAGTAGTAGATGCAGTAGTAGATGTAGTAGTGGATGTAGTAGTAGAAGATGTAGTAGTAGATGTAGTAGTATTAGTAGATGTAGTAGATGTAGTAGATGTAGTAGTAGTAGTAGACGTAGTAGTAGATGTGGTAGTAGTAGATGTAGTAGATGTAGTAGTAGTAGATGTAGTAGTAGATGTAGTAGATGATGTAGTAGTAGTAGATGTAGCAAGAGTAGTAGATGTAGTAGTAGTAGTAGATGTAGTAGTAGATGTAGTAGTAGTAGTAGATGTAGTAGTAGATGTAGTAGTAGTAGATGTAGTAGATGATGTAGTAGTAGTAGATGTAGCAAGAGTAGTAGATGTAGTAGTAGATGTAGTAGTAGATGTAGTAGTAGATGTAGTAGATGATGTAGTAGTAGTAGTAGTAGATGTAGTAGTAGATGTAGTAGTAGTAGATGTAGTAGTTGTAGATGTAGTAATAGATGTAGTAGTAGATGTAGTAGTAGATGTAGTAGTAGTAGATGTAGTAGTAGTAGATGTAGTAGATGTAGTAGTAGTAGATGTAGTAGATGATGTAGTAGTAGATGTAGTAGAAGATGTAGTAGTAGATGTAGTAGATGATGTAGTAGTAGTTGATGTAGTAGATGTAGTAGTAGTAGATGTAGTAGTAGATGTAGTAGTAGTAGATGTAGTAGTAGTAGATGTAGTAGATGTAGTAGTAGTAGATGTAGTAGTAATAGTAGATGTAGTAGTAGATGTAGTAGTAGATGTAGTAGTTGATGTAGTAGATGTAGTAGTAGATGTAGTAGTAATAGTATATGTAGTAGTAGATGTAGTAGTAGTAGTAGATGTAGTAGTAGATGTAGTAAATGTAGTAGTAGTAGATGTAGTAGATGTAGTAGTAGATGTAGTAGTAGTGGATGTAGTAGTAGTAGATGTTGTAGTAGATGTAGTAGTAGTAGATGTAGTAGTAGATGTAGTAGTAGATGTAGTAGTAGATGTAGTAGTAGTAGATGTAGTAGTAGATGTAGTAGTAGATGTAGTAGTAGTAGATGTAGTAGTAGTAGATGTAGTAGTAGATGTAGTAGTAGATGTAGTAGTAGTAGATGTAGTAGTAGATGTAGTAGTAGTAGTAGTAGATGTAGTAGTAGTAGATGTAGTAGTAGATGTAGTAGTAGTAGATGTAGTAGTAGATGTAGTAGTAGTAGATGTAGTAGTAGTAGATGTAGTAGTAGTGGATGTAGTAGATGTAATAGTAGTAGTAGATGTAGTAGTAGTGGATGTAGTAGATGTAATAGTAGTAGTAGATGTAGTAGTAGTAGTGGATGTAGTAGTAGTAGATGTTGTAGTAGATGTAGTAGTACTAGTAGATGTAGTAGTAGATGATGTAGTAGTAGATGTAGTAGATGTAGTAGTAGATGTAGTAGTAGTTGTAGTAGTAGATGTAGTGGTAGTATATGTAGTAGTAGTAGATGTCGTAGTCAGTGACGTGCAGTGAGGTCAATGGCTGGGGAGGCACTGGCTAGTGTCAGAGCCAGATTTATGATGGTGGTGGTGATGGTGGTGATGTTGGTGGTGGTGATGATAGAAGTGGTGGTGATGATGATGGTGATGATGATGGTGGTGATGGTGGTGATAGTGGTGGTGATGATGGTGGTGATGGTGGTGGTGATGATGATGGTTGTGGTGTTGGTGGTGGTGATGATGATGATGATGGTTGTGGTGTTGGTGGTGGTGATGATGATGGTGATGATGGTGGTGATGATGATGATGATGGTGGTGGTGGTGGTGGTGGTGATGGTGGTGGTGGTGGTGATGATGGTGGTGGTGATGATGGTGGTGGTGGTGGTGTTGGTGATGATGATGATGGTTGTGGTGTTGGTGGTGGTGGTGGTGATGATGATGGTGATGATGGTGGTGATGATGATGGTGGTGGTGGTGATGATGATGGTGGTATATGATGTAGTAGTAGATGTAGTAGTAGTAGATGTAGTAGTAGTAGATGTAGTAGTAGTAGATGTAGTAGTAGATGTAGTAGTAGATGTAGTAGTAGTAGATGTAATAGTAGTAGATGTAGTAGTAGATGTAGTAGTAGTAGATGTAGTAGTAGATGTAGTAGTAGTAGATGTAGCAGTAGTAGATGTAGTAGTAGTAGATGTAGTAGTAGTAGTAGATGTAGTAGTAGTAGATCTAGTAGTAGTAGATGTAGTAGATGTAGTAGTAGATGTAGTAGAAGTAGATGTAGTAGTAGTAGATGTAGTAGTATATGTAGCAGTAGTAGATGTAGTAGTAGATGTAGTAGTAGTAGATGTAGTAGTAGTAGATGTAGTAGTAGTAGATGTAGTAGTAGATGTAGTAGATGTAGTAGTAGTAGATGTAGTAGTAGTAGATGTAGTAGTAGATGTAGTAGTAGTAGATGTAGTAGTAGTAGATGTAGCAGTAGATGTAGTAGTAGATGTAGTAGATGTAGTAGTACTAGATGTAGTAGATGTAGTAGTAGATGTAGTAGATGTAGCAGTAGTAGTAGATGTAGTAGTTGTAGTTGTAGATGTAGTAGTAGATGTAGTAGTAGATGCAGTAGTAGATGTAGTAGTGGATGTAGTAGTAGAAGATGTAGTAGTAGATGTAGTAGTATTAGTAGATGTAGTAGATGTAGTAGATGTAGTAGTAGTAGTAGACGTAGTAGTAGATGTGGTAGTAGTAGATGTAGTAGATGTAGTAGTAGTAGATGTAGTAGTAGATGTAGTAGATGATGTAGTAGTAGTAGATGTAGCAAGAGTAGTAGATGTAGTAGTAGTAGTAGATGTAGTAGTAGATGTAGTAGTAGTAGTAGATGTAGTAGTAGATGTAGTAGTAGTAGATGTAGTAGATGATGTAGTAGTAGTAGATGTAGCAAGAGTAGTAGATGTAGTAGTAGATGTAGTAGTAGATGTAGTAGTAGATGTAGTAGATGATGTAGTAGTAGTAGTAGTAGATGTAGTAGTAGATGTAGTAGTAGTAGATGTAGTAGTTGTAGATGTAGTAATAGATGTAGTAGTAGATGTAGTAGTAGATGTAGTAGTAGTAGATGTAGTAGTAGTAGATGTAGTAGATGTAGTAGTAGTAGATGTAGTAGATGATGTAGTAGTAGATGTAGTAGAAGATGTAGTAGTAGATGTAGTAGATGATGTAGTAGTAGTTGATGTAGTAGATGTAGTAGTAGTAGATGTAGTAGTAGATGTAGTAGTAGTAGATGTAGTAGTAGTAGATGTAGTAGATGTAGTAGTAGTAGATGTAGTAGTAATAGTAGATGTAGTAGTAGATGTAGTAGTAGATGTAGTAGTTGATGTAGTAGATGTAGTAGTAGATGTAGTAGTAATAGTATATGTAGTAGTAGATGTAGTAGTAGTAGTAGATGTAGTAGTAGATGTAGTAAATGTAGTAGTAGTAGATGTAGTAGATGTAGTAGTAGATGTAGTAGTAGTGGATGTAGTAGTAGTAGATGTTGTAGTAGATGTAGTAGTAGTAGATGTAGTAGTAGATGTAGTAGTAGATGTAGTAGTAGATGTAGTAGTAGTAGATGTAGTAGTAGATGTAGTAGTAGATGTAGTAGTAGTAGATGTAGTAGTAGTAGATGTAGTAGTAGATGTAGTAGTAGATGTAGTAGTAGTAGATGTAGTAGTAGATGTAGTAGTAGTAGTAGTAGATGTAGTAGTAGTAGATGTAGTAGTAGATGTAGTAGTAGTAGATGTAGTAGTAGATGTAGTAGTAGTAGATGTAGTAGTAGTAGATGTAGTAGTAGTGGATGTAGTAGATGTAATAGTAGTAGTAGATGTAGTAGTAGTGGATGTAGTAGATGTAATAGTAGTAGTAGATGTAGTAGTAGTAGTGGATGTAGTAGTAGTAGATGTTGTAGTAGATGTAGTAGTACTAGTAGATGTAGTAGTAGATGATGTAGTAGTAGATGTAGTAGATGTAGTAGTAGATGTAGTAGTAGTTGTAGTAGTAGATGTAGTGGTAGTATATGTAGTAGTAGTAGATGTCGTAGTCAGTGACGTGCAGTGAGGTCAATGGCTGGGGAGGCACTGGCTAGTGTCAGAGCCAGATTTATGATGGTGGTGGTGATGGTGGTGATGTTGGTGGTGGTGATGATAGAAGTGGTGGTGATGATGATGGTGATGATGATGGTGGTGATGGTGGTGATAGTGGTGGTGATGATGGTGGTGATGGTGGTGGTGATGATGATGGTTGTGGTGTTGGTGGTGGTGATGATGATGATGATGGTTGTGGTGTTGGTGGTGGTGATGATGATGGTGATGATGGTGGTGATGATGATGATGATGGTGGTGGTGGTGGTGATGGTGGTGGTGGTGGTGATGATGGTGGTGGTGATGATGGTGGTGGTGGTGGTGTTGGTGATGATGATGATGGTTGTGGTGTTGGTGGTGGTGGTGGTGATGATGATGGTGATGATGGTGGTGATGATGATGGTGGTGGTGGTGATGATGATGGTGGTGGTGATGGTGGTAGTGGTGGTGGTGTTGGTGGTGGTGATGGTGGTGATGGGTCATGTAGCCCGCATGCCCAGCCACCGCATGCCGAAACCGCTTTTGTTAGGCCGGATCGAGGGAGCTAAACGGGCGCGGCACGGGCTAGAGAAGAGATGGAGTGATGTGGTACAGGAGGACGTGGATCTGAGTGGACTTGCCGATGACTGGTACCAGCGGTGTCAAGATCGGCCTCTGTGGAGGAGGCTCGTGAAGGACGCTACTGGGCAGTTGGAGGTAGTCGCCCTCCAACAACAACGGAGGGCGGAGGAGCGACGCTCACAACAACGAGCGGAGCGCCGGGTGGCTAAAGCACAGCAGGTTGGTACAGTAGAGGGAAAAGGTGGTGCACCAGCCAGTCATCTCAGTCAGTCGACCCGTTGCACCTGGGTCTGCCCCGTGACCTCCTGCCAGCGGGCGTTCGACACTTCACGTGGCCTCAAGGTGCACATAGCCTGGCACAAGCGTCGTCGTGGTGACGTCACCGCTACTTAGTGGCGAATGGCGGTTGTTGTTGTTGTTGATGGTGGTGATGATGGTGGTGATGATGATGGTGATGATGATGGTGGTGATGATGATGGTGATGATGATGGTGATGATGGTGATGATGATGGTGGTGGTAATGATGGTGGTGATGATGATCGTGGTGGTAATGATGGTGGTGATGATGGTGATGATGATGATGGTGGTGGTAATGATGGTGGTGATGATGATAGTGGTGACGATGATGGTGATGGTAATGATGGTGGTGATGATGAGTCGTGATGATGATGGTGGTGGTGGTAATGATGGTGGTGATGATGATGCTGATGGTGGTGATGGTGATGGTGGTAATGATGGTGGTGATGATGATGGTGATGGTGGTGGTAATGATGGTGGTGATGATGGTGGTGATGATGGTGATGGTGGTAATGATGGTGGTGATCATGATGGTGGTGGTAATGATGGTGGTGATGATGATGGTGATGATGATAGTGGTGATGATGATGATGGTGGTGATGATGATGGTGGTGATGGTGATCATGATGGTGGTGATGGTGGTGATGATGGTGGTGATGGTGGTGATGGTGGTAATGTTGGTGGTGATGATGATGGCGATGGTGCCTGTGTGGGTGATGGTGGTGATGATGGTGATGATGATGGTGGTAATGATGGTGGTAATGATGGTGGTGATGATGATGGTGGTGATGATGATGGTGGTGATGATGGTGATGATGATGGTGGTAATGATGGTGGTAATGATGGTGGTGATGATGATGGTGGTGATGATGATGGTGGTGATGATGGTGGTGATGATGATGATGATTATGGTGATGATGGTGGTGATGGTGATGGTGGTAATGATGGTGATGATGATGGTGATGATGGTGGTGGTAATGATGGTGGTGATGATGATGGTGGTGATGGTGGTGATGATGATTATGGTGGTGATGATGATGGTGGTGATGGTGGTAATGATGGTGGTAATGATGATGGTGGTGATGATGGTGGTGGTGATGATGATGGTGGTGATGATGATGGTGGTGATGATGATAGTGATGATGATGGTGGTGATGATGATGATGATGGTGGTAGTGATGGTGGTGATGGTGGTAATGATGGTGATGATGATGGTGATGATGATGATGGTGGTGATGATGATGGTGTTGATGATGGTGGTGTTGATGATGGTGGTAATGATGATGGTGGTGTTGATGATGGTGATCGTGCCTGTGTGGGTGACGCCGGCTCTGGGCCCTCGCGGCCCGCCCGCCCCCCTCCCCCACCCGCCCCCCTCCCCCTCCGCATTCCGCCCTGACCGCAATTCCTCGGAATCTCTCGGACCGAGCGAGAAGGAGGAGGAGGAAGAGGAGGAGGAAGAGGAGGAAGAGTGTTTCGAGGTCATTTTGGTCCGGCTCCAGACTGTGCGCAGCCCCTGTTGGGGCGTGATTATCTGCCGGTTCCGCTCAATTAAATGCATCCCAGACAACCACAGCGAGGCTGGGTTTCTAACTCCCCTGCTGATTTGGCTGGCTGGAGTTTGTTCCGCGATTCCGTCTAAATGCTCCACCCGCGTTGCGTCTCTCTCTCTCTCTCAAATTTAGTTCAACCTGATGACGGTTGCTTGTGTTGCAATCGAAACGTCGTACTCCATTATTTAATTTATTTTCTTTCTACGTGACTTTAGCGAAATAACCAAAGGGTAATTCCTGCAGTCACGAAAGCTTCAAATCAAGTTTGCTCCACCCGTGTTGCGTCTTCGCAATAACTCTGATGTCTGGGGGAGCGGTGGCAGCGTGGTTTGCACGCTGCGTTACTATCCACGCCGCCCCTAGTTCAGTCGCTAGCGACGGCTAACGTCAGTGGCGAGTGATATCTAAAGGGGATTCTACTGCCCCTCAACCCGCCCCCCTCCACCACCCTTCTCCCGTCTCCTTACCCTTCAGTTGATCAGCGTGGAGAAGTATGGTCAAACGACTCCCGTGATCGACACGGCGTCGGGCGAGTATTCATCCAGCAGTGGACTGAGAAGGGAGCCGTGATACGGCCGGCGACCTACTGTATGTACGTTGAACTTCTTTCGCACCGCACGCAGCCAACCGTGCTGATCGGTGGTGTCCAGCCGTGCTGATCGGTGGTGTCCAGCCGTGCTGATCGGTGGTGTCCAGCCATGCTGATCGGTGGTGTCCAGCCGTGCTGATCGGTGGTGTCCAGCCGTGCTGATCGGTGGTGTCCAGCCGTGCTGATCGGTGGTGTCCAGCCGTGCTGATCGGTGGTGTCCAGCCGTGCTGATCGAACGCGGCTGTAACATCAGTGGCGAGCGAGTGAGATCTCAGCCGGTCCTGAATCCCGTTGTTTTTATCTGACATGCCGATGCCTTCTTCACCCGTCCGTGCCATGTCGAAGCTAAACGCCACCAACAACAACCACGACAACGGCCAAGCTCGGCTGACACCACGCGTGGGGATGACCACAACGCGACCTGGAAGACGAATCTATTGAACACGGTTCACTCAAAATGTTTATTTTAATTTGTTTTTAACCTGCAGTGTAAGGCCCCACTGAGCTACGTGTAGCTCCTTTTCCAGAAGCGGCCTGGCCATCACACATGATATCTGCTCGACGAAGTGGCTTGTCGTCATCGTGTGGACATTCATAGCAGCAGATAAATAACTCTAAACGCGTGGTGATGTTGATTCTAAATGTGGCGGGAATAACCGGAGGACTCGGAGAAAAATCCACGCGACCACCACGGGGAGAGGGACACCGCAAACTCCAAATATAGAGCAGGCGTCAGGGTCGGGATCTACCCCGCGACCTCCTGTATACCAGGCGAGGTCGTTAACATCTCCTAGCCACCGCGGCGCCCACAAAATATACATACACGCGTCAGGGTCTGGATCTACCCCACGACCTCCTGTATACCAGGCGAGGTTGTTAACATCTCCTAGCCACCGCGGCGCCCACTAAAATATACATACACGCGTCAGGGTCTGGATCTACCCCACGACCTCCTGTATACCAGGCGAGGTCGTTAACATCTCGCTCCCTGCCTGACGGGGAGAGGCGCTTCTCGTGCCGGCTACTCGGGGCCACGAGAGCTTCCGAAAAGCGGCCTGGTAGAATTAGGGGCGTCTGGAGAAACGGTGACTGTAAAACCTCGCATTTGCTGACGGCATGACCATCGATGGACATTCAAATGAACCGCAGGAAAATAACTCGGCAAAGCGGGCTGACAAGTCGGGCCAAATATGACTGCGACCAGCAGTGGGTAGACCACAGCTGATGATGATGACGGTGACTCGGACGCAAGTTCATTCCTCTGCCCGGGTAACGCCGCTGTGCCGACGCAGGGGTCGAGTGTGCAGGCGGTGCAACTGCACCGAGGGGTGCCACGGGCCGGAAGCTCCGGACTATGAACAGAGTTGGGTGTGGGAGGGCATTTCATTCCTCGCACCAGGGCTCATGCCGACCGCTCTGAGTCCGTGATGTGAACACAGTGGCGGGGGGGGGGATACGGGATAGGTGACCCGGTGTCGAACCCAGATCGCTTCACTCGAGAGCCATGCTCGCCCTCTGCCAGGGATCTCCTCCATGCCCGCGTGCGAACGCCCTTCCTGACTCACCCCCGTGTGATTTTCCAGCGTTCGAGGTCGTGCCCATTCGCGCTGTCTCACTGAACTAAACAATTTTTGTTTTCATTTTCACCAGGTAAGGCTATGTCGCTCTTTTTCAGAAGCGACCTGGCCACTAAACGATAGCTCAACGAAGTAGCTCATCATCATGTGAATATTTATAGCAGCTAGACACATTTACACAGAAACAGACACAATTAGACAGCAATCGGCCTGATAATGTAGTTAACAAAACTAACACTACCCAAGGAAACACATTTTCCAGACTGACCAGCAACAACTCTCAACTAAAAATGAACAATTTAAAAAACAACATGACTCACGTTGAATTATCCAGCGACATGGTATCAGTCCTGAATAAAGGTCTTAACTGTCTGTTTCCCCATGTACAATCCCTGTCGATGAGATATTTGCTCAAGTGGAATCAGCAGTCAGACATCTCACACATAAGCTGAGATGACTCGGCATGAGGTTGCCAAAATGACTGAGTACAGTCAATTTCCAAAAACAAATCTTGGTTTGAGTGAGGCAAAAGCCTTAAGAGAGCTGAGAGCAAATAAAGGGCCGATCAACTGTGTGATGCGCCGTGAGGATTACGATAATAAAATCACAGATTTACTCGATGAAGGTACCTACCTTAAAATTAAACGAGACTCAACCAACATCAATTCCCAAGGAAGAGCAACACCTGATCAAACCCAGGGCATCAAAACCACAAAGACTTTGTGGGCTCATCTTCTTTGGTTCTTTCGGTAAAGTCACGTAGAATGAGAATAAAATAAAATAAGAGGATGAAATTCTCACGACGTTTCGGCCACAACACAAGTAGCCTTCTTCAGGTGAAGGAACAAAACTGTCGGGACGACAGAGCTTATTTTTTTATTTATTCTCATTCTACGTGACTTTACCGAAAGAACCAAAGAAGATGAATCCTTGCAGTCACGAAAGCTTTAAATCGAAACTTTATGGGCTATCAAAGATTCACAAACCTGATGTCCCATTAAGACTCATAGTTAGTACAATAGGCTCTGACACATACAAATTAGCACAATACGTGACGAAACGAATTGCAGCCCTACATCGGTAGGGCCTCTTCGTTCATTAAAAACTCCGAACATCTCGTAAATATAATGATGTTCTCGTAAGTTTTTATGTGACTTCTCTGATCACGAGGGTCCCGGTCAATTAAATTACTCGATACTCTGGGAACGAACAGAGGTTTATCCAAATATATCCCACGACTAGCTGAACACTGTCTACAGAACACCGATTTCTTGTGGAAAGGTGATTTCTATAAACAAAAGGAAGGAGCAGCAATGGGCTTCTCCTTTGTCGCCTGTGATTGCGAATTTGTACATGGAAGATTTTGAAACAAAAGCAATAGCTTCAAGCACACCAAAACCCTCTGCTTGGTTTAGATATGTGGATGACACATTGGTGGTCTGGCCACATGGCAAAGATACACGTAACGAATTTCTAAATCACCTAAACTCGCAAAACCCATCCATACAGTTCACCATGGAAGTGGAAGCTGACATAACTCGACCATTTCTGGATATTCTGCTCGGGCGAGTCCGAAATGGTAAAATAACACACAATGTTTACCGAAATAAAACGCAAACTGACGCCTATCTGAGTGTAGTCACACCATCACCCTGCGCCGAAATTATCTCTCATCAAGACGCTCACACATTGGGCTAAGTGTCAGATGGTGAGAGTCTGAGAACTGAAATTAAACATGTTAAAGAAGCGCTGCAATTGAATAGCTACAATTATGCACAAATCAACAGGGCATGGAATCCCAAGATCAAATCAATTAGCACGAGGGTTGAAATTGACCAGGTAATTACAAATATTAAAATACCGTACATTGCGGGAGTAACTGATAAACTAGCCAGATTTTTGTAAAAACACCACATTCCGAATCAGATTTGACACGGTACATACAATACAGAAATTAATGTCCGGTACTGAACATGTATTACCGAAGCTATCAACAGAAGGTGTGTACAGGATTAACTGCACGTGTGGTAAATGTTATGTTGGGCAAACAGGACGAATGATCAGCACGAGACTAAAAGAACATCAGAGGAATATGAAATTCTCCCAAACACAACTGTCGGCAGTAGCAGAACACGCGTGCCAACAAGCACAGTCAATTGATTTTGATAATGTTGAAGTTCTGTGCAAAACGAGTTGCTACTGGCCAAAACTAATTAGATAATATATCGAAATGTGGCCAGATGACAAAAGTGTCATCCACGTACCTCTTCCATAAGGTTGGGCGCAGAGTGGCAGTCTGGATGGCGTCAGTCTCAAATTTCTCCATGAAAATGTTGGCGATAACCGGAGATAGGGGGGAGCCCATTGGGGTGCCCTCAGTTTGTTTGTAGAAAGTTCCATTCCAAGTGAAGTATGTATTGGTTAAGCAGTGTCTCACCAGGGGGGGTACCTCAGTGTTTAGTCCTTGATGAACCAAGTCTTCAATGATTGCGATGGTGTCAGGTACAGGAACTTTGGTGAATAAGGAAACTACATCAAAACTGACAAGCAGGTCGTCTGGGGACAGGGAAATACCCTTGATTGTCGATACCAGGTGAGTAGAATTGTGTGGACTCGTCCATCTAAACAAACTGTCAAATCGTTATCCGTGGTGCTAACGTTTAAAAAGTACATAAATAAATACACACCGCCACTTCTTTCAAATGTTCTTGCCGTTGGTTTTCACACCTGATGATGACTGTTTGTGTTGCAGTCGAAACGTCGTGATAATTTAATAATTTTGTTTATATATTTTATTATTTTATTGTTTCCCTTCAACGTGACTTTACCGAAAGAACCAAGAATATGAATCACTGCAGTCACGAAAGCTTTAAATCAAAATTTGGTGACGAATTGTTATGCTGTGTTTACGTAAATAACCTTACTAATTGGCTGTGTCGGGTGGTGACGGCTTTAACGACACATTTATATTCACGCCATCTAACCCCCAAAACACCTGCATTATGGATGGGGAGAGAGACACGCAAACTCCAAATATACAGGCCTCGCCTGATACACGACCTCCTGTATACCAGGCGAGGTCGTTCACAGCCGCGACGTCATCGCGAGCATTCCGCCGGGTCCATTGGAACCTTCAAAACTCCACGGCCATGCTGCTGGGTTGGCAGTGGTGTACAAACACGGAAAACAACAACTCAACGCGTGCCGTGTCAACAACACTTTTGTTTATTGCTCTAGACCAGGGGTGGGGAACCTTTTTATCTGCCAAAGGCCATTTGGATATTTATATAACATCATCATTTAATTAATTCGCCCCTAATGCGATGGGCTGGAACCTGCTTCTCTTTGGTGAGGCGTGTGGTGATGTTAGCTGCTATTGACGATGATGTTGCTACTCGCAACTGCTTTTCCAGCTTTGCTCCTAGATGTATTGAATTTCGAGTACCGCCTGCGGTTGCCTTGACAGGACCAGAGACCAAATGATTTCGCGGGCCTGGCGTTCCCCAGCCCTGCTGTAGACCGTCGCACAGCAGTGTTAAACAAGGAAGAACAATCATGCGTACGCTTGGGCTCTGTGACCTGACGCTATCATGCACCATGCCCGGCCACCTTTGTTTCCCCAGTGCTGCAGTTGTTATATACCGCACCATGTGCTCATTGTAAGGCTGAGTCGGCCAATGGGGGAGGCCCAGGACCGGGCATCAAACTCTGCTGGCCGGGACCGTTGCGTTCAATGGCGTAGCGCGGTGCGCTGACCACGGCACCACCGCTCCCCGCGGGAGCCCCGTGCTCGATGCACCGCCACTGCGAGTCGTGGGCGGGCGCCGAGGGCAAAGTCCAGCGGGGAGGGGGGGGCAGTTGGCACGGCTCCTGCTGCAAGCGGTGACACGGGGCCCCTCTGTCCAATCACAGCCTCCCCCTGCCCCCCCTCCTCCCTCCCCCTCCTCCCTCCCCCTGCCCCCCTCCTCCTTCCCCCTCCTCCCTCCCCCTGCCCCCCTCCCCCCTCCCCCTCCTTCTTCACCTGCCCCCTCCTCCTTCCCCCTCCCCCTACCCCCTCCCCCCGCCCCCTCCTTCTTCCCCTGCCCCCTCCCCCCGCTTGGGCCCCTTCGGCGCGTGGCAACTCCCTGGCGCAGCTGCACCGCCTGCGCCCCTCCAGAGCGAAGCCTCTCTCAGAACGCCACCGCGAGACTGAAACACACTGAAACACATTGCTTTAAAGCTGATTTGTTGCGTTCGTTTGTTGACCCTCCCCTCGCACGTCCAAATTAGCGCGGTTGCCTACGTAAGGTGCGAAAGAAGTTCAGCATACCGCACAGATTTGTGCTACTCGCCTCCAATCGTGTGATGTCATCGACATGTCCCCCACAGGTGGCCGTGTCGGGTGGAGCAGGGTGTACGACACAAGTGTACAATTTAGTCAGGCGATCACTGCTGTGTACTATTACAGGGCTCCACGGTGGCGAGATGTTAACTACCTCGCCTGGTATACAGGAGGTCGTCTGTTCGATTCCGACTCTAACGCCTGCTGTATATTTGGAGTTTGCCGTGTCTCTCTTTCCTTGTGCTCACATGGATTTTTCTCCAGGTCCTCCGGTTTCGCCCTCCACATTTAAAATCAACATCACGCGTTCAGTGGATTCGGCTGCTATACATTTCCACGCGATAAACAACTTCGTCGGGGTATGTTGGCCACTGATGCGATGTTGGCCACTGATGTGAGCCGTGGCCCTCGAGTCAGATGACTGTGTTCAGAGCCCACTGCATTCCTAGCCCATGAATGCAATGGCAGCAACTTTTGTGCGTTCTCCGTTCGCTGCCACAGCGAGCTCCCACGTGACACTCTGATGAGACATTGAACCTCTGCGTTACGTGGTGAGATGTTAACTACCTCGTCTGGTATGCAGGAGGTTGTGGGTTCGATCCCGACCCTGACGCCTGCTGCTGTATACTTAAAGTTTGCGTGTCTCTCTCCCCGTGGGTATGTGGATTATTCTCTGGATCCTCCACGTTTAGAATCAACATCATGCGTTTGGGAGTAATTTGGTTGCTATCGATTCCCACATCAAAAGCCAATTTGTTGAGCTATCATTTGTGGCCAGGTCGCATTAGAAAAAAATAGTGATATAAAAATAAAAAAGTGTAATTGTTTAAAGTTTAGTTTCTATGCATGAAACGTGGTCGCGAAAGCGCACGTCGTTACCGGTGACAGCCAATGACCAGCAGAGGGCGCTGCGACTCCTCGCAGAGCCACGTGGTCAATCCCTCGCTTGCACTCTCCTCTCGCGCGTGCTCATCCCGCGTGATGTCCGACGTTCCCCTCCGCGTGCTGGGAGCATATCCAGGAGCTCGCGAACATCGTGCGGAGCAACACGCGAGACAACCCGCAAGGACATCGGAAAGCTGTCCCGCAGGACTGCGAAAGGTGACTCAGCATCTCCCCCCCTCCACCCCGCTCTGGTGATGGGGGCTCCTTAGCACTCCAGCTCGGGCGGGAGTGAGTGGGGGGGTGGCAGGGGGGATAATCTTTGGGACTGCCGAAAATCTGGGGTCTTAATGCCAACTGCGAGCGTAAATAAGCAATGAAGCGTACACTAGAGGTAAGGACAATATCTTAAGCTTAAAAAAACGTTGTACTCTTGACCACATTTGCAATTTCCCCCACACAGACCGACCCCACCGGTCCTCGGGTCGGACCGGCCCACCGGGCATTCCCCTCCGGACTGCTGCCCCATTGGCCAGTCCGGGCCCGGCAATGTCGCGGTGCCGCTACAGCCCAGCCAGCCACGTGTCGGCTCTGATGGCAGGGGCGGTGGGCGGCTCGAGGGGGCCGCGTGCGGAGATTCCCCTCGTCCGTTTGGGGGGCTGTCCTCGTCATCAACCCGCCCGGCACACCACATCTAGTATACATCCGGCTAGGGCTGTGGCTGCTGCTCGCGTGCCACCTAACCTGGAAACTATTCGGTGATAAATTAATCCCTCGGGGGGGGGGGGGTGGGGGCGTGTGAATGTTTGACACTCCTCGCCTCCTGTAACCATGGCCGTGCATTCCCCTACGCAGGGGCTGAAGCGCTAACTCCACGATCTCACACGATATTTGTTCCTGGGTAGCGTTATTTTTTTATTGCTTATGCCTAAAAAGTATAGAAAGTGGCTATTATTCCCCACAAACTTTGCTTTTGCGAGGGGTAACTCGGAGGACCCGGAGAGAAATCCACACGACCACGGGGAGAGAGACACCGCAAACTCTTAGTATACAGCAGCAGGCGTCAGGGTCGGGAACGAACCCACGACCTCCTGCATGCCAGGCGAGGTTGTTAACATCTGCAACGACCAGCGCGGTGAAGTATGGCCACACACTCCACTCCACGAGCAACACGATGCGACTGACGGTGTTCATACAGCAGTGGATTGGCAAAACACGAATAGTGGGGGGGGGGGTTTATTTATTTATTTAACACGAGCCCCCCATGAGGCCGCAAGCCCCTCTCGGGCAAGGGCGACCTGGGACCCACGCACAGACAAATCGTACAACCACAGAGCATTAACGTCACAATATCACAAGTGAGCGTTAACATAACATTTGCATACGATTCACAATCGCCACTACGTAATGTAATTTACACGTTTATATTGTTTCGCAACTTTACACTCGCCGCTTAAGCAACCTTCAGTACATATTGAATAACGTTGTTTCAACGCGAATTTTCCGTGGTGATACAGTAATTAAACTGGGTCCAATTATAGTGCAGACGTGTGCGCTGCGAACCCGACCATCCGAGTTCGATTCCAGCTCACCGCCACCAGCGGTGACGATTATCTTAACCGGTCCTGGGCCTCCCCTAGGTCGACTCAGCCTCAAATGAGTGCGTTGTGTAAACATCGGCATTGGGGAAGACAAAGGCGGTCGGGCGTGGTGCTGGCCACCCTCGTGAGTACCACAGTGCCGGTCTTCATAGGTGCTCCTCGCGAACAGCACTTGGCCCAACAGTCTGTGAGAGGCTATAGGGGGGGTCTTTGTCTTTGTCTGCACACCTCTCCACACACCCGACGATCCGGGTTTGCTGCCGGGCCACGGCGTGGGTGAACATCAGCAGTGGGGATACAAAGGCGGCCGGGCGCGCGGCGTGGTCTCGTGGTAACGCCCGATCGCTTCCCCACTCGGGTGCCTCTCTGTGTGTTGTGTGTGTTGCGTGTTGTCTGTGTGTTGTGTGTTGTCTGTTGTGTGTATGTTGTGTGTTGTCTGTATGTTGTGTATGGTGTGTGTATTTTGCGTGTATGTTGTGTGTTGTCTGTATGTTGTCTATGTTGTGTGTGTGTTCTAGTGTGTTGTGTGTGTTCTGTATGTTGTGTGTATGTTCTGTATGTTGTGTGTGTTCTGTATGTTGTGTGTGTTCTGTGTTGTGTGTGTGTTCTGTATGTTGTTGTGTGTATGTTGTGTGTGTGTTCTGTGTGTTCTAGTGTGTTGTGTGTATGACTGTATGTTGTGTGTGTTGTGTCGTGTGTATGCTCTGTATATTGTGTGTGTTGTGTGTGTTGTGTGTATGTTCTGTATGTTGTGTGTTCTGTATGTTGTGTGTGTTCTGTATGTTGTGTGTGTGTTGTGTCGTGTGTATGTTCTGTATGGTGTGTGTGTGTTATGTGTATGTTCTGTATGTTGTGTGTGTGTGTTCTGTATGTTGTGTGTGTTCTGTGTGTTGTGTGTGTGTTCTGTGTGTTCTGTGTGTTGTGTATGTTGTGTGTGTGTACTCCCCCAGTTCTGCATGCGTTTCCTCCATGCAACTTAACTTTGCATTGGCTAAGACACTCCACGGGGGATCACACACTAACTACAGCAGCAGCAACATCGCCCCCCCCCTCTTACTGCCAACGCAAGGCAGGACCCCCCCCCCCTGCCCAACGCGTCTCGAGACTCCGGCTTTGCCGGGGTAAAGCAACAAAATGACACCGATTCACACAAACATCGCGAAATCGATTCTGTATCCACCTCCTCCTCGTCGTCGTCTTCACCACCCCCACACCCCGCGTGCAGAGAGAGACCGGCGACCTCAGCTCTTCAACTGGCAGCTTTAGGCTCTCGAGAGAAGCGACGTAAAGACCTGCCGGTGGAGAGCGCGTGTAGCACGGCCAGAGAGCGCGCGGCGGGGGGGGCACTGGTTTGGGGGGTCCAGAGGGAATGTGGGGGGCCGGTCCCAGCAGCAGCTGCTGCGTTGTTGTCGAGGGGGGCAGGCAGGCGGCGTGGGGGGGCAGACCCCCCCCCTCTGCTAACCAAGACAGAGGTGGCTGTCCATGAACCACCATCACTGCCACCATCACCACTATCACCATCACCACTACCACCACCACCATTACCACCATCACCACCATCGACTGCAGAATCAATCGGGAAATATGAGCTGTCAGTCATCAACACCGACTGGACATCTGTAAAAAAAGCAATAAAAGCTTCCTAGCTCATCGTGTTCCTCCAGCCTAAAAGAAAGATTCTGATGAAGATTTTGAACACGAACAACAAGAATCAATATTAACATGACATGAGCGAGTTCTCGCCGCTATGTGCAAGGGTTGCTTCCGCCTGCAACGCCACCCAATACTGCCTCTCAGCCTTCCACCCATCCAGGGCCGAGTTACTGCCCAACGTGCCGGGCTCTCGCTGCGTGAGCTTGCGCACCGCCACTTCGCCTCGTTCACTCGTCCTTCCAACGATCGGTGGCCACGGTCGATCCACTGCTGCACGAGGGCCTCTCCGCACGCCGAGGTTGTTTTGACCGCGAGCGGTTTGGCCGCCCCGGCGTCTCGGCGTGCGGGTTGGCCACAGGGGTGGAGGGCCGCAGGGCCGGCTCAGAGTTCGCTCGCCGCTGGGCGTTAGCCACGGCCGGGAATCGAACTCGGGCAGCTGGGATCCTAGTGCGGTGCTAACCACTGTGCTGCCGCCACCACTACCCCACTCCCCCCCCCACCAAATGCATTCTTACATTACATTCTTACATTCTTTTCAGAGGTAAATTGTAAACATGGGTTGCACTGTTTAGTCATGCAATCGTGTTTGCATTCGACTCGTATATCCTTGTCCATTTACATATTAGTGAAAAAGTCACCGTATATCTGTTTAACGTTAATGTTTATGTAAACACATTTTGTAACTAATCTACCCAAGCCGACTTGCACTGCATGTAATTCAATGTTCAACTTCGATTTATCGCAGATTTATGTTTCGATTTCTCTCGGCGACACGGTTGTTTCCACTCCGATTTCTTTTTGCCGCATTGCTCCGCTTTGGTTTGCCATCGTAACGTTTGGTGACCCAGGGCTGTACGCATGCCGAACTTCTTTCGCACCGTGCGTAGCCAACCGTGCGTGGGGAAGTACAACCAGCTAAACACAAAAAGCAGTTCTGCAGAAATTAGTTTTAAATCTGAATATAAGGGTGCATAGCTCCGGTGGCTTCCTAATATCGGAAGAGCATTCCAGACGGCCACAGCGGCGCATCTGAAAACGCACAATGCTGTCTGATGGTTAGACAAAAACAAAGGTCACTCCTGTCCTGGACTCTTCTCGAGTTCTCACCACCTGGTTACACAAACCCAAGTTGAATTGCTACTGCATATTTGGAGTTTGTGGTCTCTTTCTCCCCGTGGTCGCGTGGATTTTCCTCCGGGTCCTCCGGTTTTTACCTCCACATTTATAAACGTGCGCTTAAGAGTATTCGGCTGCCTCGATAAATTTCAACGTGATTCGTTATCACGTGTGGCCAGGTCTCTTCCGAAAGAAGAGCTACATATCTCAGTGGGCCTTACCTGGTAAGAAACAAAAATTTGTTCAGTCAAAGTTTAGTTCATCTGATGGGGCCCAAGTGTAGCCATTTCGCAGCCTGTGTTTGCCTAGCGGCCTCCGGCTTGTAAATGAGACGTGGACTCTTGGACGTCTGCCCTGGTTAAATGGGTTGCCTGAAAACACAAACAACACAACAACGGCAACAACGGCAACACGACCACGATGACGACGACGACGACGCTGCAAGACGTCGGGAGGCCGCGCTGTACGGAGGCGGCTGTGGGCCGGCGCGTGTGCGGACGCCACGGGGGTCTTGTGCGGTGCCGCCGAGTCGCCCAAGATGATTCCGCGAGCGCCCCGGTCCTCTCGCGTCCCGCCAACCCCCGCACGCGGTCACGTCCCTCCTACGCACGCAGAAACGCACACGCGTGCACGGGTCAGTGGCGGACGTGCACACTGCTGAGAAGGCTCGAGTGGGGCCTGCGCAGGGCAGCGTCGGGGCCAACAGCGGCGATGACGGCCGATGGTGTGGACTAATAACGGAGTGGCGGACAAGGGATGGAACGCGTCCAAAGGGGTTCTCGTCCGGATTGTGAAATGGTTTGGCGCGAAGCAGGCGCCGGGTGGATCGTTACATCGTGGGATCGCGAGAGGTGGCGGCGGCTTGGGAAGGAGGCCTTTATCCAGCAGTGGAATGACCATGGCTTGTGGTGATGATGATGATGATGGTGGCTGATGATCGTGCACAGTACACACGTGTAAACGCGTACGACACAGAGATCCACATTGGCAGTGCGCACAGAGTGGAGCGGTGGTGTAGGGTTGTGGTCCGTTTGTTGTCCTTCCCCCGCACCTCCGATTAGCACAGTTGGCTACGTAGAGTGCGAAAAATTATCAAACTAAAACTATTTAATTAAAACTATTTTTATTCGAACAGTGACAAAAACACGCGAATCAACTAAACTCTACTATATTAATTTTACCAGGTAAGGTCCACTGAGCTATGTAGCTCCTTTTCAGAAGCAATATGGCCACAAATGATAGCTCAACAAATTGGCTTATCATGTGGGAATTGATAGCAAGCAAATTTCTCTAAAACGCACGTGGATTCTAAACGTGGAGGGAAAATCCGGAGGGTCCAGAGAATAATCCACGTACCCACGGGGAGAGGGACATGCACACTTCAAATATACAGCAGGTGTCGGGGTTAACACCTCACCACATGACGCAGAGGTTAAATGTCTCATCTGCGCGAAGCAGAGTGTGACGTGGGAGCTCGCCTTGGCACGCACAGAAGTCGCTGCCATTGCATTAATTGGCTAGGAATGCAGTGGGCTCTGAACACAGTCATCTGACTCCAGGGCCACGGCTCATATCAGCGGCCAACATCGCATCTGAACCAGCCCCGGGCACCGTCGCCACCATCACCACCCACCCACACCGACCAGCGTGGTGAAGCGTGGAGGAGGCATTTGTCGAGCAGTCGATTGTCAAGTGTATCTTTCATTAACAGCCCACGTACGAGGCCACGTTTGTGTGTCCGTGTTTGTGCACGGCTCATTCCTCAATCCACTGCTGAACGAGGGTCTCCCCACGCCAGACAGGTCGCGGTGGGTTTAATCGACCATACTTCACCACGCTGGTCAGTGCGGGTTGGCGCAGGCATTAAGCATGGGGGAGGCAGCACAGGAGTGCAGTACAACAGTAGATGTAGCCGCACTGCCCTCTGCTGCGAGCCGCGTAGCGCCTATGGCCGTCTGTGCTGTGCATGGCAGTCGTCCAACATCCCAGCACTTATCCAGGCTCATCCCAGATTAGCTTCTGAGATATGACAAAGATGGGGCACGCTGTGGGCAATTTGGCCAAAATTCAAACATGCAGCCCACACACACACAGCACACACACACAGCCTACACACACACACAGCATACACACAGCACACACACACACACAGCATACACACACACAGCATACACACAGCATACACACACAGCCTACACACACAGCACAAACACACAGCCTACACACACAGCATACAGACTCGCACAGCCTACACACACACAGCCTACACACACACACAGCCTACACACACAGCATACAGACTCGCACAGCCTACACACACACAGCCCACACACACACAGCCTACACACACACAGCATACACACACAGCATACAGACTCGCACAGCCTACACACACACAGCACACACACACAGCCTACACACACACAGCATACACACACAGCATACAGACTCGCACAGCCTACACACACGCGCAGCCCACACACACACAGCCTACACACACACAGCATACAGGCTAGCACAGCCTACACACACAGCATACAGACTCGCACAGCCTACACACACGCACAGCCATACACGCACAGCCTACACACAGCCACGCACGCACAGCCCCACAGCCTACACACACACAGCCTACACACACAACCACACAGCCTACACGCACAGCCTATACACACAGCCTACAGCAGGGGTCGGCAACAAAAACGACAGGCATTCGGTAAAAAAAAGAACCACACAACTCAATATTCCAAGAGCCGCCTATGCACGCGAATCATAACGAGACCGCGGTGCTGAATAAGTCCACGGTCACGAACGCAGTTCCTTTCGAAGGAGCCGCGGGTTGCCCCCCCCCCCACCACCGCACCCCAACCGCCCCCCCCCCACCCCCCCGACTCGCGCCCACGCCCCCCCACGTCAAACGGCCCGGCAGCTGCGGCGCGTGATGGTGCGGGGAGAGGCGCGCGATGTGGCAACGTCGCCCTTTGCTCCGCAGGCGGAGGGTCACGGATCGGCCATGGGGGGGGGGGGGGCACGGGGGGGGGGGGGGGGAGTCGAACCATGAACACACAGCTGAGCAGAGTTCACACTCTCACAGCTGAGCAGGGTTGACACTCTCACAGCTGGCGCTCACACTCTCACAGCTGAGCAGGGTTGACACTCTCACAGCTGAGCAGGGTTGACACTCTCACAGCTGAGCAGGGTTGACACTCTCACAGCTGAGCAGGGTTGACACTCTCACAGCTGAGCAGGGTTCACACTCTCACAGCTGAGCAGGGTTCACACTCTCACAGCTGAGCAGGGTTCACACTCTCACAGCTGAGCAGGGTTCACACTCTCACAGCTGAGCAGGGTTGACACTCTCACAGCTGAGCAGGGTTGACACTCTCACAGCTGAGCAGGGTTGACACTCTCACAGCTGAGCAGGGTTGACACTCTCACAGCTGAGCAGGGTTGACACTCTCACAGCTGAGCAGGGTTCACACTCTCACAGCTGAGCAGGGTTCACGCTCTCACAGCTGAGCAGGGTTGACACTCTCACAGCTGAGCAGGGTTCACACTCTCACAGCTGAGCGGGGTTCACGCTCTCACAGCTGAGCAGGGTTCACACTCTCACAGCTGAGCAGGGTTGACACTCTCACAGCTGAGCAGGGTTCACACTCTCACAGCTGAGCAGGGTTCACACTCTCACAGCTGAGCAGGGTTCACACTCTCACAGCTGAGCAGGGTTCACACTCTCACAGCTGAGCAGGGTTCACGCTCTCACAGCTGAGCAGGGTTCACACTCTCACAGCTGAGCAGGGTTGACACTCTCACAGCTGAGCAGGGTTCACACTCTCACAGCTGAGCAGGGTTCACACTCTCACAGCTGAGCAGGGTTCACACTCTCACAGCTGAGCAGGGTTCACACTCTCACAGCTGAGCAGGGTTCACACTCTCACAGCTGAGCGTGGTTCACACTCTCACAGCTGAGCAGGGTTGACACTCTCACAGCTGAGCAGGGTTGACACTCTCACAGCTGAGCAGGGTTGACACTCTCACAGCTGAGCAGGGTTGACACTCTCACAGCTGAGCAGGGTTCACACTCTCACAGCTGAGCAGGGTTCACACTCTCACAGCTGAGCAGGGTTCACGCTCTCACAGCTGAGCAGGGTTGACACTCTCACAGCTGAGCAGGGTTCACACTCTCACAGCTGAGCGGGGTTCACGCTCTCACAGTTGAGCAGGGTTCACACTCTCACAGCTGAGCAGGGTTCACACTCTCACAGCTGAGCAGGGTTCACACTCTCACAGCTGAGCAGGGTTCACACTCTCACAGCTGAGCAGGGTTCACACTCTCACAGCTGAGCAGGGTTCACACTCTCACAGCTGAGCAGGGTTCACGCTCTCACAGCTGAGCAGGGTTCACACTCTCACAGCTGAGCAGGGTTGACACTCTCACAGCTGAGCAGGGTTCACACTCTCACAGCTGAGCAGGGTTGACACTCTCACAGCTGAGCAGGGTTCACACTCTCACAGCTGAGCGTGGTTCACACTCTCACAGCTGAGCAGGGTTGACACTCTCACAGCTGAGCAGGGTTGACACTCTCACAGCTGAGCAGGGTTCACACTCTCACAGCTGAGCAGGGTTCACACTCTCACAGCTGAGCAGGGTTCACACTCTCACAGCTGAGCAGGGTTCACGCTCTCACAGCTGAGCAGGGTTCACACTCTCACAGCTGAGCAGGGTTCACGCTCTCACAGCTGAGCAGGGTTCACACTCTCACAGCTGAGCAGGGTTCACGCTCTCACAGCTGAGCAGGGTTCACACTCTCACAGCTGAGCAGGGTTCACGCTCTCACAGCTGAGCAGGGTTCACACTCTCACAGCTGAGCAGGGTTGACACTCTCACAGCTGAGCAGGGTTCACACTCTCACAGCTGAGCAGGGTTCACGCTCTCACAGCTGAGCGGGGTTCACACTCTCACAGCTGAGCAGGGTTGACACTCTCACAGCTGAGCAGGGTTGACACTCTCACAGCTGAGCAGGGTTCACACTCTCACAGCTGAGCAGGGTTTGCACTCTCACAGCTGAGCAGGGTTCACGCTCTCACAGCTGAGCAGGGTTCACACTCTCACAGCTGAGGGGGGTTCACACTCTCACAGCTGAGCAGGGTTGACACTCTCACAGCTGAGCGGGGTTCACACTCACACAGCTGAGCGGGGTTCACACTCTCACAGCTGAGCGGGGTTCACACTCTCACAGCTGAGCGGGGTTCACACTCACACAGCTGAGCAGGGTTCACGCTCTCACAGCTGAGCAGGGTTCACACTCTCACAGCTGAGCAGGGTTGACACTCTCACAGCTGAGCAGGGTTGACACTCTCACAGCTGAGCGGGGTTCACACTCACACAGCTGAGCGGGGTTCACACTCTCACAGCTGAGCGGGGTTCACACTCTCACAGCTGAGCGGGGTTCACACTCACACAGCTGAGCAGGGTTCACGCTCTCACAGCTGAGCAGGGTTCACACTCTCACAGCTGAGCAGGGTTCACACTCTCACAGCTGAGCAGGGTTCACGCTCTCACAGCTGAGCGGGGTTCACACTCTCACAGCTGAGCAGGGTTCACACTCTCACAGCTGAGCAGGGTTCACACTCTCACAGCTGGCGCTCACACTCTCACAGCTGAGCGGGGTTCACACTCTCACAGCTGAGCAGGGTTCACACTCTCACAGCTGGCGCTCACACTCTCACAGCTGAGCGGGGTTCACACTCTCACAGCTGAGCAGGGTTGACACTCTCACAGCTGAGCGGGGTTGACACTCTCACAGCTGAGCGGGGTTCACACTCTCACAGCTGAGCGGGGTTCACACTCACACAGCTGAGCAGGGTTCACGCTCTCACAGCTGAGCAGGGTTCACACTCTCACAGCTGAGCAGGGTTGACACTCTCACAGCTGAGCAGGGTTGACACTCTCACAGCTGAGCGGGGTTCACACTCACACAGCTGAGCGGGGTTCACACTCTCACAGCTGAGCGGGGTTCACACTCTCACAGCTGAGCGGGGTTCACACTCACACAGCTGAGCGGGGTTCACGCTCTCACAGCTGAGCAGGGTTCACACTCTCACAGCTGAGCAGGGTTCACACTCTCACAGCTGAGCAGGGTTCACGCTCTCACAGCTGAGCGGGGTTCACACTCTCACAGCTGAGCAGGGTTCACACTCTCACAGCTGAGCAGGGTTCACACTCTCACAGCTGGCGCTCACACTCTCACAGCTGAGCGGGGTTCACACTCTCACAGCTGAGCAGGGTTCACACTCTCACAGCTGGCGCTCACACTCTCACAGCTGAGCGGGGTTCACACTCTCACAGCTGAGCAGGGTTGACACTCTCACAGCTGAGCGGGGTTCACACTCACACAGCTGAGCGGGGTTCACACTCTCACAGCTGAGCGGGGTTCACACTCTCACAGCTGAGCGGGGTTCACACTCACACAGCTGAGCAGGGTTCACGCTCTCACAGCTGAGCAGGGTTCACACTCTCACAGCTGAGCAGGGTTCACACTCTCACAGCTGAGCAGGGTTCACGCTCTCACAGCTGAGCGGGGTTCACACTCTCACAGCTGAGCAGGGTTCACACTCTCACAGCTGAGCAGGGTTCACACTCTCACAGCTGGCGCTCACACTCTCACAGCTGAGCGGGGTTCACACTCTCACAGCTGAGCAGGGTTCACACTCTCACAGCTGGCGCTCACACTCTCACAGCTGAGCGGGGTTCACACTCTCACAGCTGAGCAGGGTTGACACTCTCACAGCTGAGCGGGGTTCACACTCTCACAGCTGAGCAGGGTTCACACTCTCACAGCTGAGCGGTGTTCACACTCTCACAGCTGAGCAGGGTTCACACTCACACAGCTGAGCAGGGTTCACACTCTCACAGCTGAGCAGGGTTCACACTCTCACAGCTGAGCAGGGTTCACACTCTCACAGCTGGCGCTCACACTCTCACAGCTGAGCGGGGTTCACACTCTCACAGCTGAGCAGGGTTGACACTCTCACAGCTGAGCGGGGTTCACACTCTCACAGCTGAGCGGGGTTCACACTCTCACAGCTGAGCGGGGTTCACACTCACACAGCTGAGCAGGGTTCACGCTCTCACAGCTGAGCAGGGTTCACACTCTCACAGCTGAGCAGGGTTGACACTCTCACAGCTGAGCAGGGTTGACACTCTCACAGCTGAGCGGGGTTCACACTCACACAGCTGAGCGGGGTTCACACTCTCACAGCTGAGCGGGGTTCACACTCTCACAGCTGAGCGGGGTTCACACTCACACAGCTGAGCGGGGTTCACGCTCTCACAGCTGAGCAGGGTTCACACTCTCACAGCTGAGCAGGGTTCACACTCTTACAGCTGGCGCTCACACTCTCACAGCTGAGCGGGGTTCACACTCTCACAGCTGAGCAGGGTTCACACTCTCACAGCTGGCGCTCACACTCTCACAGCTGAGCGGGGTTCACACTCTCACAGCTGAGCAGGGTTGACACTCTCACAGCTGAGCGGGGTTCACACTCACACAGCTGAGCGGGGTTCACACTCTCACAGCTGAGCGGGGTTCACACTCTCACAGCTGAGCGGGGTTCACACTCACACAGCTGAGCAGGGTTCACGCTCTCACAGCTGAGCAGGGTTCACACTCTCACAGCTGAGCAGGGTTGACACTCTCACATCTGAGCAGGGTTGACACTCTCACAGCTGAGCGGGGTTCACACTCACACAGCTGAGCGGGGTTCACACTCTCACAGCTGAGCGGGGTTCACACTCTCACAGCTGAGCGGGGTTCACACTCACACAGCTGAGCAGGGTTCACGCTCTCACAGCTGAGCAGGGTTCACACTCTCACAGCTGAGCAGGGTTCACACTCTCACAGCTGAGCAGGGTTCACGCTCTCACAGCTGAGCGGGGTTCACACTCTCACAGCTGAGCAGGGTTCACACTCTCACAGCTGAGCAGGGTTCACACTCTCACAGCTGGCGCTCACACTCTCACAGCTGAGCGGGGTTCACACTCTCACAGCTGAGCAGGGTTCACACTCTCACAGCTGGCGCTCACACTCTCACAGCTGAGCGGGGTTCACACTCTCACAGCTGAGCAGGGTTGACACTCTCACAGCTGAGCGGGGTTCACACTCTCACAGCTGAGCAGGGTTCACACTCTCACAGCTGAGCGGTGTTCACACTCTCACAGCTGAGCAGGGTTCACACTCACACAGCTGAGCAGGGTTCACACTCTCACAGCTGAGCAGGGTTCACACTCTCACAGCTGAGCAGGGTTCACACTCTCACAGCTGAGCGGGGTTCACACTCTCACAGCTGAGCAGGGTTCACGCTCTCACAGCTGAGCAGGGTTGACACTCTCACAGCTGAGCAGGGTTCACACTCTCACAGCTGAGCAGGGTTCACACTCTCACAGCTGAGCAGGGTTCACACTCTCACAGCTGAGCAGGGTTCACACTCTCACAGCTGAGCAGGGTTCACGCTCTCACAGCTGAGCAGGGTTCACGCTCTCACAGCTGAGCAGGGTTCACGCTCTCACAGCTGAGCAGGGTTGACACTCTCACAGCTGAGCAGGGTTCACGCTCTCACAGCTGAGCAGGGTTGACACTCTCACAGCTGAGCAGGGTTCACACTCTCACAGCTGAGCAGGGTTCACACTCTCACAGCTGAGCAGGGTTCACACTCTCACAGCTGAGCGGGGTTGACACTCTCACAGCTGAGCAGGGTTCACACTCTCACAGCTGAGCAGGGTTCACACTCTCACAGCTGAGCAGGGTTCACGCTCTCACAGCTGAGCAGGGTTGACACTCTCACAGCTGAGCAGGGTTCACACTCTCACAGCTGAGCAGGGTTCACACTCTCACAGCTGAGCAGGGTTCACACTCTCACAGCTGAGCAGGGTTCACGCTCTCACAGCTGAGCAGGGTTGACACTCTCACAGCTGAGCAGGGTTCACACTCTCACAGCTGAGCAGGGTTCACACTCTCACAGCTGAGCAGGGTTCACACTCTCACAGCTGAGCAGGGTTCACGCTCTCACAGCTGAGCAGGGTTTACGCTCTCACAGCTGAGCAGGGTTCACGCTCTCACAGCTGAGCAGGGTTCACGCTCTCACAGCTGAGCAGGGTTGACACTCTCACAGCTGAGCAGGGTTCACGCTCTCACAGCTGAGCAGGGTTGACACTCTCACAGCTGAGCAGGGTTCACACTCTCACAGCTGAGCAGGGTTCACACTCTCACAGCTGAGCAGGGTTCACACTCTCACAGCTGAGCGGGGTTGACACTCTCACAGCTGAGCAGGGTTCACACTCTCACAGCTGAGCAGGGTTCACACTCTCACAGCTGAGCAGGGTTCACGCTCTCACAGCTGAGCAGGGTTGACACTCTCACAGCTGAGCAGGGTTCACACTCTCACAGCTGAGCAGGGTTCACACTCTCACAGCTGAGCAGGGTTCACACTCTCACAGCTGGCACAGCTGCCTGTGACAGTGCTTTGGCCGTATTTGGTGACTCAAGTTAAGTCTAAACATTGTTTTGTATTAGACCAGGTAAGGCCTGCCGAGCTGCTAGGTTGCTCTCCTTCAGAAGCGACCTGGCCATCACGAACTATAGCCCAACGAAGCGGCTTGTCACGTGGACATTTATGGCAGCCAAATAATTTGTGTGTGTATGTTGAACTTCTTTCGCACCGCACGTAGCCACCCGCGCTAATCGGAGGTGCGAGGGGGGGGACAAACTAAATACAAAAAGCAGTCCTGAAGAACTGAGTTAGTCAATTTAGATGATGGTCTAAAAGTCCAAAATAAGAAGAGCCATTTTTTTCGAGTTGGTACAAAGCTCAATAATTCAAAAGCCCCAAAATGCACGTGAATACACACATACATACACATACATACACACACATATAGACACACACGAAGACAAATATACCCCCGTGTAGCCTTCACAGACTGTAGGGGCAAGTGCTGTTAGCGAGCAACTATAAAGGCCGGCACGGCACACGAGGGAGTAGGTAGCCAGCACCACGCCCGGCCGCCTTTGTCTCCCCAGTTGAAATAATTTCACATCGCACAGGTACTCATATGAGGCTGAGTCGACCTAAGGGAGGCCCAGGACCGGTTCAGATAATCGTCACTGGCGTTGGCCGTGAGCGGGAATCGAACCTTGGTCGCCAGGTTTGTACCGATACACTATCGCTCCCCATTCACACACACAAACACATACACACACACATACACATTGCGTCACGAAGTAGTCCATCAAGAGACGCAGGCTGCCGAGCCCTGCTCTAGACGCATGATGCTGTCACGTGGTCGCTCGGAGTCAGCTGTCACGTGGTCGCTCGGAGTCATCTGTCACGTGGTCGCTCGGAGTCAACTGGAACGAGCCCGGAGCCTGCGTGCCTCCTCTTCCTCCTCTGTCTCTACTCTGTCTCTCCCTTCTCTGTCTCTACTCTGTCTCTCCCTTCTCTGTCTCTACTCTGTCTCTCCCTTCTCTGTCTCTACTCTGTCTCTCCCTTCTCTGTCTCTACTCTGTCTCTCCCTTCTCTGTCTCTACTCTGTCTCTCCCTTCTCTGTCTCTACTCTGTCTCTCCTTCTGTCTCTCCCTCACTCTCTCTCCCTCACTCTCTCTCCCTCTAGATCTCTTTTCTTGTGATCATGTGAGCCAAATGCGATATTGAAACAAACTCCTGACTCAGGTGACCAGAGCAGAAGCCGTGGTCGACTCACACTTCCAGTTGGGCAGCAGCACACGCCTGGTTTTGTAATAGCGCGCCAGCCTGTGGATCCTGCTTTCAGTCAGAATCAGCCGGAACTTGCCATCCTTATCTTCGCGGTTGCGCTCCAGATGCTTGCGCGCGGCCACGGCCTTCTTAATGAGGTGCTACAGGTCCTCGGGGAGGTCAGGGGCCAGGCCCTTCGACTTGAGGATTCGCAGGATTGTTGCCAGTGACGAAGCGCACGTGGGCCACTCCGTGCGAGTCCCTGAGGATCACGCCGATCTGAGATGGCGTGAGGCCCTTCTTGGCCAACTTAAAGATATGCTCCTTGACGTCATCGGGAGTCAGCTTGAGGCACGTTGGCACACTCCGGCGATAGGGCAGCGAGGACTGAGACAGGCCCTTTCCGGGAGCGTGCATGCGACCCATGATGGCGCGGAGCGGGGAAAGAGGGCCCCCCCCCCCCCGCTCTCTATCTCCCTCCCTCTGGTTGCTGGTCTGGCATATACATTCGAGTGAACTCGCCGCGACCTCTGGATTATGAATGCGTAATTAGAAAAGCACGCTCGTGTCCCAACTCTCTGTGTAACCCTAGTTGGGTGTCACTCGTAAAACAATCACGAACACTTGTGATACTGCGCGGGCATGCGTGTCATTTACATGCAACCTGCTTCAATGTATCCTCACACGATCACGGTTGTGAATTTTTTTAAGAATCGATAAGCAGAAGAAGCCCTCTTAACGACATTAATTGGTTCCAAGAAACCGGCCGTGAAGTGATGTCGGTCGTGGAGCGAGTCGAGGAAGCGCACGTTAAAGGCTTCATTCGCTCCGATTGCATAGAAAGTTACCACTTTTTCACCCAAAAAACGTACTTTACAATATTTAAACAAGTGATATAAATACATAAGGTTATTAACATTATGAACACATAATATTAAAAGAAACCCACAACAGCCCGTCGTTAACAGGGGAATAGTCGATAAGCAAATAAATTGGGCTCTGTGGAGGTTCTACACTGCACTATACACTACACTATAAACTACACTATATACTACACTACTATACACTACTATACACTACACCACTATATACTACACTATACACTACACTACTATAAACTACACTATATACTACACTATACACTACTATATACTACACTATACACTACACTACTATACTATATACTACACTACTATACACTACACTATATACTACACTACTATACACTACACTACTATACGCACCACTATATACTACACTACACACTGGGCTCTATGGAGGCCCGTCGTTAGCGAAGTCATTAACAGGCGTGGTCGTTAATAGGGGTTCTACTCTATATGAATCGTTAGATTTATTGAGACTAAAATGTGGCTTTTATGAATAAAAAAAAGACTTCTACTGCTGCACGAAGACCCTCTGAAGGTGGGGTGGAGGAGGCAAGATCGGTCATCACTCGCCACTGGGCTTAGCCTAGGGTGGCCGAGCACCACACCCAAGTAACAGGGCTACCACGAACCCTCTTAAACTAAAACACAGAGACTTACATGCACCTGCACCCGAACTTTTATTTTGTTTCCGGCCTTTCTTTATCCCACATGTTCGCACAGTCTCTCTCGATTCGCCGCGGTGAATCGAGATGTCAACTACCTCGCCTGGTATGCAGGAGGTCATGGGTTCGATCCCGACCCTGACGCCTGCAGTGTGTTTGGAGTTTGCGTGTCTCTTTTCCCGTGGACGCATGGGTTTTAACTCGAGTCCTCCGGTTTTTGCCTCCACATTTAGAATGAACATCGCCACGCGTTTCGTGTATTCGGCTGCTGCTATAAATGTCCACGTGATAAGCCACTTCGTTGAGCTATCAACTGTAAGAGAGCTACACACAGTGTGCCTTAACTGGTATAAAATAAAGTAAATGGTTGTAGTTACAGTATTGTCATGCGCCGCCGCAAACCACCCAATCACGTGACGCGCACACACGTGGAAACTCTCTCCCGGAATAATTCTGCTGACAATGTGGGTCACAGGTCACACTCCACAGCCACGCGCCTCAGGCTCGCCTCGGTCCGGGAACAGGCTGCGAGCGAACTACGATTGAGGTCGTGAGAACCACACGCAGGGCTAAGTCATGTGGTCAGGGCCGCGTGAGTACGAACTCTTTTTTTTAAGTCTGAGTCGACCTAAGAGAAGCCTAAGCCAGGAATTAGAATCCAGTTGCCGCGGGTGATGTGCGCACCGCGAATTCTAGGCCAAGATGCTTCCCACACACACATCACACACATCACACACCTTAACAGACTGTAGGGGCAAGTGCTGTTAGCGAGCACCTACGAAGGCCGGCACGGCACACGAGGGGGTGAGTCGCCAGCACCACGCCCGGCCGCCTTTGTCTCCATAGTGGCGCTGTTTATACATCGCACAAGGTACTAATTTGAGGCTGAGTCGACCTAGGGGAGGCCTACGACCGGTTCAGATGATCGTCACTGGGTGTTGGCCGTGAGCGGAAATCGAACTCGGGTCGTAGTGCAGCGTGCTAACAGCTACACTACCGCTCCCCACATAAACATAGCACCCACGTGACACACACACACAGCACCCACGTGACACACACACACACAGCACCCACGTGACACACACACACAGCACCCACGTGACACACACACAGCACCCACGTGACACACACACACACAGCACCCACGTGACACACACACACAGCACCCACGTGACACACACACAGCACACACACAGCACCCACGTGACACACACATAGCACACACACAGCACCCACGTGACACACACATAGCACACACACAGCACCCACGTGACACACACATAGCACACACACAGCACCCACGTGACACACACATAGCACACACACAGCACCCACGTGACACACACATAGCACACACACAGCACCCACGTGACACACACATAGCACACACAGCACCCACGTGACACACACATAGCACACACAGCACCCACGTGACACACACATAGCACACACAGCACCCACGTGACACACACATAGCACACACAGCACCCACGTGACACACACAGCACACACGTGACACACATAGCACACACGTGACACACACTAACAGCTGACTCATGCCGCCGCCTCTCGCCGCGGGCGCGGTTCCCCCTCGCGTGGGGTCCCTGCCGCAGAGCGCCCCCTCGCCCCTCGCACTCACAGCGGCGTGGGGGGGGGGGGGGGGAGTGGGGGGGGCGGGGAGTGGGGGGGGGTCTGGGTGGGGAGTGGGGGGAAGCGACGCGCTCCTCGCTTCGCGAGTCCTCACCACTCCCCGTGAGCTCCTCACCACTCCGTGAGCTCCTCACCACTCCCCGTGAGCTCCTCACCACTCCCCGTGAGCTCCTCACCACTCCCCGTGAGCTCCTCACCACTCCCCGTGAGCTCCTCACCACTCCCCGTGAGCTCCTCACCACTCCCCGTGAGCTCCTCACCACTCCCCGTGAGCTCCTCACCACTCCCCGTGAGCTCCTCACCACTCCCCGTGAGCCCCTCACCACTCCCCGTGAGCTCCTCACCACTCCCCGTGAGCTCCTCACCACTCCCCGTGAGCTCCTCACCACTCCCCGTGAGTGGTGAGGGGCTCAGCCCCAGGAGGAGTCTCATCGTCCGGAGTTGACCTGAGGGTGGTGGTGGGGGGGTGGTGGTGGGGGGGGTGGTGGTGGGGTGGTGGTGGGGGGGGTGGTGGTGGGGTGGTGGTGGTGATGGTGGGGGGGTGGTGTTGGGGGGGGGTGGTGGTGGGGGGGTGGTGGTGGGGGGGGTGGTGGTGGGGTGGTGGTGGTGGGGGGGTGGTGGTGGTGGGGGGGTGGTGGTGGTGGTGGGGGGGTGGTGGGGGGGTGGTGGTGGGGGAGCATTCGTCTGCTGCCGGTAGCAGGCGAACGATGGCTGCGTGCGGTCGTCCCAAGCGAGTGATTTGGCGGTCCCCAAGGCGGCCTGCTCCTGCCCATGACGTCTCGGGATCTTTCACAGTCAACTGGGAGGCAGACGGCGCGTAGCATTATAATAATCATTATTAGAATTTCAATAATTTAACACGCCGCGGTATTAACCGGGGCGGCCGCTGGAGTTGAACCGTGAACCGCTGCAAGGAGCGGCACGTCACCACCCCCCCCCCCCCGCCTCTGTGATGGCTACACTCTGCTGATGACTCCCCAGAACGGCGAAACCGACATGCTTCACCGTCCGCCATCACCGTCGCAAGCATCCGTTTCCCGTGAGCTCTACGGAAGAAGGCCCGTTGCCCGGAACGTCAGCTTATTGCGCATTTTTTGTTGTTTGCAATGATAAATCGCCGCTATTCTAAGCGTATGCAGGAAGCGTCTGTTATATTTGAATATGTATTTATAATTTTAAAAAAGTTGTTTTCGTTCCTATGGCTTTTACCGCATCTCTCGTGAATTCTAGGAAATGCAACTCTCAGACTCATTAAATGAGCGAGCGTGCGCGCGCGTGTGCGCGTGTTTGTGTACACACACATGCACACGTTTAGCGGTTAGCGCGCTGCGCTATGAACCTGGCGACCAGAGTTCGATTCCTGCTAACAAGCAACACCAGTGACGATTATCTGAACAGGTCCTGGGCCTCCCCTAGGTCGACTCAGCCTCATTTGAGTACCTGGTGCGGTGTGTAGTAAACATCGGCACTGGGGATACAAAGACGGTCGGGCGTGGTGCTGCCCATCCACCCTCCTCCTGTGTCGTGCCGGCCTTCATAGCAGGCGCTACCCGCTAACGACACTTGCCCCAACAGTCTAAGGCTACACGGGGGATCTTTGTCTGTGTACACGCACTCGCCTCGACAGGAACTGTGGCAGGCACCACCACCGCCAGCCGCTGCCGCCGCCGCCGCCGCGTTATCGTCCTTGAACAGAACGTGGCGTGAACGCGCGCGTGGCGTGGCCTCGAGCCGTGGCCGGGAGCGACCCCGAAGATACGGAGTTTCCGTCTCTCTCTCGCCGTGTCTCTCTCTCGCCGTGTCTCTCTCTCTGTCTCTCTCTCGCCGTGTCTCTCTCTCTCTCGCCATGTCTTTCTCTTTCTGTGTCTCTCTCGCCCTGTCTCTCTCTCTCGCCGTGTCTTTCTCTTTCTGAGTCTCTCTCGCCCTGTCTCTCTCTCGCCATGTCTTTCTCTTTCTGTGTCTCTCTCGCCCTGTCTCTCTCTCGCCCTGTCTCTCTCTCTCGCCGTGTCTCTTTCTCTCGCTGTCTCTCTCTCGCCGTGTCTCTTTCGCCGTCTCTCTCTCTCTCTCTGTGTCTGTCACTGTGTCTCTCTCGCCGTGTCTCTCTCTCGCCGTGTCTCTCTCTCGCCGTGTCTCTCTCGTCGTGTCGCTCTGTGTGTGTGTGTCTCTCTCCCTCTGTGTCTCTCTCTCTCGCCGTCTCTCTCTCTGTGTCTCTCTCTCTCGCCGTCTCTCTCTCTGTGTCTCTCTCTCGCCATGTCTCTCGCTCTCTCTCTGTGTGTCTCTCTATGTATCTCTCTCTCGCCGTGTCTCTCTCTCTCTCTGTATCTCTCTCGCCGTGTCTCTCTCGCCGTGTCTCTCTCTCTCTGTGTCTCTATCGCTGTGGTCACGCACATTTTTTCCCGAGTCATTCGGTTTTTCCCTCCGCATTTAGAATCAACACGCGTGTAGAGTATTTGGCGACTGCTATAGATGTCCACGTGACAAGCCACTTCGTTGAGCTGTCAATTGGGGCCAGGTCGCTTCAGACAAAGAGCTACGTAGCTCAGTGGGCTTTAGCTGGCAAAATAAAAAATAATGTTTAGTCTAACAGTTGTATCCCTACCCGAGCCCAGGGGTTTGGAGTGGGGGGGTGCTGAACGGGATGCACATCACGGCAATCCCTCCGTGAAGTTTTCAAATGTGTAATGTTTATTGGTGTCGGTAAAAGACTCAGCGGTGCCCCCCCCCCAGCCCGGTCACACAAACCAAAGGGGCACAGCATTGCTGCTGCATCCCCACTGGCGCTGCGATTTTAAACGAGACCAGAGCTGAGCGGCGTTGAGGCGGTCCTCTGGAAACGGCCCCGCACGGAGTCGCGCGTTGTTTAGAACAACGCGCGACTCCGTGACCTCGGCTCCTTCCCTTCGGTCCCACCCGAGTCCCCACCCCTACCCACCCCACCCCTCCACCGCCGGAGGGAAGCGATCGTAATTTGTCTACAACAATGTCCAGCGCATTCTTGAGGGCGCTCACGCCATCATCCCCCCCCCCACGCAGCTCTCCGCGCGCGCTCGGTGGCTCTGATTTTTTTCCTCTTTACACAACCCCCACCCACTCTGCCGGGCTCGCCAGACACTGTGGGGCGAGGGCTCGCCAGACGGTGTGGGCGAGGGCTCGCCAGACACTGTGGGGCGAGGGCTCGCCAGACACTGTGGGCAAGGGCTCGCCAGACACTGTGGGGCGAGGGCTCGCCAGACACTGTGGGCAAGGGCTCGCCAGACGCTGTGGGCAAGGGCTCGCCAGACACTGTGGGCGAGGGCTCGCTAGACGCTGTGGACGA
Organism: Petromyzon marinus; assembly: GCF_048934315.1. NCBI lineage: Eukaryota > Metazoa > Chordata > Hyperoartia > Petromyzontiformes > Petromyzontidae > Petromyzon > Petromyzon marinus. The sequence goes on along the minus strand of NC_133704.1, from coordinate 1,801,595 downwards.
GGGCTCGCCGTAAGGGCTATGGTGGGAGAGGACCCTGCTCAACACAGACAGCCAAAGACAAAAAACAGAGACACCCCCCCCCCCTCCGTATAGCCTGCAACAGACTGTTGGGGCAAGTGCCGTTAGCGAGTAGCGTCGTCTACGAAGGCCGGCACGGGCCTAGGGGAGGCCCCGGACCGGTTAAGGTGACCGTCGCCGGTGTTGGTGACCGGGAGCGGGAATCGCCGCTGCCCCAGACTGCGGGAGCCGGGAGTCCGTGCACCCGGTCCGGTGCGCCAGGGGGAACACTCGGGAGCCGCGTGCGTCAGAGAGCTCCCGTCGCTCTCACAAGTCGTCGTCTTCGTCGTCTTCGTCGTCGTGGTCGTGGCGCAACTGAAACGTTGCCTGAGAAGTCGGGCGCGCGACCGGATCGGATAGCGGAGCGTGCGGGGTCACGTGAGGCCCCAGCAGCCGCCGCACGTCCGCTCAAGGGCCGCAGAGCCGAGAGCTCATTACACCGGGGGCGGGGGGGGGTACGGCAACGGGAAGGTGACATTCATCCCAAGCAAAGTTCGAGGCTCGCGTCCGCCCTCGGCAATAACTGCGGGTTTCTGATGATGCTGATGATTGTGCTGCTGATGATGGTGGTGGTGGTGTTTGTGATGATGCTGATGATGATTGTGATGGTGATTGTGATGATGATGGTGATGATTGTGCTGATATTTGTGATGCTGTTTGTAATGATGCCGATGATGAAGCTGATGTTTGTGATGATGGTGCTGGTGATTTATGTGATAATGATGATGTTGGTGATGTTTGTGATGATGGTGCTGGTGATGTTCGTGATAATGATGATGTTGGTGATGTTTGTGATGATGGTGCTGGTGATGTTTGTGATAATGATGATGTTGGTGATGTTTGTGATGATGTTGGCATGTCATACCTCTCTCTGCGCACGCGATTTGCTCAGATTTGGCGATGCGGTTTGGCAGCGATGGAATTTAGTTCCAGAAAGCCCCTAATTGGAAAAATGTGCCCTAGCTTTCTTAGCCCGAGCCTTCTCCGGCAGCTCTGACTAGACACGACACAGCCATAAAACACGTGGCGAGATTCCCATGCACCGTCCAGTAGACACAGCGGAACCTACAGCCCTTGGTCAATCCACTGCTGGATGACGGCCTCCCCCCCCCCACGTCTGTGTGGGCCATGGGGTTTGCTGGTCAGTGCGGGGCGGTGGAGGAGTGTAACTTTGACTTGGGAGCACGTAAGTGCAGATGACGTTCGATGTTTACACTCACTCGTACACAAAGATCCCCCGTATTGCCTATGAAAACCTGCATGTCTCCCCAGTGATGATGTTGAGTCGACTTAGGAGAGGCTCGATATATCACTCTCCGCTCCTTTGTGGCCAGGAATGAAACCTGTGTTGCCCCGGGTTTATTTGGGGTGATGTGCTAACACACGCACACACACACACGCGCAAACAAACAAACAAAGACAAAGATCCCCATATAGCCTTAACAGACTGTAGGGGCAAGTGCTGTTAGCGAGCACCTATGAAGGCCGGAACGGTACACGAGGGAGTGGGTGGCCAGCCCGACCGCCTTCGTCTCCCTAGTGGCGATGTTTACACACCGCACCAGGTACTCATTTGAGGCTAAGTCGACCTAGGGGAGGCCCGGGACCGGTTCAGATAATCGTCACTGGTGTTGGCCGTGAGCGGGAATCGAACCCGGGTCGCCAGGTTCATAGCGCAGCGCGCTAACCGCTACACTACCGCTCCCCACTACACGCACACACAGACACACACACACACATACACACACGCACACACGCACCGCGGTGTTAAGGTCACGTGTGTAACATTTGGTCAGTGACCTCATGCGGGACGACCGCGACCCCGTGGCTGTACTGCGCTCTACAGCGCAACACCAGGTCCCTCAAGCCCCCCCCACTGCCCCCCTCAACCCCCACGGCCCCCCGCCCAACCCCCACTGCCGCCAACCAATCCCCACTGCCCCCCCCCCCCAACTGCCTCCCACCAAACCCCACCGCTCAACCCCCCACCGCCCCTACACGATCACTCGCCACTGATGTTAGCCGTGTAAATCAAGACGCTGGCTCCGTACAGTGCAGTGCGCTCACCACTGCGCCACCGCTCCCCGTCCCACACACGCGCAGATACAATACACCCATTGCTGAGAAGCATTCCGGGAATCCAGTGGTGGTAACCCCCACCCCGACTCACCCCACCTCACCACGACTCATCCCACCTCACCACGACTCACCCCACCTCACCCCAACTCATCCCAACCTCACCACGACTCACCCAAACTCACCCACGACTCACCCAAACTCACCTCAACTCACCCCGACTCATCCCAACCTCACCACGACTCACCCCGACCTCACCCCACCTCACCACGACTCACCCCACCTCACCCACGACTCACCCCACCTCGCCACGACTCATTGCACGTCAGGATGAATGAAAGGAGGGATGAATGAAAGGAGGGATGAATGAACTCGAATGAGATTCACTCGGGCTGTGTGAGCGATGGGTGCTCCACCAAACAGGCGATGGAACCACCGTGGCCTTCATGGCATCGCCACTGGCGCGACGAATGAATGAAGTGGGACCCCCCCCCCCCGTGGGCCCCCCCTCCCCGTGGGCCCCCCCTCCCCGTGCCCCCCCCCGTGGGCCCCCCTCCCCGTGACCCCCCCCGTGCCCCCCCCCCGTTGCGGCTGCACAGCCTGGCCCACGTGTGCAGCTGTGACGTTCACAGTTGCCTACATGCGGTGCGAAAGAAGTTTGACATTGCGACAGTGAACACTGCTCTCTCACTCTCACACTCACTCACTCACACACTCTCACTCTCACACTCTCACACTCACTCTCTCACTCACACACACTCACTCACACTCTCTCACTCACACACTCACTCACTGACTCTCTCACACACACACTCTCTCACGCTCTCTCACTCACACACTCACTCACTGACTCTCTCACACACACACTCTCTCACTGACCCTCTCACACACTCACCCTCTCACACACACTCACACACTCACTCACACTCTCACACACTCTCTCACTCACTCACACACTCACTCTCTCACTCACTCACTCACACTCTCACACACTCTCTCACACTCTCACTCACTCTCTCACTCACCCTCTCACTCTCTCACACACTCACTCTCTCACACACTCACTCACACACTCACTCTCTCACACACTCACTCACACACTCACTCTCACTCACTCACTCTCACACACACACACTCTCTCACACACTCACTCACACTCTCTCACTCACACACTCCCTCACTCTCTCTCACTCTCTCTCACACTCTCTCACTCACTCACACACTCACACTCTCACACACTCTCTCACACTCTCACACACTCTCTCACTCACTCACACTCTCACTCACACACTCACACACTCACTCACACACTCACTCTCTCACACACTCACTCTCTCACTCACTCTCTCACACACTCTCTCACACACTCTCTCACTCACTCTCTCACTCACTCTCTGACTCTCTCACACACTCACTCTCTCACACACTCACTCACACACTCACTCTCACACACACTCACTCTCTCACTCACTCTCTCACACACACACTCTCTCACACACTCACTCACACTCTCACACACTCTCTCACTCACACACTCCCTCACTTCTCTCACTCTCTCTCTCTCTCACACACTCTCACACTCACTCACACACACACTCTCTCACACACTCACTCACTCCTACCCTGCCCTGCAGAAGGGCAGCCGAAAAAACAATTGCAAGATGAATAAAATCCCGAATGCTGTTGATGTTGGTTTATGTTGTTGTTGGTTTATGTTGTTGTTGGTTTATGTTGATGTTGGTTTATGTTGATGTTGGTTCATGTTGTTGTTGGTTTATGTTGTTGTTGGTTCATGTTGATGTTGGTTTATGTTGTTGTTGGTTTATGTTGTTGTTGGTTTATGTTGTTGGTTTATGTTGTTGTTGGTTTATGTTGTTGGTTTATGTTGATGTTGGTTCATGTTGTTGTTGGTTCATGTTGTTGTTGGTTCATGTTGATGTTGGTTTATGTTGTTGTTGGTTC